>NC_047094.1:87894730-88195644 GCF_902459505.1 Geotrypetes seraphini | reverse complement strand
TTCTCCACGTTTGATTAGGGTTTCCATGAGTTTACTCACTATCGATGTGAGACTCACCGGTCTGTAATTCGCAGCTTCTGCTCTGCAACCCTTTTTGTGCAGAGGAACGACATTAGCTGTTTTCCAGTCCAAAAGGACTCTTCCCGTACTCAGGGAGAGATTGAAGAGCACAGATAATGGTTCCACTAGGACATCACCCAACTCTCTGAGCACTCTGGGGTGTAGATTGTCCGGTCCCATGGCTTTGCCCGCCTTGAGTCTTGATAGTTCACCATAGACGTCGCCGGGTGTAAACTTGAAGTTCCAAAACGGGTCTCCCGAGCTTGGTTTTGCCTGCAACTGTGGACCGGACCCCGGCGCCTCACAGGTGAAGACTGAGCAGAAGTATTCGTTTAGTAGTTCGGCTTTATCTGAATCTGATTCTACGTAATTCCCGTCTGGTTTTCGAAGGCATACTATCCCATCTGTGTTTCTTTTTCTGTCACTAATATACCTGAAGAAGGATTTGTCCCCCTTCTTAATTTTATTTGCTAGATTTTCTTCTACACGAAGCTTGGCCTTTCTGAGATCTCTGTGGTGAACTATTGTGGTCTATTGTTTCTTCGTCGTTTACTTACTGATTTTATGTAGCTGTTTGTTGCTACGTGTAGGGTAGATTTCAGGGTTTTTCAGTGCTCGATGGACGAAATCCCCCATGCATTTGAAGTCAGTGCCTCGAAAGTTGTGTACTTTTGTTGTCGTGCTTGATCTAGTGAAGCCTTTCCTGAGGTTGAACAATACCATGTTATGGTCGCTGGAGGCTAGCTTATCACCCACCGAAACCTCCATTGGTCCAGTATCGCCTGGGCCCTAGTGGGCTCCAATACTAATTGTTTGAGTCGTGCTCCCTTTATGAAAGTTAACAGCCTTCTGCTGCCGCTGGTTGTCGCTGAAAGTGTATTCCAATCTGCATCAGGCATGTTGAAGTCCCCTAGCAGTACAGTATCCCCCCGTAAAGTGATGTTCTCTATGTCTTTGATTAATTCTGAGTCCTTGTCTTCTAGTTGTCTTGGAGGTCTGTATACTATACCAAGGTACAGGCATTTTTCGCTGCCTCTGGCCAGGTTTACCCAGAGGGATTCCCCAGAGTACTTGACATCTGTAATTCTCGTAGTCTTGATGGCTTCTTTAGTGTATAGTGCTACCCCTCCTCCTAACTTGCCCTCTCTGTCTTGACGAAGTAGGTTGTAACCCGGTATAGCCATATCCCACCCATGAGAGTCCGTGAACCAAGTCTTGGAAATTGCCACCACGTCTAGGTCGGCATTCATTATTTCGGTCTCCAATTCCAGAATTTTGTTGCCTAAACTGTGTGCATTAACATACATAGCCCTCCATACCTTGTGATTGTCCAGTCCCTGTGGGGAATTTCCCACCTGAGTTAGCGTGAATCCTAAAGAACTGTTTACAATGTGGGTACTTACTTCGGACTCAGAAGTGGAATTGCGACTCCCCCCCTCAGGATAGTTACTTGCTGCACAAGTATCCTCCCCCAACTTACCTAGTTTAAAGCCCACCTGAGTTAGTGAGGCTCCTAAAGAATGGTTTACTATGTGGGTACGTACCTCAGACTCAGAAGTGGAGTGCAACTCCCCCCCTCAGGATAGTTTCTTACTGCACTGATGCCCACCCCCAACTTACCTAGTTTAAAGCCCTACGAAGTAGGCGGGCTAGTCGGTGTTCGAAGATGTTTTTACCTCTACCGGTGAGATGGATTCCGTCTGGTCCCTGAAGTCCCTGCAGTGCCTCTCCATGGTTTAGGAAACTGAAGTTCATCTCCCTGCACCATCTGTATAGCCACTCGTTAGTCCTCTGGATATGCTCATCCCTGGCTCTTCCCTTGCCTCTAACTGGGAGGATCGAGGAGAAGACCACCTGAGCACCTGTCCGCCTCAGCTTCTCACCCAGGGCTCCAAAGTCTTTAGGTATATTTTCCGGGGTGTTCCTGGCAGTGTCGTTCGTTCCGACGTGGATGAGTAGCATGGGGAAGTGGTCCTGAGGCGTGAGAAGTCTATCTAGACAGGCAGTGACATCTCGGATCCTGGCTCCAGGTAGACAGCAAACCTCCCTTGATTGCAGATCAGGTCTGCAAATTGGTCCCTCGGTGCCCCTCAGCAGGGAGTCCCCAATGACTACTACTCTGCATTTTTTCATGGGGAGTCGATCAGTTGTCCCCGGAATTAGAGCTGTGTGTTGGACCTCATCCTGTTCCTCTTCGTCAGTCCCCTCCTGTAAGATCTGGAATCTGTTCCTCAGGGTGAGTTGTGGGGTTGATGCAAAATTGCCCTGTTGATAAAAAAAAGAAGAAGATGAAGAAATTGAAGAGGGGGGGGTCCTGCTTACCTGTGGAGGAGGTTACCAGCTGCCAGGACTCAGCGTCTCCAGCCATTTCCTGTACTCCAATCGTTGGACTCAAAGCTGAAGGCTTGGGCGTCTCGAGGATGGATTTGACTGGTGCCTGCTCGGTAATTTGGGACAGCTCCTGGATGATGCTGTCGATGAAGGCCTGTAATTTCCTGCTTCATCCCTGTGACAACTTTTGTGAATAGGGACTACATCCACTCTCCTCCAATCCCCAGGAACCACTCCCGTCTCCAGAGATTTGTTGAACAAGTCTTTAATAGGACTCGCCAGAACCTTTCTGAGCTCCCTTAGTATCCTGGGATGGATCCCGTCTGGTCCCATCGCTTTGTCCACCTTCAGTTTTTCAAATTGCTCATAAACACTCTCCTCCGTGAACGGTGCAGAATCTACTCCATTTTCTCATGTAACTTTGCCAGACAATCTCGGTCCTTCTCCAGGATTTTCTTCTGTGAACACAGAACAGAAGTATTTGTTTAGCACATTTGCTTTTTCCTCATCACTCTCTACATATCGGTTTCCAGCATCTTTTAGTTTAGCAATTCCATTTTTCATCTTTCTCCTTTCACTAATATATCTGAAAAAATTTTTGTCTTCCTTTTTTACAGCATTTGTTCTTCCGCCTGTGCTTTCGCCAGATGTATCTCTCTCTTGGCTTCTTTCAGTTTCACCCTGTAGTCCTTTCTGCACTCCTCTTCTTGGGTTTTTTTTATATTTCACGAACGCCAACTCTTTCGCCTTTATTTTCTCCGCCACTAGTTTGGAGAACCATATCGGCTTCCTTTTTCTCTTGTTTTTATTTATTTTCTTTTTTTTTAAATTCTTTATTCATTTTTATAACTTACATCAAGTGTAACAAAAAGTAACATCATTTTAACTTAAATATATTTTATCCCATTCCCTCCCGACTCTTCAATATATCATGCCTCACGAACTTGCTGTACTTCTTTGAGGGAATAAACAGACAGATGGATAAAGGGGAATCCATTGACATCATTTACCTTGACTTCCAAAAAGCCTTCGACAAGGTACCCCACGAACGGCTGCTTAAGAAGCTGTGGAACCACGGGGTGCCAGGGGATATCCACCGATGGATCAAACACTGGCTGGCAGGCAGGAAACAAAGGGTTGGAGTAAAGGGCCATTACTCAGAATGGCAATGGGTCACGAGTGGAGTCCCACAGGGGTCGGTGCTGGGACCGCTCCTGTTCAATATATTTATTAACGACTTGGAGACAGGGACGAACTGTGAGGTCATTAAATTTGCGGACGACACCAAACTCTACAGCAGGGTTAGAACCAAGGAAGACTGTGAAAACATGCAAAGGGACTTAACGAGATTGGAAGACTGGGCAAGAAAATGGCAAATGAGTTTTAACACTGAGAAATGCAAAGTCATGCATGTAGGGAAAAAGAACCCGATGTTCAACTATAAAATGGGAGGATCGTTGCTGGGGGTGAGCAAACTTGAAAGAGACCTGGGGGTGATGGTGGACACAACATTGAAAGCATCAGCACAGTGTGCGACAGCCTCAAAGAAAGCGAACAGAATGTTGGGTATCATCAAAAAGGGTATCACGACCAGGACGAAGGAAGTCATTTTGCCGCTATATCGGGCGATGGTGCGCCCACATCTGGAGTACTGTGTCCAGTACTGGTCGCCGTACCTCAAAAAGGACATGGCGGTACTTGAGGGAGTCCAGAGAAGAGCGACAAAGTTGATAAAGGGTATGGAAAACTTCTCATATGCTGACAGATTGGAAATGCTGGGGCTATTCTCCCTGGAAAAGCGGAGACTTAGGGGAGACATGATAGAAACCTTCAAAATCATGAAGGGTATAGAGAAGGTAGACAGGGATAAATTCTTCAGGCTGTGGGGAGCTACAAGCACAAGGGGGCACAGGTGTCTTAAGTAGCCTGGTGGATGGGCTAGTGAGCCTTAGAGAGAAGGACCCAGGCTTATATGCAACTCAAATCACTACATTTATGGTTGAAAGTGTGAGGCCACCAAAACCCACCAAAATCCTACTATACTGCCATATAGGTGCCATCTGCAGCCATAGTGTCTATTGGAGTGGTAGACAGGAGTGGTGAGTATAGTAAGTTTTGGGGGAGTTTTGGAGGGCTCACTATACATTAGAAAGGGGTTATGGTGATATGTAATTCTAGCACCCTTTATGTGAAATTCACAGCAGTGCCCTCTAAGGTGCTCTATTGGCATGTCTATGTGGCCAGTCCATTGCAATGTTGGCCCCTCCCACGTCCAAAAATTCTGGATTTGGCTGTTTTGAACTTGGATGTTTTTGTGGTTGAAAATGAAAAAAAAAACCAATCCATATAGGAGTCCTAAGGAGTCTAAGTAGGTGATTTTTGAAAAAAATGTGGCTACTTAGTGGTTTCGAAAATGGACATTTCTCCGCTCTGATTTTCAGATGTCTTGCAAAGTTGGACTTAGATGTATTATCGAAAATGGTTCTCCACATATTCATAGTATCAATACAAAAGGCTATTCGTTGATTGGACTCTAATAATAGCTTCAAAATACACAACTCCCAGTCATTATAAACAATAGTCCATAAAGACCAAATGCTTATTATTTTAACTATTCATGATCCTCAGAAGGCTAAAGAACCCCACTGGTTCATGTGAAACAGATCACAGAACCCGATCATCATAGGATCAGCAATTTATTTATTTTTTTAAGTTTTATATATTTAAAAACTTTTTTTAGTATAATAACTTTCAACTTTTTAACTTTTTCATATCAAAATACTTAGCTTAGAAATAGTAGCCAGTATTAAGGGAGCGCCTCTATCAACATGCACATGTTTCAAGATAACTTTCGTCAGGGTCGAGGCTCCCGTAGTTAAATTATCGTGCATGCAAGAAACCGCTCCTCTCCATAGAGTATCATATTTGAATATGGCTGCTTCCAAACATTTGGAGGATTTCAATAGAAAGAACTGAGAAGGCGCTTTGGGAAAGACGCAGGCTGCTGTTAGTACACTGATGCACCTGCTTCCGCAGCATTGTACAAGACAGGCTGACTGCATTGTGCTTCTAAATAGTGACACAGTAATCATTACAGCGGTAATTACTGTGCTAATGGGGGAGACCAAAGCAATTTGCCTGGTGTTATCAAGTTAGCGATAGACTGTTCCACAGTAGTGCCTTGGGAATGGTAACCACTGCCATGGTAATACTGCAGCAATGGGGACTCAGGGTGACCCTCCCATGCCCTACCTTTTAACATCCATGGTAGTCTAGGAGTCTCTATGGGGGCAGGAAAGAGTCCCAACTCTTTTATGCCCCTGCCGCTGAAATAGCCGCTGCTGCCACTCAAAGAGTTTCAAGATGGCTGCCAAGACTTCATGAAGTCTCACGAAGCTGCTGTAAGACATCTCAGCAGCCATCTTGAAACTCTTCCAGGGGTGGTGGAAGCTATGATGCCAGGGGGAGGAGGGGGGTCGGGTCAGTGCGGGGCTGTATCTTGGGGGGGGGGAGAAGGTAGGGTTGGGATTGTACCACAGAGGGGAGGAAGGGAGGGCATGATGGCAGTGCAGGGAGGGAGGGAGGGCAGGGTAGAGTAGGAAGGGTGCCAGCCAGCCTACTAGCCATCCAGTCTACCTGCCAGCCAGACAGACAGAGCATGGAGGAAGAGAGGACAGAGATGCCAAGGGGGAGAGAAGGGAAAGAGACAGAGATGCCAGGGGGGAGGAGGGAAGTAAAAGAAGAGAAAGAGGTACCAGAGCTTGGGGGAGAGAAAGAAAAGAAGAGAAAGAGATGCCAGAGCATGGGGAGGGATAGAGACAGAGAGAGGAGAGAGAAGTAAAGCTTAAATGAATCATGTATAAAGAATTGGATGGAAGGAGGAGAGGATAGACAGTTTATGGAAGGGGTATAAAAAGAGTGAAGATGCTATATGGAAGGGAGAGAGAGGGCAGACATAGGATGGAAGGAAGAGAGGGCTGACACTAAATAGAAAGAAGACGAGAAAAGCATAAACCAGAGATAACAAAAGGTAGAAGGTGGTAGTATTGTAGCCCTTATTGATAAACGTTTATAAATAGAAAATGGAAATAAGGTAATCTTTTTATTGGACTAATGTTAATACATTTTTTTTTACTAATTTTCGGAGACTAAAACTCCCTTCCTCAGGTCAGGACAGAATACCCTAACAGCAGTATACTGCACAAGAAGGAGGTTTAAGCTCCTGAAAGCTTATTGAAAAGTGGCATTGTCATATTTTCCATTTTTTGTTTTATTTCTATTTGTTAATTTTTAAAGTGGTGATTATAATTTGTCAGTTTTTTCAAATTTACATCTGCTATCTTTATATTTTGTACAGTATTAGGGGACACAGTGGCGCAGTAAGGGGGGTGTGGGGGCTGGTCCACCCTAGGCACGGTCTTTGCAAGGGGCACATGCACCCGTCCTCCTCTCTGCCCCCCCTGCTACGTACATGCGCTCCTTCCCTTCCCTCGTACCTCTTTCATTTTCCCTGTGCAAGCGGCATTACGAACTTGCTGCCCACGCTGGTGTCGCCTCTCTCTGACATCACTTCTGGGTCCCGTGCCTAGGAAGGAAGTGACGTCAGAAGGATAACCATAATGCTGCTTGCACAGGGAAAGTGTAAAAGGTACAGGGGAAGGGGGTATGCGCATGGTAGGGGGGCAGAGAAGAGAGCAGGGGAGGTGCTCTGCCGCCCCAGGCACCACTCAAACTCTCTACACAAGATCTAGTTTCTTGGCAATTCAGTTTAACTTTTGTCTACATATTTCTCATTTTAGCTTGCAAATGCTTAGCCCATGCTTGGTGAGGGGGGGGGGTCTGTGAAAGAGGCCAGTGATTCTGATAGCATTGAATGTCTGTGTGGAATCAATCTGTACTATTTCTAAAACTTAATGCTAAACTTGAACAATTATAGTGGTCGTTGATATTCTTTGGGCTGTTTGGTTTCTCACCGAAGAGGCAATAAGCCATGCCCCTATAGGTTAATGTTAAGAACTGTCTGTATAGATTTCAAGGTTCGTGGAAAAGACTGAGAAAAAAGCACTTTTACAAAGCCGCGGTGGCAATGCTTTCATGGTGAACGCACCAAAGCTCTTCAGTTCCTTTGGGCTTCAGTGTGTTTACTGTGGCAGCATTGTTACTACGGCTTTGTGAAAGAGGCCCTAAGCTCTTTGCATGTGATATTTTGAGGGATGTACTTGATATGTTTACAATTATGTCTGTTTGGCTCACAATTTTTTTTTTTTTTAAATTCACATTGCTTTATTTGTTGCGATTTTGTGAACTGAATAAGAGCTATAATTTTGGGGAGAGTTGGACTAAAATATCACAAATATTGAGCTGATGTTTGGTTTTCTGTGTGCAATGCAGAACCTAGCATGCCTCACAAGTTGTACTTTTATTGATGTTCTTTCAGTCAAAATAAAAGTTAGAAACCCCTCCCCCCCACATACACACACTATAGGCTTAGAATTGGCTATGTGAGTGCCAGTGCTGAATTTTGACTGGCAGCTGCATAACTTCCAGGTTCTTAGGCCTATAAAATTGCATAAAATCATCTTCTGTTTTGAGCAGGGAGATGCGGGGAAGAAAATTAAGACTGTGGGGACGGGGATGGTGAAAGGATGGGGATGAATCTTTATCCCCACGCCGTTCTCTACTTTTAAGTCTGACTAAGATTGGGACATGATTCATCTATTCTCTGAGGTGTTGCCAAGGTATTTTTTCCCTATTTTGTATCTACTGAAAAGATATTTAGAACATCAGGTCCTTAATGCTATATTCAGCCTGACATGCTAAAGTGCCAGACCTCATTATTAATTGCAAAGCCCTTTACCTCTGTTGCTTAATTAAGTGCCTTAATTTGGTAGCTGTGAGGGACCTAGAAACAGCTGTGCAGCTGACGAGAGTTCATTTCCCCTTTACATATCCAGAAATAGATGTTAATGTATGTCTTACATGTTTTATTCACATTAACAGGAGAGTAACAGTTTTCTGTACACGTTTGACTCTGTTCCTCCCTCATTCTCTAATGGTGTCAGCAGTCCCACAATGAATATGGAGTGTCCAGGCTGCATTTAGCCATGGGCAACATAGGCAGATGTCTAGAATGCCACATGATGAAGATAGCAAAAAACTGAACTATACAGGAACCTGATTTCACTTGCTTAGGGTGGTGTTTTCTCATCTTTGAGGGACAAACCTCTCCTTCCTATTGCTCTCTAGTCCTAGATAGCACTGTAAACATCTTAAAAACAGTCCTGGAAGTAGAGAATGACATGGTACAAAAATTTGTCCCCGTCACTGCGAGCTCCATCCCCATCACTGCTCCATCACCACAAGTTCCATCTAGGTCAGGGGTGTCAAAGTCCCTCCTCGAGGGCTGCAATCCAGTCGGGTTTTCAGGATTTCCCCAATGAATATGCATGAGATCTATTTGCATGCACTGCTTTCATTGTATGCTAATAGATCTCATGCATATTCAAAAAAAAGCCTCACAAGTTTTCCCACATCCACAAAATTATGGACACCACTCTTCTTACAATATGAAGATCTCGCGGCATTCCTTTTTAACCCACTCTGCAAATAAAAGAGATAATATAGGTATGCATAGGAGCCAGCTCGGTGAGTGCTATGGATACTTGAGCACCCACAACATTAAATAAACTCCTTCAATATGTCCATGGAGGGCTAATTTCAATTGGGTTTAGCACCCTCAATTATTTTGAAAACTTGGCTCCTATGTAGGGAAGTGTGTGTGGTAGTAGTGGTGGTGGTGGTGGGGCGAGTGTAAGAACATGTGTGTGTGGTGGGCAGAGTAAGTATTTCTATGTCTGTGGGTGTGCACGTATGAGTATGTGTGTATGTTGAGGTAGTGGCAGTGGTGGTGTGAGTGTATGTCTATGGGTTTGTATGTGCATGTGTAATAGTGTTTGTGTGTGTGTGGTGGTGGTGGTAGGGAAGATGAGTGTATCTGTGTGTATGTCAATGTGTAATAGTGTGTAACAATGTATTGTGTGGGTGTGGGTATGTGTGGTGGAGAAGGTGAGTGTATCTGTGTGTAAGTCTGTGTATGTATATATATAACAGGAATGTGTGTGTGGAGTGATTGTTTGTCTGTGCACGCCTGTGGGTATGTGTGTATGGTGGGAGTGAGTGTATTTCTGTGTAACTGTGTACATCGGTGGGTGTGTAACAGTGTGTGGGAGTATTTGTGTAGTGGTGGTGGTAGTGAATGAGTAAATCTGTGTGTCTGAGTAAATCTGTGTGTATGTGCAAGTGTAACTCTCCTATGTACATGTGTCCTACTCATATCAAATCTTCAGGACGTGTCAGTGGTGAGATGAAGACTGAGGTATTTTATTCACAGACACACATACACAGTATGTATGCACTGCAGATATGCACATCCCAGCAAGCAGAGTCCTTTGGTTCCAGGTAGAGCAATTGATACGATGGTAATAGAACGCTGTAGTTAATAGAAGACTGTCTGGTGATGTCTTTTATTGTAGATAAAAACAAAATGCAGGCATGAAAGGTTAATATAAGAACATTATCGCAGACTTAATGAACACAAAATAGTCCACATTAAGATCAGGGAGATGCCAGACTTCAGCCCTCACAGTTCATACAACACTGGAGGGTGCTCAGCTCGCGAGGAAAGTGCTGCTTTCTATAGCCTGATGTCTTATTAAAAAGCGCCATGCATGCTGTTTATAGCAGCTCTAGTTCAAGACCACATAGGATATTTCAAACTACCAATGGGCCAGTGGGGTTGCTTATAGAGATTCCTGAGCTTATGGAAATATTGTATATGACAACATATGACAACATATGACAACATAGCTGGTGGCCTGGGAGTCCTGCTAACCTTGGAAAATATAAATCAGCAAAATGTCCTCCAAGGGCCAGAATCAGCTGTGGGTAGGAAGAATGCAGGCCACATTCATCTTTTTGGCTATAGCTTGTACCCCCCCCCCCCCCCATCTCTAATGTATGCTGCTTTTCCTTCAGCAGCAAAGAAACACAGTAAGAGGAGTACTGAAAATATATCGAGAGAACAAGTCTCCTTCAGCTGCACTGCTAGTTCCAAGATCACCAGTGCAAAACCAGAATGCAGTTCAGGGAATGAGACGCTGGATTTTCCACAGTCCAGTCAATATTCTACCCACAGTGGTCAGTGGTTTTAATGCTACTAAAAGTCATGAGCAGAATTACGAGTACATATTTAACATCAGGGTCATGTCCAGGCATTGGCACTGAATATGCAGAGTAACCTGGAAGTTATGCGGCTGCCAATCAAAATTCAGCACCGGCACTCACATAGCCAATTAGGCAAAGCCAGGAATGCCTTTGTGTGGTCCTATCTGCCCGCTTTACGATGCAGGTTTCAGCACTGAATATGGCTGGTGCCCACATAACTGCCAGCTCCTCGATGACTCCACCCCTGGACTGCTCCATCACTTACCCGACCACTGCCATAACAGTCAGAGCTAATATTCAGCAGCACATCCCAGCAGTGGTGTAGTGAGGGCGAGAGGCGTCCCTCCCCACCCTCTTCTCCGCTCTCCCATCTCCACATGCTCCTTCCCCACCCCCTCCTGCCCCAATGCGTGCCGCTTCCCTTCCCCGTACCTCTATGACGTTCCTGGCGCGAGCAGCAACCCCCACGCTGCTGTCATGCTAGTATAGGTTCTTTCTCTGATGTCACTTCTTAGGCGCGGGTCCAGGAAGTGACATCAGAGGAACAGCCGATGCTGGTGCGACAGCAGCTTGGGGGTCGCTGCTCGTGCCAGGAACGTCACAGAGGTATGGGGAAAGGGAAGCGATGCACACGTGTGCCGGGGGGGGGGTGAAGTGCAGGGGTGGAGAGGAGGATGGGTACCTGCGCCCTCACCAAGAGAGAGCCGTGGGGGGAGGGGGGAGGGGACAGCCCCTCACCCCCTCACCCCTTACTATGCCACTGCATCCCAGTTAAGTTTTGCTGAAGATCTGTGGCCAGCCTGCTCAGTGTTGCTTGCGCGGGCAGAACCTCTTCGGCCCAGTGAACCCATGCTGAATTCCGACCCCAGCCTTTCTGGCTTGGTAACCTTTAACACGATACGTAGGAAACAAGCCATCCAAAGAGTGGCAGTAGTCCCTTGCTAGCATGACCTACAGTCTTCTCAGCGCATTTAAAATTAGATAAAACGCTTATAAAAAGAATTTCTAAGCGAAGTACATAGCAAAAATGTTACTGGGAGAGTGCATGCGAGCTAATATACAGGAAAAGGTAAAATAAGAAATAAAATTGAATGCTGCAATGCTCTTAGAATTCCTGAGTGTTGGAGCAGTGTCGGAGCATTTAGCGTCCCAGGCTGCGGAAGAAACCTCTACCGCAGCTTAGTAAAAAAGGGCCTTAAAGTATTAAAGCAAATGTGAAAATACAAATGCAGTGAATTAGATGCTGCTTCAAATTCTTATTTTTATGCAGGATTAGAAAATATATATTTCAAAAGGTAGGGCATATTATTTTTTTTAAGAACTTCCTCTCTTCACTCTACAGTTTGCCGGGTGCCTATTTTTCTTTCTTTCTTTTTTTTTTGTGAGTGCAAGGAAGAAAGGATTCAGAGAAAATTAACATGTGTCCCCCTCCATGCCTGCTGCTAGATTGAACGAATGAACCATTTTCACGCTGCCCGTGAATAGACGTCTGTAATAGGCTGAGGGCTGTGAGCCTCTCAGAAGCACAAGGCCTTCTCTCATGCAGTGCTACAGCTCGGCTTGCTGAAATTGTCGTAATGTGGCATGAAATTAAAGCGTGATGTTACTTGAAAATAGAATTTCATTTCTTTTTTTTTTAGGTGGGGGGGGCAAGCTACAGATAGAACGGCATGTTCTGTGGCTCCCAGCTGCTCTGAGCCACAGGTCTACTTCTGATACCATTATACCAATCTGTGTGTATTACAGCTGTTCTCTCCTTTCCCCTGTCTGCTTTCAGCATAAGATTATTATCCTGGAGGGGAGCTAATAAGCATACCCAGCTCCCCCATTTCATTTCTTACTGAAATACGTGGCGGGTCTCCGAAATCCCTCTTCCTAACAAGTATGTTAAATCGCTGCCAGCTAGCGATGGATTAAACCTAGGCTTTCTCTCGACTCCCTTGCAGCCTGTTAACAGCTTTTCAGTAAAATGGAGCCCTTCTGGATACACACAGTGGAACTCATCTATCAAATGCTTGTCTACAACCCAGCACAAATGACTGAATATCATATTTGGATTTGTTAAAAACAGAATAAAGTCTGCCCCAGCCAGACTCTCTGTCCATGACCCTTGGAGGATACAGGACCCCGGATGAGTAGTGAACACTGATGTGGACAGACATCAGCCTTAGCCCAGGTCACGCTGATCGCAGCATCCTTTAGCTCCATTTGAATTCCTGTTAGAACTATAATAAACTAAGCCTTGCTATTCATCTAAGAGCCTCACTGTGAATAGAGGTGTCAGCACTGGCATGCATTTTTTTTTTCTGCTGATGTTAAAAAACAGGTCACCAGGAGTGGCCTGGTGGCCTAGCACCAATCAGGAAGGCCCAAAGATAATGGATGCCCCAGGCTAACGTTCAACTCTGTGCCTCCTCCAGGGGTGGCTCAAGACCCTACCACCCCCCAATCCAATTGTCATGATCTCCCCTCCCTCTATCCAGTTGCCCCGTTTCTCATCTCTCCTTCCTTTGTTCCTTACCTCCACTCTGTGTTCAGCATCTCCCAGTGTCCCCCCCCCCCCACCCATCTCCTCCTGCACCAGCTATAATTTAAAGAAGATTGAGGACTGTGTGGATCCTGTAAATACAGACTCACTCTGAAGCACTGCCATGTTCTGCCCACCTCTGACAGGAAGTCTGCCTCATAGGGGGGGGGCGGGACATTGCAGCAGATTCTGTTTTCACTTGGAGCAGATGGAAGGCTTTTGCGGGCTGCAGCCTCAGCACTCTGAGGTTACAGCTTCAAGCCCTGCGCTGCTTCTTGTGACCCTGGTAAGTCACTTAACACTCCATTGCCTCAGGTACATTAGCCAGATTTTGAGCTCACCGCGACAGATAGAAATTCTTGAGTACCTTAGTAGACTACATGTGGTGTATAAATACTAAAATAAATAAATTTAGTGGCAGGGCCAGCACTGGTACCAATGCAGCATGAATTTGATTCTGAGCATGTGTCTTATATACCCCTAGCTTTCAAACAAAATAACCCCCAAAAAAGAAAAAAAATTATCAAAAAATAGCTGGAAAATTTTAAAGCAAAAGTGCGGTATTTATCTTGAATAGTATATCAGATGCTGTATCCCAATAAATCTGTGTGCTGTTTGAGTTCGATGGGGCTCCGTTTTGAAGGAAGACTCCCCTTCCTCGGGAACTGTAGCACTGCTTATTATTGCTTGTAATCCTGTCCAGCAATCAATGAAACACAAATGACAGAATGAAAAATGGTGCTGGGGAGTGGAAACGCCACCTAAACAACCTTCAAAAAAAACCCTCCAAAGGCTCCAAGTCATTCAAAATTCGGCAGTTCAACTGATTTTTGAGTTGAGAAAATGGGAACACATTAGTCCCTACTACCAAAAACTTCACTGGCTTCCCCTGGAAGCACGAGTTTTGTTTAAATTTTTTTGCCTTTGTTATAAATCAATATTTGGCCTGGCCCCTATGCACCTGGTTTCTCAATTTAATCTGGCAGTGCTATTAGGCCCACATGCAGAATTCATATGTTCACCTATCCCATCACTAAAGGACTGCCGCTACAAAAGATTCCTGGACAGAATTCTTGCCTCCCAGGAAGGTAAATGGAACGACTGTCTGGGTAACATTATCATGCATTCCTCATCCTACTTCAATTTTAGAAAATCAATTAAAACAAAATTGTTTAATCAATTGTAACCTAAGAACCTTATAGTGTTTCACTACTCCTATCCCGTACCTTATATTCGATGACTTTGTAATGTAACCAATTCGCTGATTGTCCAGCGCCTCTTATTGTAAACTGCCTCAAACTATTATGGCTTTGGCGGTACATAAAAAAATAAATTATTATTATTATTATTGATAAATTAAACGGCAAGAAACCAGAAATATTATGACATTATAACAGTCAACTTTATCGACAAAAACAATTCAGATTGCACAGTTCCATTCGATTTAAACCCCCGAAGTTGAACTGTCTGGAGTTCAAAAATCCAGATCTGTTCGCGGAGCTGTAAGTAAGCAAGTTTTGATGATTTCGGTCACTACACAACTATTAATGGCATAATTTCTTGATAATGAACGCTGATTTATTATATTCGGTACAGGATTATAGCGGTGGAAGAATTTAGAATTTCACTCACTTCATATTATGTGTTTTTGGCACCATTATTGATTAGCAGTGCTTTTACACGTTAACTTGCATTTTTTTGGAGAGATCCCGGGAGTTTCACAACGATTCGAATTGATTCACCGATTCGAATCAGGTGAATCAATTTGAATCGATTCAATTTTTTAAAAAAAAATCAGCCTCCCGATTCAATGGCCGACCTTTCCCTCATGCCTTCCTAAAGCAGGAGCTGCAGCGCTGCCTCTTGCTGGCCGTCCACTGCTGCTCCTGCTTGAGGGGGGAGGGTCGGTCAGAAAGGCCTCCCCCAGCTTGCCCCTTCCTATGTCCTTAGTGCCCCCTTCCTCCCTCCCCCCAAACTGACCTGCACTAGCTGCATTTAATTACTTCCTGCCATCTCCCGAAGCCACGCCAAAGCCTGCCTGCCCCCAAGCTGACCCGCCGCCGATTCCTCCTCTCCCCTCCTGGCCCAGCACCCACCCGTCTGTCCGTCTGCTCGCCGCCACCGCTCGCCCACTATATTTACTTACAGCCCCACTAGTGCTGCAAAGAAAGGAAGGGCCAGGCAAGTACCCACAAGTCTTCTCCCAACGTCAATTCTGACGTTGGAGAGAAGGTCCGGGCCAGCCAATCCCCGACCAGGATGGTAGAAGCAATAGTAGGAGAAAGCCTGTACCTGGGGAAGGGGATACAGGAGGTAAGGAAGAGAGAAAGAAGAAGCTGGATATGGGGAGAGATAAGATGCTAGGCATGGAGGGAGCATAGGAACAGGGACACAGAAGAGAGATGCTGGATGAAAGGGTAAATGAGAAAAGGAGAGATGGTGGATCTGTGGATGGTGGGGTCCATCGCTGCAGCTGTGGGGGGATGGAAATGAAAAAAAGGAAAGATGCCAGACCTCCGGGGGAGGAAAGGGAAACAGAAGGGGAGGACAGAAATGGAAGATGGATGGTTAGCATGGAGAAAAAAGAAAGAAGGAGAGCTTGATCAGAAGACAACCAGACCAACAAGATTTGAAAAATGACCAGACAACAAAAGGTAGGAAAAATAATTTTATTTGCTGTTTTGTGATTACAATATGTCAGATTTGAAATGTGTATCCTTCCAGAGCTGGTGTTGGACTGCAAATGTGAGCTATGATTTAATAGAGAGAGGAAAAGTATTTTTTGTTTGTTTACTTTGTTTATACCACAGGACCAGTGTGGGTAGGAGAGGGCAAAGAGGGTGAAGAGGCTATAAAATAAACCCACCAGGATGTTTGGAAAAAACCACCCAATTGGGCAGGAAAATCGATTCAATAGGCTGAATCGAATCAAATCAAAATTTTTCTTTCCTGAATCGGGCAGCACTAGGGAATACTGAGGACTCTCACACTACACAATAATTTTACTATTAATTCTGTTATCACTTCATTTCCTACTTTTGTGGTGAAAAAAATACAATAGTTCTTCTTTTATACCCCTAGGTCAGTCGAGGCTGGAAGTGTTGATGAGCCAGTGTCCACAATTCTTGATAGGATGGAGAACCTCACAGTCATTGTACAATAGTAAAGGATGGCTGATTACAGAGCATGGCCCATCCAGCCATCCAAGTAAGGTGGTTAGAGTTGTAATTGCTACTTTGTGCAGGACACCCCCTCTGTAACTTTGTTTAGGGTTGTAACTGCCACTCCATGCTTGTTAGTCTTCCCCCCCCCAGCACCAAGCTTTCACCGAAGTGTGAAAATCATTTAAGGTTTGCTTTTACTGGAAATGATCTTAATCAGTCCATCCTATTGCTATAGAGCAGCGGTCTCAAACTCATGGCCTGTCAGATACTATTTTGAGGCCCTAGGTATTTTTATCATAATCACAAAAGTAAAATAAAACAGTTTCTTGATCATATGTCTCTTTAGCTCTAAATGACAATATTATTCTGAAGACTTTAGCCAAAAAGAAAGATTTATAAACTATAAAGAGTTTTACCTCAGGCAAAATAGTCATTTCTTTAATAAGACATTAACTTATTTTTTTCATAGGCCCTCCAAGTACCTACAATTCTAAAATGTGGCCCTTCAAAGAGTTTGAGACCACTGTTATAGAGGGATCATCTGTATTTATCCTACAACTTTATTTGTCCCCACCACCTCCACCACCCTCTCCATGAAAAAATGTTTGAGTGTTTTTATATCTTTAGTGAGAAACAGCTTCCAGAGCTGAACACAATATTCCAGATGAGACCTCATCAACATTCTATACCAGGGAATAACTCCCACTTCCTTTCTGCTAGTTATGCCTCTCTCTGGGCAGGCTAACATCCATCTGGCTGTGGCCACTGCTTTGTTGCACTGATTTGTCATCTTGATTTTCTCAGACACTAGTACCTCAGGGTCCCTCTCTTGGTCTGTGCATGTCAGCATCCTGCCCCCCTACCACACACAGCTCCTTTGGATTTTTCAACCCCAAAAGTATTTCCCTGTACCTTCATCGAGTGTCCCCCTAGTCTTTGTAATTTTTGACAGAGTGAAAAATCGATCCACTTGTACCCGTTCTACTCCACTCAGGATTTTATAGACTTCAGTCATATCTCCCCTCAGCTGTCTCTTTTCCAAGCTGAAGAGCCCTAGCCTTTATAGCCTTTCCTCATATGAGAGGAGTTCCATCCCCTTTATCATCTTGGTCGCTCTTCTTTGAACCTTTTCTAATGCCGCTATATCTTTCCTGGTCTCCTTATCTCAAGATTCCAGCCAGCTGGAAGCCCAGACAAGAAGACGGAAACCATAGACCAAAAACCAAAATAAAATAAGCCACTGAAAACACTAAACCCACTTCAGTCTTTGCTGCTGCCATTACATACAGTAATTTTACAGGAAGACAGTTTCAGAAATCATCATATAACTGGGGCTTCTATTCTAATCAGAGTCCTTTGAAAGTTACAAAAATATTGGAGTTTCATGGTGTTTTTGCATCACAGATACGGTAGAATCTAATGTTTGTGTCTTACAGTAGGAATAGTCAACACAGAAAAGGCAGAAAAAGAGTGGAGGAAACAAAAGCACAATCCAAATGTGTCTGCAGTAAAGCGTAATCAAAACAAAGAAAAACTGCAGACAAGGGTACAAGATGCAGGCTAGGTTTATTAAATCAAATATATATTGCTGCTAATGTCACCACCTTCATACAAACCGGGGGACCCAGCACTCATCCACAGATTAGTGAGCACCATAGCTGTCTGTCTTTCTCTTCTGTAGCTTTCCTTCTGTGTCTTTCTCTTCTGTAGCTGCCAGACACCGCAGGGCTGGGGCAGTTAAGGGAGATGTCACTGAAGCATGAAGCTTGGCTAGGACAGTGCTGTATTTGGACATGGTGGATGAAGCAGCTCAAAGGATGCAAACGCGCTCCAATAGCTGCATGAATGCAGCTCTAATCACAGAGAGCCTGGGCTTACTGCTGATAAAGTGAAATAAAGCTTTGCTTGTTCTGCTGTTTCACGGAATCGGAGCTCTCCATGGTTCCTCTATGCCCAACTGCAGCTCTCTCGCCCGGTCTGCCTACACGACCATAGCACTTTCTTGCACTCATTTTCATCTCGCAGGCTTTACCCTATCAAATGCCAGGAGCTGGTAGGAAATATAGAATCAATAACCCCGCTCTAGCTTTTTAAAGAGAATGCTTTTATTAATTAAATGGTTGTGGAGAGATAGACTCAGCCAAAGAGACTTCCACTGTCATTTTTCTTAATATGTCTGTTTTCTCCTTGTGTTTCTTTCATCTGTTATTAACATATTAGTGTGGCAACACATGTACAAATTGTCAAACCAATTATGCTTCTTCAACTGAATATAAAAGGATGAAACTAGGGAGGATAGGGATGTCGGTGCTGGTCAAAATTGTACAAAAGTACTTACATATATGCTGATATGTATTTAGTCAAAGGAAATCTTGCCTCACTAATCTACTACATTTGGAGCAAATAAACATATGGATAAAAGTGAGCAGGTCAATATAGTGTTTCTGGATTTCCAAAATGCATTTGACAAAGTCCTTCAAGAGATGATCCAAGATGGCCGACGGTCCCGGACGCTGAGCAGCACGCCGGAGGAGACTTTCTGAAAATTTTCTGCTGAACAGATTTACCTACCTAGAATGCCGAAGAGGAGAGGTCGCAGCGCCGCTGGAGCCTCGCGGCGTTCGGCGGTCCCCTCGTTCGGCAACATAGAAGAACTCCTGCGTCGGATGCAGGATATCCCGGCAGCGTCGGCACCCCCGCTGGAGACGCCTCAGAGGGGCGGAAATGAGATGATCTCCTTGGGGCTAGAGACAACGTTGAGCCCTGACGCTAAGGCACTTCCCCCACCTCCTCAGGTTACCAGCTCCCCACGAGTGGAGGAGCTGCCGGGAGAAGGCAGGCATCTACCCTCGGAGGCCAGAGAGAACAGAGAGGGGAGCGTGGAGATGGACTCCCTGAGTTTTCAGGTGAGTCCAAGAAACACCGAGGACTTGGAAACATCAGGGATTACTTCAGGCCAGCAGAAGGATTGCCAGGAACAGCTGAAAACTGGTGAGACTATTCAAACTTTTAATCCTTCATATGTTATTGAAAAACCCAGAGAAGTAACACTGGATTCAATTTGGGATTTAGTGGCTGACCTCGCCAAGTCTGTCAAGCCCCAGCTTTTGCAGCTGGAAAATAAAATTACTCTTCAAGAAACTGAGATAAAAAACATAAAAGTTAAAATTGGTGAATCTAAGAATTCTATTGAGAATATACAACAGGAATTAAAAGTATCAAAACAGCTTAATGAAGCAATAATAAAAGATAATACAAATATGCGTAGAAAACTGGAATCTTTGGAGAATTTTTCTCGTAATAATAATCTCCGACTGATTAACTTTCCTAGGATAGCCTCGGTGACACCTAGGGATATGTTGAAACGTTATATGTTGGAGATTTTGGGTATTCCAGAGGATACATTACCACCACTTACTCAAGTATATTACCTACCAATGAAAGCTATTAAATCACCATCTAAACAACAGGAGAATAATCAACTACTTAATGTTTCAGCAATCTTGGAACTTTCGGATAGAGAGCTAGTATCTCCGGCAACATTGCTTCTTACTGTGGCTCTTGCTCCAGATAAAAACTGGTTGCTTAGATTGTTCTTTAGAAATAAAATGAAAGAATTTCTTGGAAAAAAAAAATATTAATGTTTCCAGACTTGGCACGGGAAACCCAGAGGAGAAGGCGAGAGTTTCTTTTGATGAAGCCAGGGGTTACATCTCTTGGTGGGACTTTTTTCCTTAGACACCCTTGTAAATGTGTAATACAATACCATATGAAGAAATATGTATTCTTTGAACCATTCCAGTTGACAGCCTTTTTGGCAGGAACTCGGCTGGATGAAGGAAAATCAAAATCAAAGTGAAGTGCATTTGAATAATGATATCCTTTCTCAGCCAGGGGATCTTGTTTTCCTAATATTTGAATTGATAGTTGTTAGCAGTTGTTAGCATTTGTTAATATGTCCGCCTTATCCTTCTTGGATCTAATGTTGAGGACTTGAGCTGAATTTAAGCTAAATATTTATTTTATTTTATTTGATTATTATGTATTTTACCTTTGAGTATTATTTTCTTGCTTTTCTTCAACTTTCTGTACTTGATTTATAACATGTAAAAATTTGATAAATAAATAATAATTAAAAAAAAAGACAAAGTCCTTCATAAATGACTCTTGAAGAAATTAGAAAGTCATGGGATAGGAGGTAGTGTCTTATTGTGGATTAAGAACTGCTTAAAAGTTGAAAAACAGAGAGTAGGGTTAAATTGTCAGTATTCTCAATGGAGAGGGTAGATAGTGGGATTCTCCAAGGGTTTGTGCTAGGACTGCTGCTTTTTAACATATTTATAAATGATCTAAAGATGGGAATAACCAGTGAGATAATTAAATTTGCGGATGACACAAATCTTCCCTCTGCCATGTCCTGCCTTCTCTGATGCAATTTCCTGTGGGCAGAGGGAAGACCCAGGGACTGGCCAATGGAAGCCTGTCATGCTCCTGCTGCTGCCATCAGCAACCAATGTAAACTTTACAGAATGGTGGGGGAGTGAGAGAGCTGAGAGAGGGGGAAAGAGACTGGGCCAGGAGAAGTGAAGGAAGGGAGCACTTGGAGGCAATACAATTGAGAGGGGTGCTGCCAAAGCAAGTTGGTTCAGGGTGCAACTGACCCTTGAGCCAGCTCTGAGATAAATTTATTCACAGTTGTTAACTCACACAAGGTTTATGGAAAATTGCAAGAGGACCTTACAAGACTGGGAGACTGGGCATCCAAATGGCAGATAACATTCAATGTGAGCAAGTTCAAAGTAATGCAAGCGGGGAAAGAGAAACCTAAACTATAGCTACATGAAACTTCTCATCCCGCATAAACCTCCGCGATCATTGAGGTCAACTTTAAATAGATTGACAGTGCCATCAATTCACCTGGTAAATTTATTTTATATCTAATCTCATTGTACTTCCTCATGTTCAATAAAAACGATTTAAAGTAAACTTAAGACCCCAAAATTCTGCATTTTTTTGCATCAGTACCTTTCTTGTGGAACTCCCTTCCTAATGAACTTCATGGTGAAGTTACTTATATTACATTTAGAGCCAAACTAAAAACTTACCTATTTGGATTGGCATTTTCCTCAGGTTTTTTTTTTTTTTTCTTTAAGTGTGTTTTTTTATTTCTTTTTTGTTTTGGTTTTAATTCTCAATTAGGCATCTCTCAATAGAGCAACTAAATGACTTTATTTTTTCTCTTTCTTTTCTTTCTATCCTTGTATCATGATTATTTGGCGTTTTTTTTACTTTTTTTAACTGATGTACACCGCACTGATGTTAAAACGAAGAGCGGTATATAAATACAAATAAACATAAACATAGCCACATGATGCAAAGTTCCACATTAGGAGTCACCAGTCAGGGAACTGATCTAGGTGGTAAACGCACATAAAAGTAGGCACACTGAAAGATCACATACACTTTTATGTGGACCCTATGTAGAGTTTCTATGGGTGTAGTTTGGACAGAGCAGAAGTGGTGTTATGATACATTTATATATTTAATAAATTAAATACATGAGTTCATATATAGAAAACATATATTACACCCACTTCATAGTGTTATTGGCACTGGCTCTGGATATCCATTTTATAAAGGCAAAGATATGCCCTATATTGTCTTTTTATAACACACTTAAAATAGGCACCTTATCCATGTGTAATATTTTGACACTTGTAATTTTGTCATGCTAATAAAGTTATATGAATAACTATGACTGGGTGGCTTCCTGAGGTTCATTTGTACCCTGTTATTCTAAGTCTTCAAAATGGGAACAGGGGATGTGAAGAATAGACAGACTTCTGCGGGTGGTTCTGCACCCCCCCCCCCCCCCCAACACCTTTCTTTCTGAAAGGCAGCTGACCTACCAGGCCAATATTTAGCATTGGGATCTATTGAATTAACCCATCTGAGAGGGCCTCTCTTAAACATTTGGGCCCTAGGTAGGTGCCTCATTTCCCTGAATCTTACTCCTGCCCTGCCTCTCTGGGAGTGAGTTTTCTGTGCTGGTGATGGGTGTGCTGTGTCAGAGAACATAAAAACATAAGAAATGCCTCTACTGGGTCAGACCTGAGGTCCATCGTGCCCAGCAGTCCGCTCACGCGGTGGCCCAACAGGTCTAGGACCTGTGCAGTAATCCTCTATCTATACCCCTCTATTCCCTGTGCAGTAATCCTCTATCTATACCCCTCTATTCCCTTTTCCAGCAGAAAGTTGTCCAATTCCCTCTTGAACCCCAGTACCGTACTCTGCCCTATCACGCCCTCTGGAAGCGCATTCCAGGTGTCCACCACACGCTGGGTAAAGAAGAACTTCCTAGCATTCGTTCTGAATCTGTCCCCTTTCAACTTTTCTGAATGCCCTCTTGTTCTTTTATTTTTTGAAAGTGTGAAGAATCTGTCCCTCTCTACTCTCTCTATGCCCTTCATGATCTTGTAAGTCTCTATCATATCATATCTTCTCTTCTCCAGGGAAAAAAGTCCCAGTTTTTCCAATCTCTCAGCGTATGAAAGGTTTTCCATCCCTTTTATCAGACGTGTCGCTCTCCTCTGAACCCTCTCGAGTATCGCCATATCCTTCTTAAGGTACGGCGACCAATATTGGACGCAGTACTCCAGATGCGGACGCACCATCGCTCGATACAATGGCAAAATAACTTCTTTCGTTCTGGTTGTAATACCCTTTTTGATGATGCCTAGCATTCTATTTGCCTTCTTAGCAGCCGCTGCGCACTGTGCCGACGGCTTCATTGTCAAGTCCACCATCACCCCCAGGTCCCTTTCTTGGGTACTCTCATTTAAAAACATCCCTCCCATCGTATAGTTGTACCTCGGGTTTCTGTTTCCCACATGTAATACTTTACATTTCTCAACATTGAACTTCATCTGCCATCTCGTTGCCCATTCCCCTAGTTTGTTCAAGTCCCTTTGCAGTTTTTCACAGTCTTCTTTAGTCCGAGCTCTACTAAATAGTTTAGTGTCATCTGCAAATTTTATTATCTCACATTTCGTCCCTGTTTCCAGATCATTTATGAATACATTAAATAGCAGCGGCCCTAGTACTGAGCCCTGCGGGACCCCACTCGTGACCTTCCTCCAGTCCGAGTAGTGGCCCTTCACTCCCACCCTCTGTCTCCTACCCGCCAAACAGCTTCTGATCCATCTATGTACATCTCCTTCCACCCCATGGTTCTTCAATTTCCGGAGTAGGCGTTCATGGGGCACCTTGTCAAAGGCTTTTTGGAAATCAAGATATATGATGTCTATGGGGTCTCCATTGTCCATCCGTATGTTAATTCCTTCGAAGAAGTGCAATAAGTTAGTTAGGCAAGATCTTCCCTTGCAGAAACCGTGTTGGCTGGTTATCAGAAGTTCGTTTTTTTCAAAATGTTCATCAATTTTTTCTTTTATCAGTGTTTCTGCCATTTTCCCCGGTACCGAGGTCAGACTCACCGGTCTGTAATTTCTTGGGTCACCTTTTGATCCCTTTTTAAAGATGGGCGTAACATTGGCTATCTTCCAGTCCTCCGGGATCACGCCTGTTTTCAGGGATAGATTGCAAATTTGCTGCTGTAGTTCCGCTATCTCCTCCTTTAATTCCTTCAGAACCCTTAGATGGATTCCGTCCGGACCAGGGGATTTGTCTGTTTTTAATTTATCTATCTGCCTGTGTACATCTTCAAGGCTCACTTCCATGGTTGTTAATTTTTCTGCCTGATTTCCATTGAAGAATTGTTCAGGTTCCGGAATGTTGGATGTGTCTTCGTTTGTAAATACAGATGAAAAGAACGCGTTAAGTCTTTCTGCCACTTCTTTCTCCTCCTTCACCACTCCCTTCTTGTCACCATCGTCCAGCGGTCCCACATCCTCCCTAGCCGGTTGCTTCCCTTTAACATATCTAAAGAACGGTTTGAAATTTTTTGCTTCCCTGGCTAGCCTCTCTTCATACTCTCTTTTGGCTTTTGGAACCACTCGGTGACATTCTTTTTGATACTTCCTGTTCTCTTTCCAGTTCCCCTCAGTTTTGTCCTTTTTCCATTTCCTGAATGAATTTTTCTTAATGCCTATCGCTTCCTTCACTGTTTTGGTTATCCACGCCGCGTCCTTTATTCGACTCTTTTTGCACCCCTTTCTGAATCTGGGGATATATAGATTTTGCGCCTCGATCACCGTGTTCTTGAGAAAAGACCAGGCAAGTTCTACCTTTTGCCATTTTTTTGAAGTGTTCCTAAGTTTCTTCCTTACCATTTCCCTCATTGCTTCGTAGTTTCCTTTCCTGAAGTTTAAAGTTGTCGCTATGGTTCTCTTTCCTTTCGGTATTCCTACCTCAACCTTGAACTTGATCACATTATGATTCCCAACGGTCCCACTACCTCTATTTCTTTAGCAGGTCCCCTTAACCCATTTAGGATTAGATCCAGAGTGGCATTTCCTCTCGTCGGTTCTCTGACAAGCTGCTCCATGAAACAATCTTGTATAACCTCTAAGAATTCTGTCTCCCTAGTGCAATTTGAGCTTCCAAGACTCCAGTCTATTCCGGGGTAGTTGAAGTCTCCCATAATAACCGCGTTACCGCTTTTGGATTCTCGCTTCATCTCGGCTTCCATTTCTTCATCAATATCTCCTGATTGCCCGGGCGGACGATAGTATAAGCCCATCTTTATTTCAGGCCCTTTCCTTCCAGGTATTTTAACCCATAGCGATTCTAGCTTGTTGGTCGTTTCTGCTGTGTCCATTTTTGTCGATTGTATGCTTTCTTTTATGTAAAGGGCTATTCCACCTCCTTTTTGTCCTGACCTGTCCTGGCGATAGAGCTTGTACCCCGGCAGTGCTGTATCCCATTTGTTTTCTTCATTCCACCATGTTTCAGAGACATGTTGTTTAACATAAAAATGTATCAGGGAAAAGATAGCAGGCAACATGGCTCCTCTAATTTCAACTAGCATTAGAGCCCATCCCATCATATAAAATTTCATTTATTGCACCATCTGTTGGCACAGGTCCTAAGCTTTTGAATCCATGCCAGACCTGAGAATTTACTTCTAAAGTTCACGTGGGATCTGTTCTATCCCTTCCTTGCTCATGACTTCCTTAATTTAGTTACACATACCCTCCCTCATGTGCAGCATCTTTCTATCCCTCCCATCCCCCTGTGCAGCAGACCCCAGCGACCCTCCCACTGTGAGACTGACATACCTTTGCTCCGAGGCCTCCTAAAGAAGCAGAGGTGGGGGGTTGCTGAAATCGACGAGTCCGTTTTTTTTCAGCAAGTCAGGCAGCACTAGTGGAGTCAGGGACATTTGGGGGGGGGGCTTCGGGGTCAATCTTAACTAGGGCTTATTTTGGGGGTAGGGCTTATATTAGGAGCATCTTTAAAAATCATGCTAGGGCTTATTTTCGGAATAGTTCTTATTTTCGGGAAATAGGGTAGATCTGCATTTCAATAAAAACTTTTAATAGTGTTTAATTGCATGAATAAAAAAAAAATTTATCGTAAGTTGCACAAGGAAAAGTATTTTATTTATTTCCCACTGCATTTCCATGTGACTCTGGGCAAGTCACTTAACCTTTCTTTGTCCCAGGTATAAAATAAGTACCTGTATATAATATGTTAATTGGTTTGATGGTAGCCATAGAAAGGTGCAGTGACTTGTGGTCAGGCCCTTCAGGGGATTCATCTAACCCCCTGAAGTCCCTGAGGGCACTGCTCTGAATTTTATTGGTTGAGTAGGCAGAAGCTGCTCAACCAATCAAATTTAGATCAGTACTGTCAGGGTCTTCAGGGGATTGGGTGAATCCCTAGCCCTAGAGCCCTGCCTTTTATTGTTTTGTTTATTTTTTGCTTGATAAAAAAAAGGGGGGGGTTAATGTTCTACAGGGTGAGGCAAAAAAAAGTAACCCTCTAGAGCAGGAATGCCCACACTTTTTTGGTTTGCGAGCTACTTTTAAAATGACCAAGTCAAAATGATATACCAACAATAAATTTTAAAAAAAACACAAAGCACACTATACACTGAGAAAATGTTAATTATAATTTATATTCAGGTTTTTTTCCAAAGAGGTCAAGGCAGATGACTTTAAAATATGCAATGTCACCTCAGTAACAACTATACAAAAATAGACAAATATACTCCTTCCCCTTTTACTAAACCACGATAGTGTTTTTTAGTGCAGGGAACTGTGCTGAATGCCCCGCGCTGCTCCCGATGCTCATAGGCTCCCTGCGCTAAAAACCGCTATTGTAGATTAGTAAAAGGGGGC
This sequence comes from Geotrypetes seraphini, assembly GCF_902459505.1. Classification (NCBI taxonomy): domain Eukaryota; kingdom Metazoa; phylum Chordata; class Amphibia; order Gymnophiona; family Dermophiidae; genus Geotrypetes; species Geotrypetes seraphini. The sequence goes on along the minus strand of NC_047094.1, from coordinate 88,169,038 downwards.
CATAGTGCAAAATATAGACAGCAGATATAAATTCTCAAAATGGACACATTTTGATCACTAAATTGAAAATAAAATCATTTTTCTTATCTTTGCTGTCTGGTGATTTCATGAGTCTCTGGTTGCACTTCCTTCTGATTGTGCAGCCAATATTTTTTCTCTTCTTTCTGTCTCCTGCATGCTTCCTCTCCTCCAGACCTCATTCCATTCCCCAACCAGCATCTCTCTCTGTCCCTCCATGAGTCCAACTTTTTCTTCCTTCCTTCCTTTATTTATTTATATATTTAATTTATTCATTTATTTAGCCCGTCCTCCCAAAGGAGCCCAGAACGGGTTACAAGAGTACATTCATAGTATGGTTAGGATATACTTTGGTGAGAAATACAGACTCTGCAGCAGGGGTGTCCAACCTTTTGGCTTACATTGGCCCAAAAAAATGTTTCTGGGGCCGCGCAAATGCTGCAGCAAGACAGAGGAGGGAGCTGATAAGACTGTAAACACCCGGGGGCAGCAGAGGAAAACACTGCATCGCCCTCGACTGGGGCCACACAAAATACTTCACAGGGCCGCAGGTTGGACACCCCTGCTCTACAGCATTTACAGTATAGACAAAGGGGTTAGATTACAGTATAGACATAACATGCAGACATAAAATACTGGGTGGATTTAATTGCAGCACATTCAGTGTAGATATCACATGGAGGTAAGATAGCTTTCTTTGTTGTCGGAGAATGTAGTAGTAATTCAGGTTATATTTGTGGTGGCATGCGAGTATTTGTGAGATTCTGTTTGGAGTTTAGGTCATGTCTTTGAGATCCATCCGTCAGGGGTGTAGACTTGGGTCTTCAAGGAGCTGGGTTTGTAAAAAGGAAGGTTTTCACGGCTTTTCTGAAGTTCCAAAGATTGTCTAGTGATCTAATAGATGGGGGGGATGATGTGCCACATTCTGGGTATGTAGTAAGAATATGAGCGTCTTTGGGATGTCTCAGACATGAGTGAGCGGCCAGGTGGCAGGACCAGCTGATTTTCTGTTTGGGATCTCAGTGATTGGTTGGGGACATAAATTTGTAGTTTTGATGCTATGTAGTTTGGCGTCGTTTTGTGGAAAGTCTTAAAGGCTAACACCAAGGCTTCAAAGGCGCATCATTTTTGAATAGGAAGCCAGTGCATGGATGTTAGTGCAGGGGTGACATGGCCTGCCCCCTGTCACCTGACACACTTAATTCCCTCCCCCAACTTTTTCTTCCACTCTCCCTGCCCCCTCCCCTTTCTTTCTCTCCCTGCCTCTTCTTTCTTTCTCTCTCCCTGCCCCTTTCTTTCTGTCTCTTTCTTTCTCTCTCCCTGCCCCCTTTCTTTCTTTCTTTCTTTCTCCCTGCCCCCCCCAAGCCACCACCACCGATTTCTCCCTGCTTCCCTGATGCCATAAAAGCCAGGTCCTTGCAGCCACTGCACAAGTACTGGGCCCACAAGCCTTCCCCCAACATCAATTCTGATGTCGGAGAGGAAATTCCTGGCTGACGTCAGAATTGACATGGGGGGGGGGAGGCTTGTGGGCCCGGCGCTTGTGCAGTAGCTGCACAAGCGCCTGGCTTTTGCAGCATCAGGGAAGCAGGGAGAACACAAAGGCAACACGAGTCTATCGTGGAGCCCGGGATGGGTTCCGCAATCAACTCGTGTTGCCCTTGCGATCTACTGGTCGATTGCAATCGACCTTTGGGCACCCTTATTCTAGAGTTTTCAGCTGTTTAGAATTTCAGTGTGGAATTTTACATCTTTATTTGTTGTTACTATCTATGTTTATGTGCTAAAGTGAATGAGATTTTCTTTAAACATGGCAAAGTCTCGGGGCATTGGTTCTTGTAATTACTGCATTTCTGTACAAGTATTAATGCAAAGATCACTTGTTATTTACCTGTATGTTTTTGTTGTGTACAAAACCTTTAATAAAACCTACTGAACTTAAAAAAACATGGCAAAGTTACAGACTTTTTAGCATGACCACCCAGCAATTTTCATGTGTTCAAAAATATATGCACTGTAAAAGTACCATTATTAGAAAAAAACAACAACAACCCTTGTGTTATCAGCTTACTGTTAATGATGTCACAGTGACAGACTTTTGACTGGGGAGCAACGTTGGAGGCCTATCACAAGCTCTCCTCAAAGCCACAAACAATTGCCAAACTCATGGAAGCTCTGCAAATGATCTAGGTCGGACACTCTTCCACAGGGATCGATTGACAAGGCTGTTAAGAATTTCCCAAGTGTCTGAAAATCCTTGTTAAAGCTGGGGGTGGACACTTTGAGCATTCACAGTGACTGCAAAGCTCTGACTCATCGTTAATCGTATCATTTGAATGATGTCATTTTACTGTATTTTAGCTCGAACATTTTTAATGCAAAAATCGCCAAATAGTAACACAAAAATGTCATTAACATCAACATAGCTGAGAAAATTAAATGTTGTTTAACAGTACTATGTATGTATGATGACTAAAGTAGGTACAATTTCTCTTTGAAATTGAAAGTGGTTGCAGAGAAAATGGCAAAAAATTTATAGGGCTTTTTGTTGCCCCATCCTGTATGGAAAATGGGACTCCCAAATCTTAACAGCTGTTTTCCAGCATAGATTTCAAATAGTGGAAAGTAACGTTGTTTAGCTGGCTGCAGAGAAATGCTGGATTCCCATTTCATCTTTTGAAGGCTATTAATAATTAAGGGATACTTTTATTAAACGATGGTGCATTTACCTTGCCGGCCTGCACTATAAACCTCTAGCACCATTTAGGAAAATCCGGTGTAATTTAATATTCTGAGATGAACCTTCAACCTCTTCCTTCTTGGTTTTATCTCATGCATGTTAGGATAGGTGGGAAACCTGACCCATTTGTAGACCTTATGAACTGGACTTGAGTACCTTCATTTCAGAGGTTTCCTGGGTTTGATGTCGTTTGGGAATATATATATCTAATTTTTGTGGGGGTGGGAGCTATCTCATTTTCTGCAGTTGTTCTCCATATAGTGTGTATCTCCATGCCTCTCCACAGTGCGGACCCTGCAGGATCTTTCTTATTTATGAAATTCAGACTATGCAGAAAAACCTAAACCAGTACACAAAGGTGGCAGAAGTATAAAAGGAGAAGCTGAGAAGTGCAAGGCCATGCAGTATAAAAGCAGGGAATTCAGACAGTAATTTGGGAAGAAAAAAGATGTGGAGGGCCATTTTCAAAAAGGACTTCTACATCTGATTTGAATATTTCCTGCGAAACGTTTAAAATGGGAAGCACAGAAATGTCCATTTTCAAAAGCTGAGCCGCTAGATGTCCAAAAATATATATTTTTTGAAAATCACCTACTTGGACGTCTTGGCTGTCAGGATGTCTAACTTTACTCACCATTTTCAACCACAAAAACATCCAAGTTAGAAACGTTCACATCAGCACCATGTTGTTAGATGCGGGAAGAAGAGGAGAGATACATTATGCTGATACAGCAAAATCTTTTTCAGTGGCCACTCCGGTTTTGTGGAATGGTTTGCCTGGATCTCTATGCTTTTGTGAGAATGTGTTGGGGGTCTAGGAAGTTGTTAAAAACCCAATTTTGTGTCCAGGCATTTAACTGAAATGCAGATTCCCTGTATTTAGGGAACTTTCTGTATTATGATTGGCACGTGGGTACCCTGTTTATTTTATTGATGTAAATGATGTTCGGTTTGAAATGTCTGTTTGCTCAATTAACTTTGGATTTGTTTATTGTAAGCTGCCTAGGTTTTAGGCGGATAATAAATATTATAAATAAATAAATTTAGACATGGGATGGGGCCACCATTCTAATGGACTGGCCACACAGACATGCCAAAATAGCAGTGGGGGACCTTAGAAGGCACTACTGTGAACTCCACCTAAAGGGCACCAGATATACTCTCACCATATATCCCTTATAGTTTATGGCGAGCCCTCCAAAACTACCCCAAAATCTACTATACCCCCAAGTCTATCACCCCAACAGCCCTTATGGCTATAGGTGCCACATATATGGAAGCATTGTAGGGTTTTAGTAGCTTTTGATAGACTAATACTTAACACCATAGATGTCATTAGAGTGGCTTATGGGTCTGAATCCTCCTTTCTATGGTTCATCAGCCCATCCACCAGGTTGCTTAAGACATCTGTGTAATGCCTTACTAGGTTTTCCCATACCAAGAGCTGCTGTTCTAGATGGGAGGGAGTTAGTGAGCAGTGGGAGAATGAGGGGGGTCATGCCTTAATGTATCAGTTTGGGTACCTTTTTGGCACTTAGATGCTTCTAAAACAGGTCTAGCTTTGAACTTCTAAGTTCCATCCATACGTCTTGAAAAAGGTTTGATTATTGCCACAAGACATCCAAGTTAAGCCTACCCAAAACACCCCCATAACACGCCTCCCAACATACCCCCTGGAACTCTGGATGCACAGTGGATGAAACACCTTACTAGATCACCAGGAAAATGGTTTTGATTATCATCACTTGGACGTTCTGGTGATTCGGATGTCCAAGTGCCGACTTAGGCATTTTTTTGGACATTTTAGTTTTTTTAATCATGCCCCTAAAAGGGTTCATAGACAAAACCGCTGAAGACAAAGGCGCGCGCCGACAACTGAGTGCAAGACAGAAGCGCGTGCAGAAGAAAAAGAGTGTTTTTAGGGGCTCAGACGGGGTTTTTTGTTGGGGAACCCCCTCACTTTACTTAATACAGATCGCGGCGGCGTTGTGGGGGGTTTGGGGGGTTGTAACCACCCTCATTATACTGGAAACTTAACTGTTTCCCTGTTTTTTAGGGAAAAAGTGAAATTTTCAGTAAAATGTGGGGAGTTACAACCCCCAAACCCCCCACAAAGCCCCCACAACGTGGCGCGATCTGTATAAAGTAAAGTAGGAGGGTTCCCCCCACACCCCCTGTCGGAGCCCTTTAAAACAGTCATTTTCTTCGGCGCACGCCTCCACATTGCGCTCAGTTGTCTGCGCGCGCCGTTGTCCCGGCGCACTTTTGACCTGACACCCCCTAAAAGCATAGAAAATAGTTTGAGAAAATGAAAATTTAAGATCAGGAGAACGTTTGGAAGAAATGGAAGCTTTAAGGTCTCAGTCTCTATAATCTGCATTTCTGGTGTCAGAAAGTCACAGGGTGGGGGAGGGGAGGATGTCTGAAAGTTTGCCTAGGGTCTCAAAAACCCTCGTACCAGCCCTGCTCCTGCAATCGGATTCTCCAGAAGCTGCAACTCTGAACACAGAAAACAGAAAATACACACACACAAAAAACGAGCTCTTCCATGTTGTTAAACTTTGCACAATGTGCAGCCTTTGTTATCAGGGTTTATTGTAAGGTAATGAACAGAAAAGGCTCAGTGTGTGGCGATTAAAGGACAGAAGCGGTGACGTCATGAATGGAGAGGGCACTGTGATCATGAAGAAGCAATCAACACCGAACATACCCAGTGCAAGATGGAAAGAGATATTTACCTGAACAATGGAAAACTAAATTCAACAATTAGAAGTGCTTCCACCCCTTTAATATCATGTTCCTGTGCCAGAATTCAACAATCAGAATTCAACTTCCTGCCGTTTACAGAAGTAGCACCATTCTCGGTGCTCATTTCTCGGAGCACAGAGAGAGAATGTCATTTGGGTTACAGTTTTCTCCTTCACGTCTAACATTATGGCATTAAGGTGAGAAATTCTTATCATTGTTGAAAGATTTTCGCAGGTTTTGGTGAAAGATAACACTTAAACCTTAGAGAACTGAGCACACCTCTCTCCTGTGTTCTCTTTTTCTTTCAAAATTGGATTTGTAATTCCTGTACTGTGTATATATATTTTTTAATTCATCCGTTCTGTGCAATGAAATTACTCCCGTTTCCTTGTTTTTGAGTAAGCATTTCTGCCTCTTTAATACTGCCTGGTTCATCTCCCACCATTAATCATGGCACTGGGATGCTGAGCTCTGGTGAGGGAGGGTGGTGGGCTAATTCATTCAGCCAAAGACCTAGTTCAAAAGGTTGGTTCATTTTGAAAATTACCTTTGCTCTTTGGCTCCCAATGTTATTGAAATCGTAAATCATGGGGGAATTTGATTCCATTAATTGGTTCTGTCAGTGATGACACATTTGGATATACACTTGCACATATACCAAAGAAACCCATGGATCCACCGAAACAGCGAAAACATTAAGACCTCCATTGTTCTCATTAAGGCAAAATACTTCTATGCGGATGGATATTTTTCTTCAGGCCTAACTGACTCCTGTGAAACCCAGTATAAGCTGCACATTTCCCCCTCCCCCCCCCAAATGGACAAAAGCTTGCAAAATAGCAATGCTGTATGCGCATATCCAGAGAGAACTAGTCAAGGTTTCAGAGAAGTGAGACACCGGTATAATTCAGTTCAGTCTTCTGAGACACAGAGGGCAACACTTCATTAAGGCCATTGTCTTGTCTTTTGTATGCTCGCTCTCTTCTGTGATACAGAAATAACCTGATCCCAGCATTGACAACATTTCTCCCCTTCTCCTATCGGGACTTATGAACACAGAGCTGTTTCTTAAGAGCCTTTTCATCACTGTAGCGATGTGACACAGTTCCTCGGTGGCTTGATTTGGAATGACTCTCCCTCACCTGACAGGGGTGTTGAAGCCCTGGGAGAAAGTTGACTCACAGACAGTTGTGGCCGCTCTGGTGTATGTGCTGATGGATATGCTAAAAACTGGACTGACTCTTGTATATGTTGCTACTGGAGTTTGTCAGTGAAATTGAACAACTAATCTCAACATTTCAAATTATTCTTGTATTTAGTGGAGCTACCTTGTAGAATATACTGCATATAATCATATGTGTACATCCTACGTACAAGGATACCTTTGAACTATGACCTTTCACTTCCCCTTCTCATCTAGGGCATGGTTGGGATAGCTCTCTGCATGAAATATTATTGCTTTCTTCCCTCTATCCAAGATATTATTGTAGTTCCCTCTTCTTTTCTATAAATTATTTATTTATTTAATTCATTTTCTTTCCTGTCCTCCCCAAAGAGCTCAGAACAGGTTACAGGTTAGCATACATAATATACAGTTAACAGATTACAGTTTGCCATAGTAACAGTACAAGTTTTTATCCATGACGTGCAGTCATGGTGTGCATGGACCAAATATGGAAGTGAAGACACGGGGGGATTGCGAAGATCTGCAACGTGACATAATCATGCTTGAGGAATGAGCGTCAACATGGCAGATGAGGTTCAATGTGGATAAGTGTAAAGTGATGCATGTAGGTAACAAAAATCTCATGCATGAATACAGGATGTCTGGGGCGGTACTTGGAGAGACCTCCCAGGAACGAAACTTGGGAGGTCGATGAAGCCGTCCGCGCAATATGCGCTGGTGGCGAAAAGGGTGAACAGAATGCAAGGAATGATAAAGAAGTGGATCACGAACAGATCGGAGAAGGTTATCATGCCACTGTACCGGGCTATGGTGCACCCTCACCTGGAGTTCTGCGTCCAGCACTGGTCGCCGTACAAGAAGAAGGACACGGTACTACTCGAAAGGGTCAAGAGAAGAGCGACTAAAATGGTTAAGGGGCTGTAGGAGTTGCCGTACAGTGAGAGATTGGAGAAACTGGGCCTCTTCTCCCTTGAAAAGAGGAGACTGAGAGGGGACATGATCGAAACATTCAAGATAATGAAGGGAATAGACTTAGTAGATAAAGACAGGTTGTTCACCCTCTCTAAGGTAGAGAGGGCACTCTCTAAAGTTAAAAGGGGACAGATTCCGTACAAACGTAAGGAAGTTTTTCTTCACCCAGAGAGTGGTAGAAAACTGGAACGCTCTTCCGGAGTCTGTCATAGGGGAAAACACCTTCCAGGGATTCAAGACAGAGTTAGACAAGTTCCTGCTGAACCAGAACGTACGCAGGTAGCGCTAGTCTCGGGAATTTTTGGTCCCTTAATCAACTTTAAAAACTCTAAACCTTCAAGTTCTTTATTTGAATAAGGCTCAGAAGAATACAAAAAAATTGCAGGGGTAATAAATTCAACTACTACGTTGGTATTGTAGACTGACTAAAGAAATATCAGTGATTCTTAAAAAAGTCACTGCAGGACAATCAGACAAATGTGAATTCAAAAATAATAATTTGTTTACAAATCTTTTCTTCGAACTCTGCTCAGAGACATGAAGGTTCAAAAATTGTTTTATAATGTTTCCAATTTGAGAATGAGTTTCACCCTTCTCGTCTTTAATAGCAACTATTTCTACCTTTCTTTTTTTTTTGCTTTAAGGTAATTAGCTAGTAATCTTCCCGCCTTATTCGAGTTTCCATAATACAGAGCCTGTATTTCCAACATACCAAATGGGTATGTTGCCAGTTTATTTTCAGGGGTCCTTTTACAAAAAAATAAATAGTATCCTTAACAAATTTATTTGGCTGGGTAAAACTGCAAGAATTGCTTTAGTATCTTTACAAAAACCAATTGCGGCGGGTGGGGTAAATTTTCCCAATTTTTTATAGGTATCATCAGGCTTATATATTGCATCAAGGTATGTATTGGATCCTCCCTGAGCTCATGGAAAATCTCCCTGATTGGTTATATTTAGAGTGGCAACTGATGTCCCCATTAAGACTGTTTCATATGTTGAGTATCATATTACCCAGTTATGTAAAGGACAATAGATTGTGAACCCACCGGGACAGAGAGGGAAAATGCTTGAGTACCTGATTGTAAAAACCGCCTAGATAACCTTGATAGGTGGTATATAAAATCCTAATAAACTTGAAACTTGAAACTTATTAACAAATTAACAGATATTCCAGTGGAGAAATCCACTTATCAATCCTTATGGTTAAACTCCAAGATTCAAATTGGCAAGTCTGAGATCTTCTGGAAGTAATGGATGCAGGCAGGTATACTAGATCACAGTTCTTCAACCGCCGGTCCGCGGACCGGTATCGGTCCGCAGGAAATTTTTGCCGGTCCGCGCAGGACCGGCAAGATTGACTCATTTGAACTTCCTGCCGGTCCGCGCAGGACCGGCAAGATCAGCATCGGAAGCGTGCGCTGGGCCGGAGAGATCTTGGGGAGCCTCCGACAGTGGCTTTCTCCCCTCTCTGCAGCTCTCCTTTACTTCCCAGCGCAGCGATTCACGAAGGCAGCCTCGGGGCTTTTGCTGAGTCGCGGCTGCCTCTGATGATGCAACTTCCTCTTTCCTCAGAGGCGGCGCGACCCAACAAAGGACCCGAGGCTGCCTTCGTGAATCGCTGCGCTGGGAAGTAAGAAGAGCTGCTGGGAGGGGAGAAAACCACTATCAGTCTGGGAAGCTGCTGGGCAGGGAAAAAAGGGACAGCTGCTACTGGAGAGGGAGAAGGAGAAGGAGAGATGCATCTGGGAGGGGAGGAGGGAAAGGAATCTGGGAAGCTGCTGGGCCAGGAAAAAAAAGGGACAGCTGCTACTGGTGAGGGAGAAGGAGAAGGAGAGATGCATCTGGGAGGGGAGGAGGGAAAGGAATCTGGGAAGCTGCTGGGCCAGGAAAAAAAAGGACAGCTGCTACTGGAGAGGGAGAAGAAGGAGAGATGCTTCTGGGAGGGGAGGAGGGAAAGAAATCTGGGAAGCTGCTGGGCAAGGAAAAAAAGGGACAGCTGCTACTGGTGAGGGAGAAGGAGAAGGAGAGATGCATCTGGGAGGGGAGGAGGGAAAGGAATCTGGGAAGCTGCTGGGCCAGGAAAAAAAAGGACAGCTGCTACTGGAGAGGGAGAAGAAGGAGAGATGCTTCTGGGAGGGGAGGAGGGAAAGAAATCTGGGAAGCTGCTGGGCAAGGAAAAAAAGGGACAGCTGCTACTGGATAGGGAGAAGAAGGAGAGATGCTTCTGGGAGGGGAGGAGGGAAAGGAATATGGGAAGCTGCTGGGCTAGGAAAAAAAGGGACAGCTGCTACTGGAGAGGGAGAAGGAGACGGAGAGATGCTTCTGGGAGGGGAGGAGGGAAAGGAATCTGGGAAGCTGCTGGGCAAGATAAAAAAAGGGACAGCTGCTACTGGAGAGGGAGAAGAAGGAGAGATGCTTCTGGGAGGGGAGGAGGGAAAGGAATCTGGGAAGCTGCTGGGCAAGGAAAAAAAGGTACAGCTGCTACTGGAGAGGGAGAAGGAGAGATGCTTCTGGGAGGGGAGGAGGGAAAGGAATCTGGGAAGCTGCTGGGCAAGGAAAAAAAGGTACAGCTGCTACTGGAGAGGGAGAAGGAGAGATGCTTCAGGGAGGGGAGGAGGGAAAGGAATCTGGGAAGCTGCTGGGCAAGGAAAAAAAAGGGACAGCTGCTACTGGAGAGGGAGACGGAGAGATGCTGCTGGGAGGGGAGGAAGGGAAGAGAGTTACTGCTGGACAGGAGGAGGAGGGAAGGGAGAATGAAAAAAGGAAGGAAACAGCTGGCAGAGAGATTAGAGGAGGGGAAGGGGAGACACAGGCATGAGAAAGTAGAGAGATTGATGATAGGAAGGGGTCAGCAGAAAAATAAGCAGAGGGACAACGATGATAGATCTGGTGTAGGAGAGATAAAAATGAAGAGAGCAGTGAAGCTGGAATGAATCATGTAAATAGGAGAGAGGGGCACAAGCTGGATGGAAAGGGGAGAGGGACATAGAAAGAAGACAGATACCATATGGAAGGGGGAGAGGACAGATAGTGGATGGAAGGGGCAGATGCTGGATTGAAGAGACAGAGAGGGCATACGCTGGAAGGAAGAGAGTGAAAAAAAGATTGAAAGCAGAAACCAGAGACGACAAAAGGTAGAAAAAAATAATTTTATTTCTATTTTGTGATTAGAATATATCAGATTTGAAATATATATCCTGCTAGAGCTGGTGTTAGACATAACTGGGGACTGCAAAACCCAGGCAGTGCTTCTTTAGTTTTCAGCTGGCTTAGGGCGCTCTCTGACCAGGGGGCAGTTACCCTAGTTGCACTCCCCTAAAACTATTCCTGTCATGTGTTACTTCAGTATTCTGTTAGCATGATATTTCTGTGTAGCATTCTGTAATAATTTGGCTTGTTCAGTTTTCTTAATAGTAGAGGGGATCAGTGTTCCCGCTAAGGTGCGCTGGCCTGCGCGCGCGCACAAAATATTACATCGCAGCGCAAAGTTTCTCTTCACAGCGCACACACGCGTCGCAGAGGTAAGGTAAGGGGACGCATTGGGGGGATTGCACTTCCCCACAATTGCCATGCTTCGGTTCCTCTTCTTCCTTCCTTCCTCCCCCCCCCCCCCGCGGGACCCTGCGGCACCATCAACTCTTACTCCCTCTAATGTCGGCCCTGCAGCTCCAGACTTCCTCGCACCTTCTCCCCTCCCCCTTTGGATCGCTATTATTTTAAATGTTATAGCCGCGGAGCTGTATCCATCAGTGGAGATGTCTAACCTCGGCCTGCCCCGGAACTCTTACTGCAACAGTGACTTCCTGTTCCTGCCTAGACGGGCGGCTGCTGCAGTAAGAGTTCCGGGGCAGGCCGAGGTTAGACATCTCCACTGATGGATACAGCTCCGCGGCTATAACATTTAAAATAATAGCGATCCAAAGGGGGAGGGGAGAAGGTGCGAGGAAGTCTGGAGCTGCAGGGCCGACATTAGAGGGAGTAAGAGTTGATGGTGCCGCAGGGTCCCGCGGGGGGGGGGGAGGAAGGAAGGAAGAAGAGGAACCGAAGCATGGCAATTGTGGGGAAGTGCAGAGCTGCAGGGAAGAGTGTTGCGGTACCCAGCTGGAGGGAGAAGGAAGATGAGGGAGGGAATTAAAGGAGATGCCAGGGCTTGGAGCGTAGGAGGAAGGTATGCCAGTCTAAGGGAAAAGGAAGGGGGAGATGTGAGAGCATGGAGGGGGAACGAAAGATGGAAGAAAAGGAAAGGAGAGAGATGCCAGAGAATCAGGGAAGGGGAGATACCAGACTATGAGGAGAGGTGTGGGAGAGGGAAGGCGAGGAGAGAGATGCCAGACCAATGGGGTGAAAGGAGAGATGGAAGGGGGAGGCATACAGTTTCTGGAAGGGGCATAGAAGGAGAGAAGATGCCATATAGGGGAAGAGAGACGGCAGACAGTGAATGGAAGGAAGAGAGTTACAAGAAGATGAGGAAAGGAGAAACCACAGAAGACAAAGGTAGAAAAAAATTTCTATTTATTTATTGCTTTAGGAGACATGTGTCACTGTTTCTGTGAAGCATTGTATGCAGAGTCCAGCTTCTTGCTGGTTCAATTTAACCTTTGTCTATGTATTTTTATTTTATCCCCCCTTTTACAAAACTGTGAAGCGTTTTTAGCACCAGCCTTGGTGGTAGCAGCTCTGATGCTCAGAATTTTATGAGCATCAGAGCTGTTACCTCCGTAGCTAAAATCCACACTACAGTTTTGTAAAAGAGGGAGGGGTTAGTTTGTGATTACATATTCCTTACTAGGCGAAGGTGTTTTCTGTGTTCTGTGTGTTCGAAAGACATGGTTTTCTGTTAGGATTGACGGTGTAGGATTGATCTGTGCTGGTCTGGCTTGTTTAGTTTTACAATGGGTGTATTGATGTACTGCTCACTGCAATATGTAAGATGCTGCCTTTTCCTAGGTACTCATGTGTGACGTGTGGTTTGTTACTAAAAATCATGTTTTTCTTACAGATGGGGGGGGTGCCAAAAAATGATGGGCCCCGGATGTTACATATGCTAGGTACGCCACTGTATGTAAAGATACCAGAAAGCTGGCGTAGCAAAAACTTCTAAGTTTTGAGTATTTAACCCTCCCACAATCTCACGGGCACTCGTTTCAAGTTTATTGAGATTTTGATTTAAACGCAATATCAAATATTTTCAATGCGTATAACAAAAATAAATTTGGGGAAATAAATAAAACCATTTGCAGTGTTCCCGCTAAGCTGCGCTGGCGTGCGCTGGCGCACAAAATATTACATCGCAGCGCACACGTTTCTCGTCACAGCGCACGATCGGAAGAGGCGTACGGCAGATGGCAGGGCGGCGAGAGGAGAATCGGGCGAGTTGGCTCATAACTTGCTGGCGCCCGATATTTTTGGCTCACGGTGAAAAAAGTTTGCTCACAACACCCGCCCGCTTAGAGGGAACACTGGAGGGGATATATGTGAAGGGGAGGGGAGACAGGGGTTTTGTTGATCCTTGCTCTGAATTATTTGTATTTATAAAATGACAATTGTACAGAATATTGTTTCTTTTTATACTTTAATAAAATACATTCAATATAAAATCATAACTGAGGCTTGTGTGGATGGGATCAGATGATTTGTGGGGACCGAGCTCGCGGAGATGGGGCGGAAACGGGATTTTTAAATTTTAGTCCTAGTAGTTTGCCGGTCCACAAAATAATTATTTTTTTTCTGCCGGTCCACGGGTGTAAAAAGGTTGAAGAACACTGTACTAGATGATGTTAATCTGATGGGAAAATGCTTGATTTTTCACACCTGCAACAAACATTTGGGGCTCCTTTTAGAAAGGTGTGCTAGCGTTTATAATGCACACACCGGATTAGCTTGCACTATAGCGCGCACTAGCTGAAAATCTACCGCCTGCTCAAAGGGAGGCAGTGGCGGCTGGCACGCGGGGCAATTTAGCGTGCACTATTCCACAGGTTAAGGCTCTAGCGCAGTTTTGTAAAAGGAGCCCTTGGTATTGCGAAGTCTCAAAATTATAAGTGGTTGCAGTTGAAACAAGCCATTCAGAAGGGGCTCCCTGATTGGCGAAATCTAAAAAAATCATTATAGGTCCTTTCCTTCCAGACAGATTTTTTAGGACATCAGGCTGCTAGGTGGTATAAATTAATATCTGATTTCTTGAATAAAAAAAACCAAAAAATGGTCTTCGTGACATTTGGAGCATTGAGATAAAGCAGTATATTTCTGCATCTCGATGGACGCGTATTTGGACTTGGAGAATGAGATGTACAGAATTAGCATCTATGAGACAAACTTGTTTTTTTTCTGTTACATAGATCTTTTTGGACCCCGGTTAGGTTACACAGTTTAGACAGTTCTAAATCTAATAGATGCTGGCACTGTCATCTAGACACTGGGACACTGGATCATCTGTTGTTCTATTGTCCTTCGATACTTAACTTTTGGAGGTCAGTATGGGGTAAGATTAGCAACATATTGGAATCATCAATTCCACTGACGTATGAGTTGGTCATTTGTGGAACATTATTACATGTTAAGCCCCCTATGGATCAATATAAATGCCGTCTTTTCTTTATCATGATCGGGATAGCCATGCAGATGATTACCCGTAATTGGAAGAATTGCGACCGTTTAAATTTTCCTTTCTGGTGGGCAAATCTTTGTTCCAGCTATAGATATGAAAGGATGAACGCCGATAGTTTGGGGCATGGTAATATATTTAGATTGGTATGGGGCCCGTTGACATCTCATATTACCCTACTATAGTAGGTCTTTGATTGTGAGTCATTTTTTATTTTCGTGCACATCCAGGGAAGTGTGGGAGGGTTATTTCAGTCATAATTTGATTTTTGAATATTTATACTTGGGATAGGTGGGAGGATATGTCTAATTTGAATAGGTAAGGTTATTGGGGGAAATCTATGCTTCTGTGCTTTATTAAATAATCATTGGGTGATGGGTGGGAGAAAATGGTTGGTTATGTATATTTGTAAGTTAAATGTGCTTATATTGACTTGTTATATGTGATATATTTGTGTATTGCAATAAAGAATTTAAAAAAATGTGTGTGTGTGTGTGGGGGGGGGTAAACCATTGTAACACAGTAGCCGTACAATTAATTTATTATGGTCAACAGTATCAAAAGCTGCAGATGTACCAAACAACATCACATCTCTTTCTATACTTTTCATTTGCCTAACTTCATCTGTCAACAACTGTACAAGTGTCTCAGTACTATGATACCTGCATGATATCTGACTCTGCTTAGCAAAACATTATCTTTTATGACCATATCTGTGACTGCTCAAGTGAATTTGCTCTTTTATGAATACTACAGGCAATGTCAAGTTTCCTGTTGGAAATTCTTTGGTCTGATATTGAATCTGATATTGAGAAAGAGTGCCTAGGAGCTGTTTATAATCAGATCTCTCATCTTCCAGCTGTGGAAGCAGCTGTATGGCCACCCAGACATCTGTACAGACAATACTCAAAGATTGTCAGTAAATATGAAAGTGCTGTTTTGTGGTATCTAGCTATTGGCTCCTTATAGAGGCTTGTGCAACATATCATTATGGATGCCTTGGCTTCCTACAAGCCTCACTATACAGAATATTCAAGTACTCAGCTACAGAGGCTAAAGGGTTCATTTTCAAAAATAAATGCAGACATCTAAAAACAATATAAACATGCACTTGGACATTCTAATTGCCGGGACCGCCAAATCCTGATTTTTGAAACCATCTTTCTGGAAGTCTTGCAAGATCTCCCAGCCGCTGTGCATCCAAAACTCCATGGGGGCATGTTGGAGGCGTGCTATGGGTGGGCATTAGTTTGGCAACAAACAAACCTTTCCCAGGATGACTAGGACAGAACTTGGATTCCCGGAGCTAGACCTGTTTTAGAAGTATCTAAGTGCCATAAAGGTACCCAAACTGACCAAATGACTACTGGAGGGATTAAGTAATGAACCCTCACACACACACAGTGTTCACTGACCCCTTCCCACCCCCTAAAAATCTGAATGAAACAGTCCAGGACTGATTTTATAAAAATTATTAAACAATCTTACAACTTATTCTATGGGTCCCCTTCAAAGTACTCCCCTTTCCTAAGAATACACTTTCCCCAATGTCGTTTCCACTTCTGGAAACAATCCTTAGATGCATCTTCAGGAATCGCCAAAAGTTGCTGTGTTGAATTTTGCTTTATGTCTTCAATGGTGTCAAATTGCTTTCCTTTCAGCATGGATTTAAGTTTAGGAAACAAGAAAAAGTCAGCAGGAGCCAAGTCAGGAGAGTAAGGCGACTGGGGAAGAACTATCATCGTGTTTTTTGCCCATAATTCACAAATTTTGATGGCAGCATGAGTGGGCACATTATTGTGATGCAGGAACCACAATGATTCCCTCCAAAGTTCAGGCCACTTTCTCCTAATTCTCTCACGGAGTCATTTCAACACAGATAGTAATTTTGGTTGACAGTTTGTCCTTGTGGCAGAAATTCATAGTGAACTATGCTGCAACTGTCAGAAAAAACTGTTAACTTTGACATTCGACCAAACTTGCCGAACTTTTTTCAGTCTTGCGATGTTTTGGTTCTCCATTGAGATGAATGAACTTTGGTTTCCATGCCATAACTATAGACCCATGTCTCATCACTAGTTAACACTTGATCAAGAAACTAGTATTTTAGCCCGTTACATTAACGGGTGCTAGCTGTCTGTTTTTCTTTCCCCCCCACTTCCCTGTGCAGCAGCCACAGCAGCATTCCCTCCCCCTCCATGTCCCTGTGCAGCAGCATTTCCCCCCACCCTACTTCCCTGTACAGCAGCATTTCGATCCCCCCCTTCCCTGTGCAGCAGCCAAAGCAGCAGCATTCCCTCCCCACACACCACTTCCCTGTGCAGCAGTAGCATTTCGCTTACCCTCCTTCCCTTTCCGTGGTCCCGCCCCCCCCAAACACACAGTACCCTGTGCAGCAGCAGCATTTCCCAGCCTTCCCTGTGCAGAAGCAGCATTTCCCCCCCACACACACACTACGCTGTGCAGCAGCAGCATGTCCCTGCCTTCCCTATGCAGAAGCAGCATTTCCCCCCACACACACACACACACTTCCCTGTGCAGCAGCAGCATTTCCCGGCCTTCCCTGTGTAGAAGCAACATTTCCCCACCACACACACACTTGCCTGTGAAGCAGCAGTATTTCCCGGCCTTTCCTGTGCAGCATTACCATTTCCCAGCCTTCCCTGTGTAGCATCAGCATTTTCCGCCGCCCCCTTCCCAGCCGCCGCATTGAAATTAATAGAAAAGCGCTGCACCGCGCTACTACTGGCTTCGGCATCTTCTATCCATTACGGCCAACCCTAGCGGAAACAGGAAGTAGTCAGAGAGGGCGGGCCACAGTGGACAGAAGATGGCGAGGCCAGCGTTAGTGTGGTGCAGCACTTTTCTCTTAATTTAAACGCGGGTGAGCCGTCCAGAAGGAGGAGGCTTTGGCGGTGGTGGTTTTGGCGGTGAGTGAGGGCGGGAGGGGGAAGTCGGCGGCGGCGGCTGTGCTGTGTTTCTCCGAGTTGTCTGGCCGCTGCATCCGCACTCCTGCTTGCCACGGACCTACTGATCACAGATCAGAGATCACGGAAGCACGCAGGTAAGTGCGCATGCGCGGCTAGGGTTTTATTATATAGGATGTTTCATTTCCATTTGCCTGCTCAAGAAGATTCTGAAAGATCATAATGCAGTTAGAATGTTGTGTCATTAACGAATGGAGATTTTGCATTCCTCTGCCATTTCTCTAACAGTTAATCACTGATTAGCGTGCACAAGAACCCTCACTTGATCAACATGATCGTCATCAGTTGATGTTGATGGTCTTCTAGTTCGCAAATAATCTTCCACTGATTCACAACCACTTTTGAAGTGTGAATACCATTCAAAACACCTTCCACAACTCATGACATGTTCCCCACGTTTAACATTTCATAAGTTTCTGTAATGGTCTTACCCAATTTAAAACAGAACTTCACACTGTAGTGCTGCTCAATGAGGTCACACATGTTGAGAAATAGCTGATCATGAAAACACACTTTCACATAAACTGCTGTAGCTTGGAGACGAAAACAAATATCATCAAATGGAAAAAAGGAGGTTACTCATAAGGTTTCACGCTACTCAACGCCACTTAGCGCACCTCAAAAGAACTTCCTATTGGTGCGCAATTCAAACTGTCCTAGAACTTTTTGATCTGTCTGTAGAACAGCAGCATCTGCTATGGCTAGTGAGCCATAGAGGGAAAGACTGAAGCCCATAAACTACTCTAACCACTACATTTATGGTAGAAAGTGTGAGGTAACCAAAACCCTACTATACTGCCATATAGGTACCTACTGCAGCCATAAGGGCTACTGGGATGGTAGACATGTGGTTATAGTAGGTTTTGGGGGAGTTTTGAAGGGTTCACCATAAATTAGAAGGGGGTTATGGTGAGATGTACTTCTAGCATTCTTTATGTGAAGTTCAAAACAGTAGACTCAAAGATGCCCCACTGCTCTATTGGAATGTCCATTACAATGCTGTCCCCTTCCATGGCCAATAGTTTTGAAAATGGCCATTTCTCTGCCTCTGAATTTGGATATCTTGTGGGAAACATCCAAAGTCAGACTTGGACGCATTATCAAAAATGATCCTCTAAGGTGCACAATAATCTTCTGTGAAGCTCTGTTTTACCCCATTGCAATCAAGGTTATTGCCTGTTCCCACTTTGGTTCTTGAAATGAGCCAGCAAACCATCTACCAGAACCATAAGCATTGTCACAATCTAAAAATGTTGATGTGCTATGACCTTACTTGCTGGTGACAGATGTGGTGTCCAGATTTTCTGGACGATGCTCTGATGCCCATTATTGAGGGACAATTCCTATGATGAACCTGTGTCATCTGCTGGGAAGGAATACGTTTTTCCATCTAGTGTTATAATGTTAAATGTGGGTGAATATTTATTTTGGATTTTGCTCACACTTTTCTCAGTAGTAGCTCAAGGTAAGTTACATTCAAGTACACTGAGTATTTCTTGTACTATAAGTGATGTTTTGTGATTCACTCTAAGATCCTCATTACAAATCTTCTCTTTCCTTATATCCTTCCTTGGGAATCTCATTCCTCAGGCAAGTTACTTTTATCTGTTCCCTTCTGCTTACCTATGTCTTCAGACTCGCTTCCTATTTTGCTGAGCTCTATGGCTGTAACACAATTCAAATATCTATAATGTTATCTTCTATGGAAATATATACATATGTAAAATCTAAACTTTCTGAGCATGCTTTTAAATTGTAACCACTTTATAAATATGTTTCCCTTAGATTCTTCTTTGAAATGTATATTTGTCTTGACTAGATTGTAAGTTCAATGAAGTAGGGACTATCCCCTATGTGTATGTGATCATGGTGCATAGTTTATTAAATTAATAATAGCAAGTCCTGATAAACATTTTAGTATTGTCTTTTGCTCTGCTTTTTAACTTTTCTAAGGGCTCCAAAGAGTGCTATGACCATTGATTCAACTAGACAGATGCTGAGCAAATATTCAGCATCCATTGCTTGGACCATAGTGGACCCTGTCTGGTGCTGACTTCAGTCATATACAAAGCATAGCATGCCTCATGTTCCAGAGTCTGTGTCTTCATCATCATCTTCCAGGATGGTTGAGGTCTGTGATCCATAGGAGTTATGGAAGCAGGTGAAAACTTAGAGCCCATGCTAAGTTCTTAGAAATGACTTGGAGTCTATAGCTAGATGGTTAGGTGTGAATGATGTATATATTATAGCTATCCTTCTAACTAGAATATTCCCCAGAAGGATACAATAGATCCAAAATTAAATTTAAAAAATTCTTGTGAATATTAATCTGCTAAGAGAGCTCCAACACTAATATAATACAATTTAACTTAAAAGAGAGAACATTTCAGTAACAACTGCTCAAAAAAAGTTGCTAATTGACAGTGGACTTAAAGTTACATCATGAGACCTGAATGGGAAGCCCTTATGAAGCTTGTTAATGAAATTATTACATGGAGCTGAATCTTTGTGCCAAATTATTTGGTAAGCTGAGCAGAGTTCCTGAAGCAGCAGATGAAATGGGTCACCTCGTCAGAAATGGGTCACCCTTAATGTGAAGTTCACAGCAGTGTCCTCTAAGGTGCTCCACTACTCTGTTGGCATGTCTGTGTGGTCCGTCCATTACAATGTTGTCCCCTCTCACGTCTAAGTAGGCAACTTTCAAAAAAAAAATAAAAAGTGAATGTCTAGCAGTATAAAAAATGCATGTTTTTGGGATTCAGATTTTGGACGTCCTTCTCAGGATGTCCAAAGTTGGACTTAGATGCACTATTGAAAATGCCCTCCTAAGTGTTTTAAACATTGGAGACATTGAACACTATAGAATATTTATTGTTAAGTAGGATAAAAGAGAGAGAATGCTCATGATGTAACTTTGGATCTGCTGGTCGGAGCTGTTGTCTCTGATAAGTAGCGACATTTTTGAGCAGTTGTGACTGCCCAGTTATTGAAATGTTTTCTCTTTTGAGTTAAATTGTATTATTTTAGTGTCGGAGCTCTTTTAGCTCTTTTATGATAACATATCCATACAAATAACCATAAATATATCACTTGATAATCAACAATGATACATATAATATTCTCTTATCTCCCCCCCTCCCCACCCTTATCTATCATATAATCAATACTTATACTTATTCTGCCATTGTATCGGGCGATGGTGCATCCGCATCTGGAGTATTGCATCCAATATTGGTTGCCGTACTCGAGAGGGTTTAGAAAAGAGTGACACGATTGATAAAGGGTATGGAAAACCATTCATATGCTGAGAGAGAGAAACTGGGGCTCTTTTCCCTGGAAAAGCGGAGACTTAGAGGGGACATGATAGAGATTTACAAGATCATGAAAGGCATAGAGAAAGTGGAGAGGGACAGATTTTTCAAACTTTCGAAAAACTACAAGAACGAGAGGGCATTTGGAAAAATTAAAAAGGGACAGATTCAGAACCAATGCTAGGAAGTTCTTCTTCACCCAAAGGGTGGTGAAAACCTGGAATGCGCTTCCAGAGGGTGTGATAGGACAGAGTACAGTATTGGGGTTCAAGAAGGGATTAGATAATTTCCTGAAGGAAAAGAGGATAGAAGGGTATAGATAGAGGATCACTATACAGCTCCTGGACCTGATGGGCTGCCGCGTGAGTGGAATGCTAGGCATGATGGACCTCTGGTCTGACTTCTTATGAGCCCCAACTGACATTTAAAATTTTGTTTCTTACTTTTAAATCCAGACAAGAACATTCTCCAGCTTTTACAGACAAATTACTTCTTCCGTATAATCTTTCAAGAACACTGCACTCTAGTCATCAAAACCTTTGACTGTTCCTTCATTACGTCATATTATTTACGACACTACTCGTAAATCTATTTTCTCTGTAACAGCTCCAACTTTATGGAATGCCATGCCTTCCTATCTCCGTCGAGAATCCTCCATGGATAGGTTTAAATCAAACCTCAAAACTTTCCCATTGAAGGATACAAACATGAGAAAAAGGTCACTCTAAAATTTCTTTTTACTAAATAAGAACGCGACTGTTTTAACCCAAACTTAGGCAAAGACTAGACAATTTTAAATATATTCCCTCTCCCTTTTATGTTTGTATTATTTTCTTTTAAAACATTGTATTTCTCCCCCTCTTTCCTTATATATCTAGTTGTATGGGGATTTTTTTGGGGGGTGTTCCCTGTATTTGTTTTTAAATTTAGTCCTTTTTACTTTTATTATAAACCATTCAGACATCTGATGAACGGTATATCAAGATCTGAATACACTTGAAACTTGGAGATTGATGATTTAGAGAACCAAAATTTTGATATTTTTCAGAAGGTCTTGCTTCTTCTTCTTGTAATGCAAACCAAGGTGTGCATAGGGGATGAAACGTTATATTTTAGGGCTCTTATACTAAGCTGCGATAACGTTTGTAGTGAACGCAGGATTTTAGCACGCACTAAACCCGTGCTACGTGGCTAGAACTAACGCCAGCTCAATGCTGGCGTTAAGGTCTAGCACACATGGCAATTCAGCGCGTGCTAAAACCGCTATCGCAGCTTAGTAAAGGGAGCCCTTAGTTTTTGGATTTCTGCATTTACATGATCTTTCTTAACTCCTGTATAGAGAGTGACACAGGGACAAATTTGTCCTCGTCCCTGCGGGATCTGTCTCCATCCCCATCCCATCCCCTCGAGTACTGTCCCTGTCCCATTCCTTCAAGCTTTGAACACTTATGATTTTAAAGTGCAGATGAGGGCAAAGCTTGCTGGGATAGGGCAGGGACAGGGACAGAACTCATGGGGGCGAGACAGGGATGGAGACAGATCCCGAAAGGGATGGGGACAAATTTGTCCTTGTGTCATTAAACTATTATATTTAATTTCCTTCTAATCATGGCAGCATTTTCTGATCAGGAACAAAAGATTTCTACAATATTTTTCTATTAATTCTTCTTCTTTTCCATTTGTTCATGTGGACTTGGGCTATTCAAGTGCTTGAGAAGAAACGTAGCAGGGTCAGTGTGGTAAGTGAAGTATAGGTACAAGTCTCTAAGCTTCTTACCCTTATCTTCTAATCTAATCTAATCTAAACCTTAAGTTTATATACCGCATCATCTCCATGAGAATGGAACTCGACACGGTTTACAAGAACTTAAAATAGTGGGTAGAGAAGAAGAAAAAGGATTACATTAACTTATGTGTAGAAGGGGGGAGAGAAAGGGGGGAAGGATAGAGCTACAATTTGCTGAAAAGCCAGGTTTTCAGTTGTTTGCGGAATAACTGAAGGGAGCTCAGGTTCCGCAGCGGGGTGGTGAGGTCGTTCCAAAGACCTGTGATTTTGAAGAGAAGGGATTTTCCCAGTTTGCCTGAATAGTGGATGCCGCGTGGAGAGGGGAAGGCTAGTTTAAGCCTTTGGGCAGTTCAGGAGGAGTCAGGACTGGAGGAGTTGAAAGACAGTGGGATAAGAGGAGGCAGGATTCCGTGAATGATCTTGAAAGCCAGGCAGGAACATTTGAAATGGATTCTGGAGATTATTGGGAGCCAATGAAGTTTGGCAAGGAGTGGGGAGGCATGGTCAGACTTGCGTTTTGAGAAGATCAGTTTGGCTGCAGTATTCTGGATTAGCTGGAGTCTTAGAATACTTTTTTTTGATAGATTTAAGTAGATGGCGTTGCAGTAATCTAGTTTGGAGAGGATGATGGATTGGACAAGGATGGCAAAGTGTTTTTGGCTGAAGTAGGATCTAGCTTTCCTCAGCATGTGAAGGCTGAAAAAGCATGATTTTGCCAAGGAGTTGAGGTGGTCATTGAGGGAGAGAGAGGAATCGATAGTGATACCAAGGACCTTGCATGAGAACTCGAGCTGTAGTGTATCGCCTGTGGGTAGTGTGAAAAGTGTGGGCAGGTGTTCGAATTTTGGGCCGAGCCAGAGTAGTTTTGTTTTAGATTCGTTTAGTTTCATCTGTACCGAGAGGGACCAGGCACGGAGTCTCATTATGCAAGCTGTAATGTTTTTGTGGAGGTTGGTGAGGTTCTGGTCAGTCTCAAGGAGGACAAGGATTATCTTGAGCTGGCATGAAGGCAGGAATATATTGTGTGGGATTAATGAGGGCCAGACACGTTGTAATGAAGTTGAAAATGTTACATTTTTCCAAAATGAAGCTGGTTTACAAACTACACATACATTTTTTTTTTTAATTTGAGTTATCATTTCATATTTCTTTCATTTCATTTTGACAGATATTTTCTCTTTTCACAATAAAAATAAAAATATAAAATTGGAAATGAAATAAAGATTGGCATTTTAGCGAGGTTGAGCACCCTCCTGCTGGCGATCATCGGGGGCGGGTGGAGGTTCTTCCAGCAGGAGGGATTGGGCATCTGTCCTGCCTTATTCGTTCAGGGGGAGGTGGGGGAGACTGGTGGCCGCAGCCGCTATACTAATTACGTCAGGGAGATCCATTGCCGCAATAAGTATAGTGGCTGCGTCTACTTACATTGTAAGCATCTCCCGTTCTAGTAGGGAGATGCATAAGGCTGCCTAGGTTCGCCTTAGGCAAGATTAGGCGGGCTTGCGGGCCTCCCTAGGCTCCCGGAGGCGTCTTCAATATAGGCAGCCTGCCTGGGGAGCATTTTTTTTTTTAACGTGTATCCCGATTGCTACAATCGGGACGCAGTTTACAGAATCTGGGCCTTAGGGCCATTCTGTAATTGGTGCCTAAAAAGAGAGTCACCTAAAGTTAGGCGCCTACTGCATGTCAGTCACACTTGGGCGCCCATTACAGAATCATGCCCAACTTAAAACTTAGGCACCTGCAATGTAGGCCAGGATTTTAAAGGCCAACATTATAGGCACCTAAGTCCTTTAGAGCAGTGTTCTTCAACCACCGGTCCATGGACCAGTGCCGGTCCGCAGAAATTTCCTGCTGGTCCACAGGGCCAGCACGTGCATCAGACCCAAAACAGTGTTCTTCAACCGCCGGTCCACATTGCGATCGATGCGGCGTTATCTTCGAGCCAGCTCCCTCTTCCTTACTGATTCACTGCACAAAGCCATGGGCAGTGGCTCCTACAGGCATCCTGTGCCTGAACCGGAAGCCTTCTCTCTGACGTCTCTTCCAGATGACGCACGGGACGTGTAAGGTGCAATTAGTACTATTCTGGGGATGGGGTCTGGGGTGGAGATTGGGTAGAGATGGGCGGGGTCTAGCCCATGACTTAGCCCCGTGTTCTTCAACCGCCGGTCCACGGACCGATGCCGGTCCATAGGTGTAAAAAGGTTGAAAAACACTGCTTTAGAGCATTGTGCCTGGTGACGCCTAAGGGCTCCTTTTACGAAGCTGTGTTAGTGGCTTTATCGCACGCAACTTTTTATCATGTGCCAATCCCCGTGCTAGCCGAAAAACTACCACCTGCTCAAGAGAAGGCGGTAGCGGCTAGCGCGGCTGTCAGTTTAGCGCTGCTGTTACACGCATTAAACCGCTAATGCAGCTTTGTAAAAGGAGCCCTAAGTCTTTCTCCACCCCTAAAAATGCCTACTTTGGTGTTTGGCACCTATCTTTTGTAGAATTGCACTTAAGAAGATAGGCGCCTATCTCCCAATTAAATTGTATTTTTTTCAATTATGAGCTTGTTAAAGCTCAATTATTGAAGCCAATTTGCTAGTTAAGTTAGGCACCTATTTTTATGGGCTTTTTATAGAATTTTGCCCCTTAGGGACAGATTCTGCAAATGGCACCATAATCGGCGGCTGTCTACAAAAATGGTGCTAGTCACATCTCAATCATGTTATGGTGTTGTAGCTGATGTTAAAGGTAGGCACCGGAAATATAGACCAGTGTTTTGAAGGCCTACATTACCAGCACCTTTGATGTCTACAGAGGCACTTAATGACACCCAACGTAATTTCTAGTGCAAACCACGCTTACTTCGACCTTAGGCACCTATGTAGATGTGATGCGGCGCTGTTTTTGTAGGTACTTCTGGGCACCTATATTTTTTAAACAAGTTTTTTAATGGTTTTTAATCAGCACAGTCAATTACTGCCCTGATTGAACCAAATAAAGCAATTAAGCGAGGTGGCGGTGGGGCTCCTACCACCGCCTAACTTCCAGCGCCATTTAAAGAATTTGGTCCTTATTCCTCATTTCAGAGGGGAGTGAACATCCCTTACTTGGCAAAGCTGACTGAGAAGATAGTATTTAATCAAGTATCATAATTTATAGAAAAAACAAACATTTTACATCCAAATCAAACTGACTTTAGACACTATCACTCTACTGAACATTCGTTGATTGGCATGTCCAATCAACCTCCATACTCCATACCTCCATACTTTACTACCTGGATCATCATACATCTGTTCTTCTGATCTCTATCGATCTCTCATCAGTGTTTGACACAATTGATCACAATCTTTTAATAGATAGACTTCAATCCTTAGGTATTATGGACCAGGTTCTTCTTTGGTTTAAATCCTATTTTGAAAATCGCTCATCAATTGTGTCCTTCAACAATTGTCCATCATACAACTGTCCTTCTGAAAGTTTCTCAGCAACATACGGTATTCTGCAAGGATCCATTCTTTCTCCTCTTTTGTTTAATATTTTTCTTGCACCTCTCATGACCCTTTGCCAATCTATTGGCTTTACCGCATTTGTTTACGCAGATGATATCCAGCTTTTACATCCGCTTGATCCCAACAATTCTCTCGAAACATTAGCAATTAATAAGAAACTTGAACAGATTCACCAGTGGCTTGATACCAACAGATTAGCTCTTAATATTAATAAATCAAATGTTATGTTCTTTCCCTGGAAAGATAGTCTCAAACTTATTTTTCCAATTTCTATTAAGGGTATCACTCTACAGTTGATAAGTCGCATTAAGATCTTAGGGGTTATCTTCGACGATAAATTAACCTACCATGATCATATTAGTAACATTGTTAAATCAACTTTCTACAGACTTCATCAGATCCGTTCAGTTTCAAAATTTTTATGTCCAAAGTCTCTTAACATATTAATTCACTCCTTGGTTATTTCAAAAATCGATTATTGCAATGCCCTATTCAAGGGAATAGCCCAAAAGGAAATCAGACATTTACAGATTATCCAGAACGCATCAATCAAACTTATAATGAAAGCTAAGAAATTCGATCACGTGACTCCTCTTCTTAAAAAAGCGCACTGGCTTCCTGTCGCACGTCGCATAATGTACAAATTAAGTTTGCTTACCTTCTCTGATATACAAAACTCTGGCTTTCATGTACAAAACATTGATTCCTTATACCTCATCCAGATTACTGAGGTCCATTGACCAACATTTATTAGTCATCCCCTCACTTAAAATGATTAATACACGACGGCACTTCATCTTTTCTGTTACAGCTCCTCAAATATGGAATTCCCTCCCTATTTACTTAAGAGAGGAAAAAAATTTGGATTAATTTAAGAGCAAACTCAAAAGCTTTCTTTTTAAAGATGCATTTAATGACTACAAGGACTGACTAGGAGTTTCATTTTATTTTCATAACTTCTTTGAGATTCTTTGTTCTCTCTCTTCCTATTGTTTTCAACCATAAGTGTCTTTTCTTCTATTAACCAAATTGTATTTCTTTCCCCATCCTTTCCTCACGTTTTATTTTGTTAGTAAAGTTAGTCGTCAATATGTTTTGTAAGGTTCAGTTTTTTTTGTTAGTTTTGTTGTCCCCCAATTTTGTAACTGTATTGATTTGTTCATCGCTTAGAATTTTGAATAAGCGATTAATCAAATTTTATAATAAACTTGAAACTCGATGGTGTTCGGAATGGGACCCCTTACATAGTTTCAAAATACTTTGCAGTTGTTTAAACATTTATCCCCTTCTTTTATGAAGCTGCCGAGCCACCCATAGGATTAGAATGGGCAGCTCAGTATTTAGCTTGCACTGCTCGGCAGCGTGGCTTGATAAAAGGTGGTGGTGGGGTTAGGAGGATCTTTGAAAACATTTTAGTCCAACCTTTATTAGGAAACTCCAAGATATGCAAGGCATCTTTGCCTTTTATAGGTTATTTTTTTTTTTCGCTGCTAATATAATTTCATATATCTGTCCCCACCAATTCCTTCAATGTTTATCCAGAAGGATAGATTCATCTTTCTGTGGCCCATTGCAACTATTTGACTCAGGTAGAATCAACTTCACCCTTCCCAACCAGCCTCAGCCCCTAGTCCTTTAGCAGTGCTTCCCTGTGAGATGAAAGCAAATCTAGTTTGTTTTGTAATAAAGCTGATAATCATAGATAAATGTATCTAATTAGTCCCATTTGCTGACACACAAGCTTTTAATTGCATGTTGAATAATTAGACATATCTGCATATGCAAATGAATCTGTTGATAGTATGGCAGTCTAACATGATTCCCCCAGAGATGAATTAAAGCCCCTCTGTTTAGGAAGACATGTGAGATATTAATTTAGGCAGGCAAATAACTTTATTTGGAATATATTTCTTTTGTGTTGGTTGATACAGTGTAATAAAGTGAGAGAACAGGTGAGATTCTGTGTAGTGTAACACATAAAGATGAAGGTCTCCATGTGATTTTTGGTACTGTTTGCATAACACTAGATTCAGGCTGTTTTCCACTACTACTGTTTCCTCTGCTAAGACCTTAGGAATGGGGGTGGGGGCATTGTTCATTTTCTGGCTTTGGAATAGCAAGCCTTAGGCCTTAAGATCCCTCCTTAGCATCACTGCAGTGGCAATCCTTATTCTGTGGCTGGTCTGTGTTCATCAGCTAGTTTGCTTCACTCTATCTGGCATTCCTGCACCCTCCCTCCTGGCTCAAGCTGTTTGAACTCTCAGCCTCTAAGCAGATGGCCACCATAGTGCTTTGCAGATATTTTTGTGGCCAGATGCATGCTGGGATATATATGCCTCACCCCCTTCACACTCCACTGGCTGTACTGCATATTAATTGTCTCCCCCCACCCGCCTTCTTCAGTACCAGTGACTCTAATAGCATTTCAGACCAGCAGATTTAGAGATATTTTTCTTTGACTGCTCTTTAATTTTTTTTTTTTTTTCTATCTTTATAAGAAATATCTGCTGGTAGAAAATCTCTGCATATCCTCCTTTATTTCTCCATTGCATGACAGCTTTGTGTGCAGAGGACATAATATACCTCTTTTCTGAATGCACTGCCTCAAATTTCCTTGATGAAATGTATTTATGTAAATGCAAAATATATGCGCTCCACTTCTTGGGGCACAGGAATTCCTTTCTACATTACTGCTCCAAGACCTTGAGGACACTTTTCAAACCAGTTATATGATCTAAATATTTTTTTTCCACTGGAAAGGGAACAGCCACCACCATTAGGGCCCTGAAAGGCATTTATCAGTCACCTGGACGTAAAAGTGTGACCCGTGGAGAGGTCCATGGCTCAGGTGTTCAGGGTCTCCCTGGCTAGGGCTTTCTTCATTTCAACTTTTTTCTATAACGCTCCTTCTGTTTGTCTTGTGTATGTGTGTCTTGACTAAATTGTAAGTTTTATGGAGCAGGGATTGTCTCTTTTTAATATGCCTCCATGGTTCTCTATATGTCCTGTAGCACTGTACAAAGAATTCATAGTTGGCAGTAGTAGAATTACTAGGAGGGGTTGGGATCCCCCTTCCACTGGGTCTGGGCACTGCACACAGATATGCTCAGGTATGAAGATTCAGGTGATTGTGGAAATTGAATATTTAAAGAGCATCTTTGTTAATTTTTTTTTAAGACCAGGAGAACATATGGAGGAAGAGAGAGAGGCTCGCTGGGGCAGTAACGGGGAACAATCTCACAAAGTCCTGCCTGACATTTGGAATGGCCTTAAAGAAGATTGAGAAGAGTTTGAAATTTATTTGACCTAATCTCAAACTTTGGTACTGAACAGAGGTTTGTTATTTATTCCTATCACATTATGGGCTCCTTTTACTAAGGCGTACTAAACACTATAATGGATGCCTTAGTAAAAGGACCCCTATATGATTCCTTTGATACTCATCAAGCTATTCCTAGGAATCAGTGTACAATTGTCTTTTTTGGTCATCAAAATTCTGCCACTTCTATTACTAATCATTTCTACAGCGCTACTAGATGTAGGTAGCACTATACAAATTATGAGGGAAATTCTTTAAATGGTGTTTATGTTTCTGGTATGAGTATGTGTTAC
Source organism: Geotrypetes seraphini (assembly GCF_902459505.1). Taxonomy (NCBI): domain Eukaryota; kingdom Metazoa; phylum Chordata; class Amphibia; order Gymnophiona; family Dermophiidae; genus Geotrypetes; species Geotrypetes seraphini. Next base: position 88,139,565 of record NC_047094.1, on the reverse strand, counting down.
TGGCCTATTTTATTTGTTTATCTCTTCTTGTTTTACTTATTTTTTTTTTTTAATTGTAAACCTCCTTGAATTCTGTTGCAATGAAGGTGGTATATCGAGTTTAATAAATAATAAACGATAATTGGGGACACCTAGCAATGAAGATGGTATATCAAGTTTAATAAATTATCAATGATAATCGGGGACACCCAGCAACACCTAATTAAATTCTGAGTGAAACTTAATTGTTTTTAATTGGTTTAATTGGCATGGTAATTGACTACACCATTAAAAACCAATTAAAAATTAAAAAAAAACCAATTTAAATTTTCACATGGAATATCTTGCAGTGGCTTGCAACGCCTAAGTCAAGGCACCTACTGACACCTAGGCATGGTTGACTTAGGCATCGCTAGGCATCTGTTAGGTGATAGGAAATTAGGTCATGAAACCCCTGGCCTAATGTAATGGCATCTACCACTAGGACACCTATCGATGTCTAAAACCACTTAGGAGTGCTAGGCGTGATTCTATAAATTGTGACCAGTCAGGCTCCGTGTCTGCCTTGATCCCTGTGTTTTCATTAATGCCCACCAGGGGAGCCAGAGAGGAGTCCAGGGGAGATCAGGCTCACTTAGAGCATGGCATGGCCTCTTCCCTTTAAAAGTCAGTAGTTTGCTCTTGGTGGGGATGGTGAGAGGAAGTCAAGAGGTTTTTCCCAAGTAAGGCATGTCTGGCAAGCTAGGGCAATACCTTAGACCTGGGTGTGGAAGAAGCTGGGGTCTACACCATCATTTGCCTCTGGATGGGTAGTAGGCTCCGGGAAATCCACATAGTGACTGGGCCGGGCTCTGGGCCTTCCCTTTCTGGGTTTCTTATCCCCTTTCCTCCCAGCACCCACAGGGACCTTGGCAGGCACGGAGCCTGACCGGTCACAAAATGGCACCACATAGTTGATTGACAACCACTTCAACTGGTGCTTACAAGTGAGGCACCATTTATAGAATCAGGTCCTACATGCAGATACTTTGTCCCTAGTGGGCTCACAATCTAAGTCTTGTACCTGAATCAATGGAGAATTAAGTGGCTTGCCCAAGATCATGAGGAGTTGCAGTAGTATCAAAACCTGCTCAGCTCTATACTTCTATTTTCAGATCTGGTTCCAAATGGTTTTCTCCTGCACCTCTGGATCTGCACATTCAGAGATGTTGTCCTTTGAGATATTGAAGCACCGGAATCCATTGTGAATAAGAAATCCTTTTTCAATTTGCATTGAGAAAGTACTAAGTGCTTTTAAGGATGGGGGTGGGGGGGGCTCCCTAGTTATATGTCAGAAAGATCAATAGTTAGAGGAGGCACATTTCAACAATGTGCAGCTTTAGCATGCATGAAGGGAGACAGAAAGTACCTGCTCCTATGGCAGCCTGTACCCACCAATCAGTGCCTTAGAGGTAGGGCCTCTCTAGTTCTCAGGCTTGCAAAGATACCTAGATCCACTCGGCAGGCTGTGTTTCTATGGGAGCGAGGGGAAAGATACAGGAAGGAATAAACAAGGAGAAGGCAGAAAAGCAAAGTGTGACTAGTCAAGACAGGAGCACACAGACCAGTGTCTATCACACTCCCATATATGAATATTTCTCTGGTTTTGGCTCGGTTACTAGTTTTTGGCTATTACTCAGATATGAAGAGCTGCATTCAAGCTGTGTAAAAGAAGTGGCATGCATTTCACACAGGACCTCAAATTTCATCATTCTTTACATCCACAAAACCTCCTTACTACCCCCTGCTTTCTCTTTTAACAATTTGGCTGTATTAGAAGAGCCGCTACATATATTTCAAGTTGCTCAATATATTTATCACAAGTCACATTTCTCAGTATCATTGTGCAACATTAGCCTAATTGCTCAATTTTGGAATTGCACCTATGATCAGGACCCCCTGATGATGGCAAAAAATTGCGGACTGTGTTTGGTCCAGTATATGTTGCCATCCCTATGAACAATTGGTGGCTCATGTATGCTCTGATTTATTGAGCTTTGATGTTTTTACGTTAGGATATTTTATTTGAATAGACTTTTTATTTACCAATGGTTCCTGTGACATCCAGAGACTATTGTTCCATTCTGTTTTGTTTTGGACTCACCAGTTTTCTTGGGACATAGACCCTTTCTTAGTTTTGTTGTTGCTCTTGAATAAACTACTTCAGTCTCAGAGAAGGATATATTTATTTACTAGTTTTTGGCTATTACTTAAATATGCAGAGCTGCATTCAAGCTGTGTAAAAGAAGTGGCAAGCTTTCATACAGGACCTCAAGTTTCATCATTCATTACATCCCCAAAACCTCCTTATCAACATTTTGACTACCGGTACATACTCATGTTTGTCAGTTATATATGTACATCAATAGCTTTATATCTGTATCTATTAGGGATGTATTTGTTTTAAAATGAACGGTACATATGACAAATAAGGGCATTTTCAGTTCAGATCCTTCAAAGTAACCAAATGAGTGCATGATCCAGAAATCATTTTTGCTCATTCATCTGCAGATCCATTATGTACACAGCAGAACTCCCTTAAGGAGAAATACTAATCATGTTGAAACTTTTGACAAGCAGATAAAAAAAACTATCCTAGCCTCACTTCTTCCAAATTTCATGGGTGACGATGCCAGCAAGAAATTGAAACCAGAACGCAACACCATTTCTGTTCTTAGGAAAAAATAAAAATATAGTGTGGCTTTCTTATTAAAGGTTAATAAGAAAGATGGTATCTATTTGGTTGGACTAACTTAATAAAATTTGTGACTAGCTTTCAATGGACAGTATCTTCTTTTCTGGTCAGGATAGTATGAGCAAAAGATGAGAATAAGAGAATATGTATTCATGAAATTCTAATGACAGTCTTAAAGGGAGGGGTAGGGCCAACGGATGGATGAGAAATAGGGAAAATGGATGGGTGATCAAAAGGTGACAAAGCAGTAACATTTTTGGTTTATAATGTGATAGAAAAAACTAGATCTCTGTTAAATCGTTTCTTGTTGGTGCCAAAGGTGGTATTGTGGTGGTGGTTTCATTTTAGCTTCAAAGTTCTTATGATCTTGAGTTGTTTTAAAATTTCTTCTTAGTTTCTGTTCATGTCTTTCCTTAGTTTCAGAGGGTTAGGGTGGCTTGGTAATTACAAGTTAGGATAGCTAAAAAAAAAGAAATAAAAATTGAAAATTAGAAAATTAGAAAATAGAAATAAACAATCCAATCCAAACCTTAGAGCTCCTTTTATGAAGGTGCGCTTAGCGGTTTTAGTGCGAGCTACAATGCCACGCGCGCTAACCCCGCACTACACAGAAAATACTAACGCCAGCTCTATGGAGGCGTTAGCATCTAGCATGTACTAAAACCGCTAGAGCACCTTCATATACTGGGTCATTCCCACTAGGGACTCGATCCGGTTTACAAAGTTAATTAGAAAAACAAAGGAAAACAATGATTGGCCAGAAATTCCTCTGTTACAGTCCCTTATTTATCAGTTAAAAAATTTCTGGAAAAAAATATGTCTTCAAACTTTTCCTGAAAAATGTCAAGGACAGAAGAAGTCTAATTTCTGAAGAAAGATCATTCCAGATTTTTACCAAGGCAAATGCCACAGAGCAGGGATCTCAAAGTCCCTCCTTGAGGGCCGCAATCCAGTGGGGTTTTCAGGATTTCCCCAATGAATATGCATTGAAAGCAGTGCATGCACATAGATCTCATGCATATTCATTGGGGAAATCCTGAAAACCCCACTGGATTGCGGCCCTCAAGGAGGGACTTTGAGACCCCTGCCATACAGTAAGAAAGCCTACCCAAGGTTTTAATACCCCTAATGGAAGGGAATACTAATTCAAATTTTGTGTATTCCTCTAGAGCAGTGTTTTTCAACCTTTTTTGGGCAAAGGCACACTTGTTTCATGAAAAAAATCACGAGGCACACCACCATTAGAAAATGTTAAAAAATTTAACTCTCTGCCTATATTGACTATATATAAAGTAATTCTCTTGAATAGGAATCAAATAAACACAAAGAAAGTATTTTATAATTACTTTATTACGAAATAAAAATTATAAAATACTTTATTCAGTGCGAAACCTGGGCCTGTTTGGCTGAACACAAAGCTGATATTCTGGCTGGAATCGAAGAAAGACACACACGTAGCTCTTCGTCAACAGCTCTCAGTCTCTCTCTGTATTTGGTTTTTATAGCATACAAAAATAGACAAATATACCCTCCATCCTTTTTATTAAACCACAATAGCAGTTTTTAGCGCAGGGAGCTGCGCTGAATGCCCAGCGCTGCTCTTGACGCTCATAGGCTCCCTGCGCTAAAAACCACTATTGCGGTTTAGTAAAAGGGGACCATATTGTAAAATATAGACAGCAGATATAAATTCAGAACTGTGCATAGTAAGTGAAGGGAAGTTTTCATCTCTGGGAATTTACCCAGTTAACTATTAAGTTATTTGGGCAAATTCCTTTGAAAACTGTGGTAATACTGCCTCCACTTTGCTAAATTTAAAATAAAATCATTTTTCCTACCTTGTCTGGTGATTTCTGGTTGCACTTTCTTCTGACTGTGCATCCAATCTTTCTTCCCTTCTATCAGCCTGTATGCTTTCTCTCCTCCACACCTCATTCCCTCCCCCAACTTTTTCTTCCTCTCTCCCTGACCTTTCTTTCTTTTTTTCTGTTTCTCTTCTTTCCTTCTGTTTCCCTGCCTGCCCCCTTTCTTTCTTTCTCCCTGCCGTTCCCCAAGCCACTGCCATCGGGGAACAGGACCCACCAATGGATAACAGGCCCCAAAGCCGACGCTGACGCATGCTCTCCCTGACGTCAATTGTGCAATCGGAGAGGAAGTTCCGCCCAGCCAGGCAGCGATTGGCTGGCCCGAACTTCCTTTCCGACTGCAGAATTGACGTCGGGGAGAAGAAGACTTATCGGCTCGATAGATTAGATCGCCAAGACAAAGTGAGTCCTGGGTGATCGACTCACTTTGCCTTGGCGAGCTACTGGCGCCCCTGCCTCGGGCCCCCTGTCAGCTCCGGGCCCTGCGGCACACCAGGCAACATCTCGCGGCACACTAGTGTGCCGCGGAACAGCGGTTGAAAAACACTGCTCTAGAGCAAGGGTAGGGAACTCCGGTCCTCGAGAGCCGTATTCCAGTCGGGTTTTCAGGATTTCTCCAATGAATATGCATTGAAAGCAAATAGATCTCATGCATATTCCTTGGGGAAATCCTGAAAACCTGACTGGAATATAGCTCTCAAGGACCGGAGTTCCCTACCCCTGCTCTAGAGCAGTGGTTCTCAACCCTGTCCTGGGGACCCCCTAGCCAGTCAGGTTTTCAAGATATCCCTAATGAATATGCATGAGAGAGATTTGCGTACAATGGAAGTGACAGGTATGCAAATCTCTCTCATGCATATTCATTAGGGATATCTTGAAAACCCGACTGGCTGGGGGGTCCCAAGGACAGGATTGAGAACCACTGCTCTAGAGGAATGGGGTTGTTGGGAATTGAAATTAAAAGTAAGCAATGGGGAAAAAAAATCCTACATAAAATTTTAAATATAACACTGGCACACTTAAATTGAGCCCGCCAATAAACCGGAAGCCAATGCGGTGTCCTCAGTAATGGAGTAACAATAGCACACATACACAGGTAGAGAAGGGCCGTGTTGCCTGATTTAGTCTGTATATCAGAAAAACACATCTGAGGCTGAACAGACTCCATACAAAGGGGTCTTCACGGCACTCCTGATCCTTTGAGGTGCTGTTGTCTCTATGGCAGATGTCTGCCAGCAAGTTTTAAATAAGTTTCATTCAAAAAGGATGGACAACCCCTATTGTTAAAGAATAAAATCGCTTGCTTCATTGAATTGAATGGAAATGAATATGTGACTCTCTGATGCCTTTCAGATTATTAGGCTTCTCAGTCAAAACACTGCAATGCTCATATACTCCTCTTTCCCCATTGCAATGGCAAAATCCATTCTGATTCTGATCTCTGTTCTTCAACCCTGTAATTCATCTGTGCTTCTGCAGCAAAAGCCTGCTGAGCACCTCTGTTCAACTCGCCTCCATCTTCTGGGGCAGTGTTTCTTGCACATCTTCTCTTTTTTTTTTTTTTTTTTCATCTTTTTCTTTCAACGCATCAGGAGATGATTTTTCTCAGAATACAGAACATTGAGTGAAACAGAAATGTCACCACTCCTTTGAAGCTTCTCGCACAGTGAACCAGCACATTATGGGGCAGAGGAGGGGGGACTGCAGTGGGAAAGGAGAGGAAAACAAACAGATGTTGCTCAATTTACTATTCATTTCATGAGATCATGTCATGGTCCCTTAGGTTTTCATTTGCTCATTGGTAATGAATGATATGTGACTGGGATATGCTGACAACTTGGATTGTCTATGTAAAACTGATCTATTTAATTATTTATTAGGGATTGGTTAACCACCTTTATGAAAAGATCTACCTATAGCAGTGCATAAGAAATATAGCTTGATGTAAAACACTTGCACTTAAAGCATAACAATAGTATAATGACCAAAGGTCAGCATAATACACAAAACAATGAGGTAATCTCGGAGACTGACAAATCAAATCCCAGTTATAGTAATAATATAATATCTGAAAACTGGCATTAAACATCCATATCACATGGATATCCAAATCTCAATTTTATAAAGCTAGGATGTGACTATCTAAAATTGCAGTATGTCCATAAGGCACAGGGATATGGTTGTACATCAGCATATCCAATAAGTACATAAGTACATAAGTAGTCGCCTCCGCCGGGGCAGACCAGAGGTCCATCCAGCCCAGCGGTCCACTCACGCGGCGGCCCTTCAGGCATATTGCCTGGTCAGCGGTCCCTGACTAATTTTATTGCCTATCTCTACAGTTATCTCTAAACCTTCCACTGCTCTTATCTGTACCCCTCAATCCCTTTGTCTTCCAGGAACCTATCCAGGTCTTCCTTGAAACCCTGTACTGTGCTATTTCCTATCACGGCCTCCGGAAGGGTGTTCATATACAACGTACTGACTTGGACATTCTTATTCTGAGTTGAATGTCCTTTCTAAAATCTGCCTCATAGATAGACATGATGAGTAAGACAAAGGCACTGAGATAAATATTGTAAGTAGAGTAACAGCAAATTATATATATAGTAGAATAAGATATGTGAAACAAGGCTCACTATAGTGTACACCACTTAAAGACTTATTTAGAATGTCAATTAACAAGTGTAAAAACACACAAAAAAATCCACATGAAGAGTTACAGCTAATTTACCCAGTAAGGTCTTATTCTAGGCAGGTAGATCCTCACCAGGCATTTGAAATTTTACCCTTTAATACAACAAACAAATCTAATCTAATCTAATCTTCATTGTATATACCGAATCTACTCCCTAAGGAGTAAAAAAATGAAACATAACATTCGTTAAAAAATGAAACATAACAAGTAAAAACTGAGGGATAAAAACAGAAATTGGTTAGATTAGATGGATGGAAAAAGTTAGAAAAAGTATGTTGAATTGCTTAAAATTACTATACGACAGCTAGAATCAAATTAACTACTGTGAAAACAACCAGGTTTTTAAACTTTTTCGAAATTGAAATAATTGATCTACTAGTCTTAGAGAATCTGGAAGTCCATTCCAAATTCTTACCAATTTAAAAGTAAAAGATTTACTAAGCTTCCCAGTGCATTTAATACATTTCAGAGAAGGAAATGCTAATTTGTGAATTGTTGTAATTCTTGAATAGCAGGATCTAAAGGAATTCCCATAAGGGGAATCAAAGAGTCAAATATTCCATAAAGGAGTTTGAAAACCACACATGCACACTTGAACTGTATCCTATGATGGACCGGAAGTCAATGGAGTTTTCTCAGCAACGGGGAAACATGGTCGTACTTTCTCTTTCCAAAAATAAACTTGGCCGCTGTATTCTGTATTAACAGGAGATGATCTAAACTGCCCTGTTTAATACCCAAATAAATAGAATTACAGTAGTCCAACTGGGCCAACACAGTGGATTGTACCAGTAATAAATAACAACTGTGGATTATCCAATGAAAAAGGGGACCTGAGATACCTTCAGGCTAGATACTTCCCTCCTCTCTCTTCTGCTTCCCAACAGATAGGAAGGTGGACCCTGTGCTCTGGAATGGATGGTACTTCTGGAGTGTGGTCTCCTGAGGTTTGCTGAAATACCAGCTGCTTTTGTGAACATATCTGCTTTTTTGACCCATCTGCAGAAAGAAATTGTAGCTTATGATGAGCACCTTTCTTCAGGTCACAGCTTCAGAAAGTGGTTTTACAATGCTGAGAGGTTTAGCAGACTTGATCTTCTGTGTTTTTTTAAATTCAATCATTTTTTATTGAATTTTAAGAACATAAAAATATATAAACAATAAATAACAAACTGTGTAACAAAGATAAATGCAATGTAATACAAAGGAATATGACTTGTGCAAGATAATCATCATAAAGCAGAGGCTAATAAACCTTATAAAGCAGAAGGATCTTTAAGCATAACAAGTATAAACAATGCTTTCCTATTTCAACTTGCAATAAGACAAAACAGGAGACCACACATTATTAAATGACCGGGAGGAGTTAGTTTTGTCAGCCGCAACAGATTCATATTTCGAAAACAGGCACACTGTATTCCACCAAGAATTGTGATGCAGCGATGAGAAATCTTTCCAATTCGCCAAGATAGATTTAAGTGCTATAAGTATCAAACATTTAAGTAGTCGGGTTTCATATTTATCTAATTGATTTTTCTTAAGAGCATCAGCCCCATAAACAACAATAGGGAATGTAAGTTCCTCTCTAATAGGTAATATCTGACATATGGTAAACCAGACATCTGACCAAAATGTTTTCAATAGGGTACAATGATAAATCATATGATCTAAAGTGCCCACATTATCTTGACAGGACCAACATTTATCAGAATTTCCAGAACCCAGTTTAGACAGTTTGAACGGTGTCCAGTACGCTCGGTGATATAAAAAGAGAACAGTATGTAATATGGCGGATGACTTCAGAGCTTTAAAGGAGGTTGTCCATATGTCTTCCCATGCATACAATCCTATAGGTACTGAGGCATCATTGGCCCAAATATCATATAGTGCAAGAGGCAGTGGGAACTTATGTCTATGAAGTAATTTATACCACGCTGAGGCTTGGCCTCTATTGGAAGTAATCTGAGCAGTCCAGTGGAGTATAGTTGGCAATGCCGCATCTAAAGGTATTTTCTTAAGATGGGATGCAATACAATGGCGCAACTGCAGCCATTGATAATGGTAAGATGAATTCAGATCATATTCTCTAATCAATACTTCAAAGTCCAAAAAGGTGAGGTCAGATAATAGTTGTTTTATGGACCAAATACCCTTCCTACGCCACGATTTCCACTCCATGTATCGACCTTGAATTTGCAGGCTAGGGTTGTGCCACAAAGGAGAACTAGTGGTAGCATTCCATCTTAAAGAAGCTATGGAATCCAATTCCAAGAGTGCAGTTTTAGTAGAGAAAGTTATTACATTGTTATGAAATTTCCGTTTCACTGAAGCAAATGAGGCATACATAAGATGTTCCTCTGGATTTAAAGCTTGTTCCAGTTTCAACCAGGCAGGCATAAGTGTGTCATCTGGAGTTTTGATCCAAAGAGATCCTTGTCTACAAAGAAAAGCAACATGATATTCATATAAACTAGGGAAGTTGACCCCACCGTTTTCTTTGGTACATTTTAATTTCTTTAATGCAATGCGAGGAGTTTTATGATTCCAAAGGAATTTAACTAATGTAGATTCAAATTTCTTGTATACAGCGATAGGAAAGAGAAAGGGGATCATAGATAGAACATAGGTGATTTTTGGAGCTAGAACCATTTTAATGGAATCTAGACGACCCCACCATGATAATTTCAAAGGAGACCATCTGTTGGTAACATTGGTAATAATGTCTTTAATGTAATTTATATTATATTCTTGAGTCTCAGCAATAGACGGTCCAAAGTACACCCCTAGGTATTTTAACTTGTTTGGGGTAAATTTCAGGTGTAACTCACGTATCTCAGCTCCTCCTGATATTCCAGAAAGCGGCATGATTTCAGTTTTACTTGGATTCAGTTTATATCCAGAAACAGAAGAATAGTCTTCAATCGTATGAAGAACTGCTGGTAAGGAGTCCAAATGAGTGTACACTTGAATATCATCAGCATAGGCTGATATTTTGAAAGTTAAATCTTCTATTTGAAAGCCTCTAATGGAAGAGTTCACTCTGATGGCAAGAAGAAGAGGCTCCAGGGCCACATTGAACAACAGAGGCGATAGAGGACAACCCTGTCGTGTACCTCTCGATGGAGAAAATGCATTAGAAAAGACTCCGTTAACTCTGAGTCTAGTATTCGGGTGAGAGTACAGTACTTTTATCATCCTGATGAAGGCATCACTAAAGCCAAACCATGATAAGGCTTTGAACATGAATGACCATTCCACACGGTCAAATGCCTTCTCAGCATCTAAGGCCATGGTAACATAAGGCGTCACAGAGCTGGAAGCATGAGATATGATGTGGGTAAACAGGCGAGAGTTATCACTGGCTAGGCGACCCTTCATAAATCCGTTTTGATCCGTGTGTATTACTTTGGGTAGGACGAGTTGTAGTCTTGAGGCCAGCATTTTCGCATACACCTTGGCGTCCACATTTATCAGTGATAAAGGCCTGTAATTTTGAACAAATAAAGGATCTTTATCTGGTTTCAGTAAAACAATAATCTGCTTCCGTGAAGGAACCCATCACCGATCCTTGTTCGATAAGATGATTTAGATAAGAAAGTAGCACTGGTAAGATAGCCTCTTGGAAGGCTACATAAAATTCCACAGAGAGACCATCAGGTCCTGGAGCTTTGTGTTTTGCCATAGAGTTCAGTGCTTCCTTTAGATCATCCAAGTCCAGAGGCGAAGATAGAATTCGATCATCATCTTCATCTAGTTTGGGTCCATCTAGATGGGACAGATAGTCGTCTATCAGTGAAGGGGATGGTTTTTCTGAACTGTATAGATCCTTGTAAAAAAGAAAAAATTGGTGACATATATCTTGATCAGATGTGATCAGTTCATCAGCGTCCGATTGAATAGCTGGTATAGTTGTGCGTTCCAATTTCAGTTTCAAATATTGAGCTAGTTGGTGCCCAACCTTATTAGAGGTGGCATAGTAATGTGATGCTTGGAGTAGAACTTCCGAGGCCGCAGTAGTACTGAGTCTTAGATTGTAATCATATCTCAATTTATTCAATTTAATCAGAGTATTTATATCTGTCAAATCAGCAATATGTGCAGACTCCAAGGCGGCAATCTGAGTTTCTAACAATTTTAGCTGTCGTCTTGAGTCAGATTTTTTCCTGGCGGCGTAAGCGATGATGATGCCTCTGATATAGGATTTAAACGCATCCCATGTAATTTGCCATGAAGTCTCCTCTACTTTATTGATAGAAAAATAATCTGTTATGTGGGTGTTGATGTGTTTACTAAATAGTGGATCAAGCAGCAAAGAGGAATTAAATCTCCATACTCCAGGTATTTTTGGCAGGGCAACGTCTAGAAATGTTAATGTGATCGATGAGTGATCTGAGATAGTAATAGTTTGAATCTCAGAAGAATCTAGCTTACATACTAGCGAGTAACTAATCAAAAAGAAATCAATCCTCGAGTATGATGTATGTGGTGAGGAGAAAAAAGTAAATGACTCAGTGTTTTGATGTTGTAGTCTCCATGGATCCACAAGTTTCAGTTGATATATGAGGTCCTGTAAGCAAAACCAAGAGTTGGACTTCTTATAAGAGGCCTTAGATTTCCTATCAAGATCTGGATTTAGAATCAGATTAAAGTCTCCACCCAATATAAGCGGATGTTGGCTAGCAGAGCTTATATCATTGGCCAAGGCTTCAAAAAAGGAAGGGCAATCTTGATTAGGTGCATATATGTTGTAGACCTGAAGTGTGCTGCTGCCTACCTTCAGTTGAACCCGGAGCCATCTCCCGTCCAGATCATGTGAAGAAGAGATAATACTGACATCTGGACGTTTGCGAATCAACGTTATAATACCATTCTTCCTTCCTACTGAGGGGGAAAATAAAGGAATATATGCCCATTTGGGAGCTACTTTGAGAGCTTCAGTGGCACTAAGGTGAGTTTCTTGGTAGAACACAATATCTGGAGTATATTGTTCAGTGTAACGTAGAATTTTCAGTCTCTTTATCGGATTATGAAACCCTTTCACATTTAGAGAAAAACATGTTAGTGTCATGGAAATACAGTGAGAATAAGTATCATTGAGTCAGCTAAGACAGTAATGCATTGCATTGGTCGGTATATGAATTGCCCAAAGGATATAAACAGCCCCTGTATAACAGTACAGATTTGAAATGCACATATGGAAATCATGAAAATCTGCAATAACACAAAAAACTGCAACAAACAGGTTAAAGACACCATGGGTCAGAAAGCTGACAAGAAAGAAGCCCGAAACAGCAGGGCTCCAACAGGCCAGGCATTAAAATATTAAACAGCTTCACTGCAATACACAAAATACCTGGTGACAACAGCTGTATATGTGACTGGATAAAATGATCACATAGTATTAACAGATTAGTCAGGTTTTGTCTATGGAAGTGGGCTTCACAGACTCGATAAAGTCTGCCAGTTCCGCAGGGTTAAGGAAGTCTTTTGTAGTGTTATTATAAGTTACTCTCAGGCGAGCCGGGTACAGCATTCCAAACTTGGCACCCATATTTTTGAGCTGAGGACGATATGACAATAATAATTTCCTCTTTTTCGCTGTTTCCTTTGCCAAATCCGGAACAAACAATATTTTATTTCCTTCAAAGGTGACAGGAGAGTGCAACTTAGCCTGTTGCATGATTTTGATGACCTGCTGATGCCGAAGAAGGGTGACCAGGATAGGTCTGGGGTATTTTTTATGAAATGCATTGGGCTGTGGTAATCTGAAGGCACAATCAAAGTCTATTTTGACATCATCATTCATTTTTAATATTTGAGGAAGTAGAACCGCAAGAAATTCCACGAGATCACAAGCCTCCCGTCCCTCCGAGAGACCTAGCAGACGAAAACTGGATCTACGTGCACGGTTGTCAGCGTCTTCAAGTGCACGCTCCAGGGCAGCCACGCGGTGTTGTTGTTTGAGCAGAGTTTTAATAGAGGATTCAGCGGCCGCTGTCCTATTTTCTAATGAAGCTGCCTTTTCTTGAGCTGTAGCGGATTCTTCTTTTAATGCAGCGATATCAGTTTTCATGTCACTGATATCCTGTTTAGTTTCGACGAGCAGTTCTTTGATCGCGCGGAGCTCGCTCAAAATGGCCGCCGTAGCGGCGGCGTCAGCCTTAACCCCGTCCGATTTCGATGGTGAGGAGGGTTCAGCACTTTTTCGTTTCCCGGGTTTGCTGGAAGCCATTGCCCTGCTATCTGGTAGCGAAACCGCCGCAGTAAAAAGCCGTTTTAAAGCTTAATTGATTGTTTATTGAGCCTGGCCCGTCGGAGCTCACGTCTCAAGCTGCCTACCTCATCGGGCTCACCAGCGCCCCCTGATCTTCTGTGTTTGATAGGAAGACCCATATGCTATTCACAAAGGTCTACCATTCTAATTTTAATCTCAGTAGTAATTAGGAAGCATGTTATCGAGTACAATATTTTCAAGTGACGTGTGCAGATGTATAAGTGGACCACAGAAGTATCCTCCCACGGTGTGCTGCTCTGGGAAGTTCGATTTTCAGCTTTTGCCTCCAAATATTATTACAACAGGAGAAGCCAATTTGTCAGTAGCAAATAGCATTTAATGATATCATGAGGAAAAGTATTGAATTAACAATGCTCTCTCACATAAGTTGTATCAGAAGGTAACAAAAGTCATGATTCTAAAAGAATTTATTATTATCCTAAATGTTACTTTTATTTTGATATTACTGAATCTTTAATTTTTACTATTGACTATTTTCAAATTTCACCAAGAATTGTAGGATTAATTTTACATGAACATTTGAAGAATCAGAGCTAAGTGTTTAATAACAAAAAGCTACCTTTATAAGAGTTACTTTCACATTAAGAAGTAGAACATTCCTAAAGAGGAAGTAAAGTCTCTGAGGCTGGACACAGCAGATCTAATGGGTGCAGTGTTCTTAAATAATGAATATTTCCAGAAGAAGGAACAACTGGATGACTTTCAGTCAAATCTCTCTCACCTCAATTGCTTTGTGACAACATTAGCGCCTCTTTCCCCATTTGATGTGTCTCACAATTTTCTCCTACATAGGTGACAGTTGTTGGGCTTTCTGCTGTGCCACCATGGTACATGTACATAGCCTTTGGATGTGGCATTGGGTACTGCTAAAGAAATGATCCAGTTATTGCAGATCTAATAACATGTACTTTGTACTGAACTTTTAAAATAAGATCCAAATGCAGCCTAGGAAAAGAGACTACCTCCAAATCAGAATGATCTGTTTTAAAACTGCGTGCATGATTCCCAGGGTCTATGCAATGCATAAAAATAGTAGCTATTTTAGGTTAGTTTTAGAAAGGATATCCTAATGTCCAAATGATGACATCTGTTGTACAAAACATTTTACATTTTATATGAAATGGGAGACACTTTCTAACGTTCAGAAAAGATGGACACATATTACAAGTATTATGCTTTCAGAACTTTTCAGTCATTTGAAGGCCTACTAATGCTGTTCTCCTGTCACAGGAGCTGTCCAGACAATGGTGCTGAACAGCAATGAATGACTCCAATAATCTTTTATGAAAACTTAACAGTATGATTTGGCAATTATGCAGTGCATTGATAAAGCTGCAATATTTTAATGTGTGTGCTGAGAAGTGGACAGGAGAAAGAAGGAAAGTAGGAAAATGTAGTACTGCAAGATGTTTACTTCTTTCTTTCAAAAGATTATTTTTACATTCCCATGCAGGAAAGTCCAGAGAAAAGAGGCACAGCATTAGCAACCTCTTTGCATCAGCAGACATCTGTCTACAGCTTTACTAGCAGAGCAGACCCAAAATGTTGCCTCTTTCTCCAAACCATCAGCCTCTCCAGAAATATTAACTCCTCAGGCATGAGGAGGTGTTAAAGCAGTGCTGTGTCTCAGTTGACTAGAAATGAATGCCTGCCAGATCAATGTTCGCTCTGTAGAGTTCCATGAGGAAGAGGGGTTGCCCATTGTTACTGCTGTTAATTACTCCACAGAAAGACAAACATTGTAATCCTTAGAGATAATTCATTCTTTTTTGGTAGGAAAACCTGAAATTTGGATTTGCATTTTAGTAGAATTAAGACTATTGTTAATATTTTGTAAAAGTATAGAGAGGATTTTAAAGGACTAGAGCTGAAACTTGATTCTGAAAGCAAAGGCTGAGAGCTCTGAGTGCAAAACTGCTTCAAATGGTGCTCAAGACAAAGAAAATGGAGATCAAGAGATTCACTCTTCTAGCCCATTCTAGCTGTCCTGTGTGCACCCCTGTATATCCAACTCTGTATTATTATTTATTATTATTATTTATTTATAGAATTTACACATTTATTATCAAGCATATCATTTTGTACAGAAAGTGAGATCAAGAAAACATAATATTATTATTTACTCTCAAACCTGAAAATAAATCAAAATATTAGAAAAAAATAAACATCATAACTTAATCACACACTAGTCCTCAAATTAGGATCCAGGATTAACGATAAGAGTAGAAATTAAATTAAAGAATATTTTAACAAGGAAAATCGCTTAAACTGCTACTGAAAAGTGAGCTAATTATTATTGCAAGGGTACAGATGGTTCTACAGACTCAAGACGTTTCGAAGAAAGAAAAGCAGTCAAGTGGGCTGGTTCTACAAATACATATTTCAAGGAACGGTATCTGGTACAAGGGTACCTAAGAAAGAAAAGACCCCCTATCTGAGTCACTCCTGGTTTTAACATTAAAAATTCCCTTCTTCTCTTCTGAGTCTCTCTCGAGACATCAGGAAATATCTGAATATGGAGACCCAGAAAGTCTTTGGATTTGTTTTTAAAGAAAAGTTTAAGAATCCAATCCTTGTCTGGGGCCAAAGCCACAGTCAATAAGAGAGTGGCTGGAATAGCTAGTTCTCTATCTGATTGCTCTAATAAAGTGGAAACGTCCAAGGATTCTTTCTGTGGTATTCCTTCATCTTCTTTCTTTTGAGGATCCTGATTTCTTATAGGTAAATAATAAACCTTTGTAAGAGGTGGTAAGGAATTTTCAGGTATTTTAAGGATTTCCAGAAAGTACCGCTTTATCATATCTCGTGAAGAAATTGATAATACTTTAGGAAAATTAATTAAACGCAAATTATTAACCCGAATATTATTCTCTAAAGCTTCCAATTTTCTCTTCATAATTATATTATCTTTAACAAATAGATCTTGATTACTCTTAATTGTTTTTAAATTCTTCTTTTCTTCTTGAATATCTAATTTCAACGATACTGTCTCTTCCTTTATAATTTTTATTTCTTCTTTCTGGATTTGTATTTCTTTATCCAAATTTTTTACTTGAAAATTAAGGGCATTTCCAAGATTGGACACTAAGTCCCAAAGAGAGTCTAGAGTGACTTCAGAGGGTTTAACAGGAGAAACAAAAGTTGCTTGTGTCATTAATAAATGTTCACTCCGCTGGTTTACCTCTCTGAAGTCTTGATTCCCTTTAGCTGAAGTTGTTTCTGTCGCCGGTTCTTCTAAGAGGAGAAAATCACTCTTAGCTGTCTTCAATTGCAAGCCCTCCGACGCATTGGCCTCTCGAGAGGAAAACACTTCCTCCTCCGGCGTGCTCTCCTCTCATGGTGAGCTTACTCCCAGTGGCAACGGCTGTAAGGGCGTTGTCCTTACATCGGGGCTCAGGGAAACTTCCAGCCCAAGGGAGTTCGCCGCGGCACTACTCTCTGCCGGTGCTCCCAGCAGGCGATGATTCCCCGACGAAACTTGCTCACTTAGGAGACGCCTAAAGATGTCATCTACTGCAGGCAAAGGGGTTTCTGAGCATCGGGAGGCTCCACCAACGCTTCTACCCCTTCTCTTAGGCATTCCAAAGAGGTAAGCGAGACACTCCTAATTGTCCTCCCAGCAGCAGCAAGCGGCAGCCATCTTGGATCCTCCCAACTCTGTATTATTTTAAGCCTTCAGAAAGCTGCTAATAAAAAAAACAAATGGTAGTACTGAGGGTGCCCTTGTTGGCCTCTCCAGGAGCCAATTCTTCTTTCATTAGAACACCCTCCACTAAAACTCCTGGAGAGTGAAAACCAAGGCTGACAGTCAAGAGCGGCTTTTGCACTCTTTGAGTTCTTATAGGGCTCCTTTTTTGAAGGTGCGCTAGCATTTTTAATGCACGCACAGGATTAGCACGCTATAGCACGCGCTAGCTGAAAAACTACTGCCTGCTCAAAAGGAGGCGGTAGCGGCTAGCACGCGTGGCATTTTAGTGCGTGCTATTCCACGCATTAAGGCCCTAACGCACCTTCATAAAAGGAGTCCATAGTCTCTGTCCTCTGAAGTTTTAGACCTCTCCCTCCTTGGGAGAGAAGCATAGAAGTTACCATCAAAATACAGAACTAGAAGACTGCCTAGTGCAGCCTCATGCAAATTTCAGCACAAACATTCAGACACCCTATCATAGTCAGGTGAGACCTTATGTTTCTCTGTAGATTATTTTCAGAGCAGTATGTGACCATGATTCTACGTGATTTGCATTGGTTGCCCATTTTAGCGAACGTATTGAATTTTAAGTGCTTTGTTTAATTTTCAAGTTGTTGAAATGCGATGGGACGCCTGCAATAGCTTTTCTGTTGCAGTTTTACCAACCTACACGAGTATTATGGTCGGCAGTTAAGCTGTGTTTGATCATGCCATCCTTGACCGTGGTGAGGCTTTCTAGCTACCGTAATACTATGTTGATGGTACGAGGTCTGATATGTTGGAATTTGTTGCCCTTTGAGATAAGGCAAGTGTCAGGCTTGTTATAGTTCAGGAAATTGGTGAAAACTGTTTTATTTCAGCGAACATTCTGCTCATAGTTTGCTTTTAGTTTTGCTTTATTATGATTATCTGTTCTTAAGTTTTTTAGTTTTAGGGTTTATGTTTATTTTTATGGCTGATTCAAGTTTTAGTTTATTATTACTAGTCTTTAAGCCCGTTACATTAACAGGTGCTAGAGCAGATGTCTGTCTGTCTGTTTTGTTTTCTTTGTCTCTCTCTCTTTGGACGCTGTCTGTCTGTCTGTCATTCGTTCTGTCTGTGGCTCTCCCAGGCCCCCTTTGTCTGTCTGTCTTTCTCCCTGGCCCCCTTCTGTCTCGCCCCCAAAGCAAACCAAGATTGCTCCCTGCCCCCCAGCACACCCCTCCCCCCCTAAAGCAAAGCAAGTTTGTTCACTGGCTCCCTTTCCCTCTCCCCCATCCCAACTTCCCTATGTAGCAGCAGCATTTCCCTCCCACCCTTACCTGTGTAGCCGCAGCATTTCCCTCCCCCCTCCATTTCCCTGTGCAGCAGCATTTCCTTCCCCTCCCCCCACCCCATTTCTCTGTGCAGCAGCATGTTTGTTTCTGGACGGCTCCCTTACCCTTTCAGCTCACAACAAACCTTCCTCTTCCCCGGACCCAATCTCCACGCTCCTGCCCCTGTACCGCGGAACATGTGAAGCTTCCAGCAGGTCGGGCAGTGCCCCGCGCTGCCACCTCAGCCAGTCACGTGCCTCCAGCCACCGCACGTGCCTCCAGTTAGCGTAGGCGCCGTGAGGACTGAAGCACACCTCACGTCGCCAGGAATCACGAACTTTCAAGAGCGCATGCATGCTCTAGGGTTTTATTATTATAGATTGTCAATTTTATGATGCTGTATGTTCACTGAATATGTATGTTTATTGTTACCCACCTAGATTTGTAGGATAGGCGGGATATAAAGTGTAAAATAAATAAATAAAATAAATGGTGAATTGGTGACACTCATAGAACAAATTCAGAAGAGGAAGGGGGGGGGGTCCACATTTGATTGGGACAGATCTCTTTTCAAGATAAGGGCCCTGATATTAATGTCTGATATTTAAGTCTGCGGTGAGGGAGAACACAGACTTCTTTAATTATTCTGACTCCAATTTAGGTCACAAATATCTGTGGACTCTCTAGTAGAGAATGACATGGTGACAAAATTTATCACCGTCCCCGTCCCAGCAGATAACCATGGTAAACAATCTTCATGTCATTCTTTAAGGAGAGAGGGAAGAATCAGAGTATGAATGACCACAACCACTGACCCTCAAGCTTTGCTTTGAAGAATGCTGGTGTAGAAGGATTGAAGTTGAGATAGACACTACAGAATGACAGTCTCTGGTATCCAGAGCAGATATTGTGATGTCATAATGCCTCATTCCACCAGTGCCTAAGAATCAATCACATCAGTGATGTCACAATGGCTTCATTATCCTTGGCTCACATAAGAATCAGAGTATGAATGGCCACAACCACTGACCCTCAAGCTTTGCTTTGAAGAATGCTGGTGTACATAAGAACATAAGAATATAAGAAGTTGCCTCCGCTGAGTCAGACCATAGGTCCATCCTGCCCAGCGGTCCGCTCCCGCAGCGGCCCATCAGGCCCATCGCCTGAGTAGTGGTCTATACCTATCTATACCCTTCAATCCCTTTTTCTTCTAGGAATCTATCCAAACCTTTGAAACCATTTAATGTTTTCTTGTCTACAACAGCCTCTGGAAGCGCGTTCCATGTATCCACCACCCTCTGAGTGAAAAAGAACTTCCTAGCGTTTGTTCTAAACCTGTCCCCGTTCAATTTCTCCGAGTGCCCCCTTGTACTTGTGGTGCCCCTTAATTTGAAAAATCTGTCCCTGTCTACTTTTTCTATGCCCTTCAGGATCTTGAAGGTTTCTATCATGTCTCCTCTAAGTCTCCGCTTTTCTAGTGAGAAAAGTCCCAACTGCTTCAATCTGTCGGTATATGGCAGATTTTCCATTCCCTTTATCAGTTTAGTTGCTCTTCTCTGTACTCCCTCAAGTACTGCCATGTCCTTCTTGAGGTACGGCGACCAGTACTGGACACAGTACTCCAGATGCGGCCGCACCATTGCACGATACAGCGGCATGATGACTTCCTTCGTCCTGGTCGTAATACCCTTCTTAATGATACCCAACATTCTGTTTGCTTTCTTTGAGGCTGTGGCGCACTGCACCGATGCCTTCAGTGTTGCGTCTACCATCACTCCCAGGTCTCTCTCCAGGTTACTGACCCCTAGCGGTGTTCCCCCCATTCTGTATGTGAACATCGGGTTCTTTTTCCCCACGTGCATGACCTTGCATTTCCCTATGTTGAAGCTCATTTGCCATTTTTCGGCCCACTTTTCCAGCTGCGTTAGATCCTTTTGGAGATCTTCGCAGTCTTCCCTGGTTTGAGCCCTGCTGTATAGTTTGGTGTCATCTGCAAATTTAATGACCTCACACTTGGTTCCCGCCTCTAGGTCATTTATGTAAATATTGAACAGGAGCGGTCCTAGCACCGACCCCTGTGGAACTCCGCTCGTGACCCCTTTCCAGCCTGAGTAATGGCCCTTTACTCCAACCTCTGCTTCCTGTTTGCCAGCCAGTTTCTGATCAATCGGTGGACCTCCCCTTGCACCCCGTGGTTCCATATCTTCTTAAGCAGTCTCTCGTGTGGTACCTTGTCGAAGGCTTTTTGGAAGTCAAGGTAAATGATGTCTATAGATTCCCCTTTATCCACCCGGTTGTTCACCCCCTCAAAGAAGTACAATAAGTTGGTGAGGCATGACCTGCCCTTGCAGAAGCCATGTTGACTCGGTTTTAGCTGCCCATTTTTTTCGGTGTGTTCACAGATGCTGTCTTTAATTAGTGCCTCCATCATCTTTCCCGTGACTGGCCTGTAGTTTCCTGGGTCGCCCCTTGAGCCCTTCTTGAAGATGGGCGTAACATTTGCTATTTTCCAATCCTCCGGGATCTCTCCAGTTTTTAAGGATAGGCTGTATATCTGTCGAAGTGGCTCCGCTATTTCGTTTTTTAGTTCCTTGAGTACCCTTGGGTGAATGCCGTCCGGACCTGGTGATTTGTCGCTCTTTAGTCTGTCTATCTGCCTGAGTACATCTTCTTGGCTTACCTCTAAATTGACCAGTTTATCATCTTGGTCTCCTATTGCGATCTCCTCGGGTTCCGGAATGTTGGTTGTATTCTCCACCGTGAAGACTGACGTGAAGAACTCATTTAACCTTTCAGCTATCTCTTTCTCTTCTTTTACTACTCCCTTTCTATCTCCATCATCCAATGGTCCCACTTCTTCTCTTGCCGGTTGCTTCCCCTTGACGTATCTGAATAACGACTTGAAGTTTGTTGCTTCCTCTGCCAGTCTCTCTTCGTATTCTCTTTTTGCTTTTCTAACCACTCGGTGACACTCCTTCTGGTGTTCTTTGTGCACTTTTTGGTTCTCCTCTGTTTGGTCTTTTTTCCATTTTCTGAACGATGCTTTCTTGTCGCTTATCGCCTTCTTCACTGCATTTGTTATCCACACTGGGTTTTTTGTTCTATTTTTTTTGCATCCTTTCCTGAACTTGGGGATGCACAGGTTTTGCGCTTCGTGCACAGTTCCCTTGAGTAAGGTCCAGGCTTTTTCTACGGATTCCATCTTCCCTATGTTGCCTTTGAGTTTCTTTCCCACCATTTCCCTCATGGCATCATAATTTCCTTTTTTGAAGTTGAGTGCCGTCGTTGTGGTTCTTTTCCCCTTTGATGATCCAATTTCTAGCCTGCACTGGATCGTGTTGTGATCACTGTTACCTAGCGGGGCTAATACTGTCACCTCCTTTGCTGGCCCCCCTAGTCCGTTGAAGATTAGGTCAAGAGTGGCGTCACCCCGTGTTGGTTCCATCACCAGTTGCTCCATGAAACAGTCCCTCGTGACCTCTAGGAAATTGGTCTCTCTTGCGCAGTTTGAGTGCCCAATACTCCAGTCTATCCCAGGATAGTTGAAGTCCCCCATCACCACCACATTTCCGCTTCTGCATACCTGCCTTAGTTCTGCCTCCAGGTCCTGGTCGATTTCTTCAGGTTGTCCAGGTGGGCGGTAGTACAGACCCAATTTAATGTCTGCCCCAGTTCCTCCCTGTAGCTTAACCCATAGTGATTCCAAGCCATCCGCCCGTACTGTTGTTTCCATCCTGGTTGAGGGTATGGAGTCTTTTATGTACAGCACTATTCCTCCACCCTTTTTATGTGCCCTGTCTCTCCTGTATAGTTTGTACCCTGGTATGGCCACATCCCATTGATTTTCCTCAGTCCACCACATTTCTGTGACTCCAATTATGTCTAGGTCCTTTTTGCTGGCAGTGATTTCTAGTTCTCCCATTTTGGCCCTCAGGCTCCTAGCATTTGTGTACAGGCAGTTTAAGACCCAGTTTTTTGCCCTCTCTTTTTGTTTTCCTCGTGTTTTGGTACTCCTGCAGTCCTCCTCATGGTTTGCCAGCCCCCGAGCTTCATCCTCCTCCTGCTGCTGTGTGTCTGTGACGTCCTCAGCCTGTATCCCCTGTACCTCTTGTTCTCATAATTCCCACTCAGTTCTGGGCTCTATTTCATAAAGTCTTTGCCCCTCTGTCTCCTGTTGTTCTGTGTTGGTGCCGCTTACGAGTTCCATTTGTGCCCTCGGTCCCTGCAATGCGTCCTTAGGTCCTTTTTCAAAACATACACACTCCTTTACAAAGTCCCAGGTCAGTATCCTTGTCAGGTACTGATGTCCGATGTCCTCTTTCAAAACATACACACTCAGTCCCAAGTCTTCCTTTACAATGTCCCAGGTCAGTATCCTTGTCAGGTACTGATGTCCGATGTGTCGAAGTCAGATCGACTATCGGCTTTCCCCTTCTCTTCAGTTTAAAGCCAAGTCTATGACGTTCTGGACGTTGCGTGCCAGCATCCTCGTCCCAGCTATGCTAAGGTGCAGTCCATCTCTTCTGTAGAGCTTGTTCTTCCCCAAGAAAGTAGTCCAGTTCTTAACAAAGTGGAAACCCTCCTCATCGCACCATCTCCTAGCCAAGCATTAATTGCTTGTAGTTCGCTCTGTCTCCTTGTGTCCGCTCTCGGTACTGGCAGGATCTCTGAGAAGGCTATCCTCCTTGCCCTTAGTCTCAGTTTCCTCCCCAGGATCCTGAACTGGTCAGTTAGTGTAGTCCTGTTGAAGCTTCTCCTGCTGATGTCGTTGGTTCTGATGTGGATCACTACTGCTGTGTCCTCCGTCTCGGCTCCCTCCAGGATCCTCTCGATATTGTTGATGATATCCTTTGTTCTTGCCCCCGGGAGACATGTTACCAGTCGGTCCTCTCTCCCTCTGGCTATGTGACTGTCTACTCCTCTCAGGATTGAGTCTCCAACCACGATAGCTGATCTCCCCTTCTTCAACTGTCTCTCTGGTCTCAGATCTGTGTCATATGTGCAGTCCATTTGTCCGTCCTCTGGGTTCAGCTGTGTCTCCGCCCCTGGTCTCAGGTCTGTGTCATCTGCGCAGTCCGCTAGTCCATTCTCCTGGCTCTGATGGGTCTCCTCCTCCTCTGTCTGCCTAGGTCCTCCGCAAGGTCCTATTCCCATGGTGTCTGGTGGTTCCTGTCGTCCAACTGTCGGTTCTCTCCTGGTGTGTTGGTGTTCTCGTGCCTCCACCATCCTGCAGGCCTCCTCAATGAACTTCTCGAGTTCCCTAACTTGTTCCGCGATGTGGCTCTCTCTGGTGGTGTCTTCAGTTTCCCAGCATTGCTCCTCCATGGTGCAGAGTCCCTCCAGCTCCTGGACTCTAACCTGCAGTCTCCCGACCTCCTGTTTCAGGCTATCCAGTTCCTGGCATCGACTGCATATTTATGCCTGCCTCCCGGAGGGGAGGTAGTCATACATATGGCACCCGATGCAGTATACTGGGTAGCTCAGCTGGGTTCCCACATCCTCCATTGCTCCTTTCTCTTTCCTATGTCCCACGGTGTGAAAGGATTGTGCCCGGCGCGCAGCTAGCTGAAAGAGTAGAAGAGAAAGAGAAACGAGAAGTGAGAAGAGGGGAAGTACCTGTGGTATAATTATTAGATATCGCTGCTGGGCTGCCTGGGCTCCTTCTTAAGGCTCCTTCGCAAAGTCGCTCTCGCTAAGGCGAGCGCCTTTGCCGCTCGCCTTCGCCGCGCGCCGTTGGCTCGCCCCCTCTTAAGGGGGAGTCTGGGCTGAAGCCGCTGACACGGTGGGGGTGGGCGGAGCTACCTCTCGCCTAACCCTGGCTTTCTGCTGTTTTTTTGGCTTTCCCCTCGTGCTGGCCCGCTGAAAAGTTTCGCTCTCTGCTCCTCGCCTGCCCTTCTCCTCTCCTCGGCTGCCCTTCTCCTCTCCTCCGACGCTGAAGCAGTGAGCCCCTTGCCGCGGATCGCCCCCTCTTAAGGGGCGAAGGACTGAGGCTGAAATAGACACTAGAAAATGACACGGGATTATTTCCCGCGGTTATTCACGGGGACGGGAACGGTGATGAATTTTGTCACCGTGTCATTCTCTACTCTCTAGGACACTCCTCATAATGAGGAGTTGTTACCCTTATCTTAACAAGAAAGCCAAAATGATATCTGAATGCCGAGTAGAGCAGATGTTTAATAGACCATGGATTGATCTGAAATTTCTCTTTTGCCCTGCAGTCAGCATTCAAGTGCGGAAATTTAGAGCAATACAGGACTGTAGTTCAGTTCCATGCCCCACTTTGTCTATATGAACAGCAAACCCATGGGGTCTCACACACAGCAGTGCTGCTGGGTTATTAATATGCATACTGCAGTCTGTCATCTCTATCTCTCTCTGCACTGCTTCTGAAGTAGAATTCAAGGTGTGCTATATTCCCCACAGATGCAAAAAAAAAAAAAAAGTTTATGAAAATATCTTGATTGTTTTTTCTATTATTTGCCTCTTTTGCCTTTTTAAAAGTTGCAAATTTTGGCCACCATGAAGGTAAAGTAGGAATAGCAGAAACTACAGCTGTATAATGCTTTATACAGCTGTATAATGCTTTACTCTACTGCCCCCAGCAACTCTGCCAAGGTATCCTAATGTCCAGACGCCCCCTTTGCTATCCCGGTACTGAGATCCCTATCTATAGTTCTACCAGTGCACTTCATTCTTCTCTTGCATTATTCCCTGCTACTCCAGTACTGAGACTGCCCCCTTATCCTTAATCCCCCCACACACTCTTTTATTCCTATCAGCACCTGTGTTCAGTCTCTTCCACAGGGGTTCCTCACAGCAGTAGTTAAGAAACTAGTATGGTGAGGAGGAACCCTAGTGATTATGCAATCCATAACAATAATGCAATCATTCTCTTTCAAGATGCTTCAGGAACTTACAGTGTATTGAATGCATTGTTGGTGTGTCCCTGTCCTCTTTAATACTGATGGAATTAGAAAGACTACAAGGACTAGTTTGACTGCATCAGGTTTTTTCATCAGCTGGCAGAAGAACACGTCAACTGTTTTTATCCAATCCAGTGGCAGGCCAAGTCTCTCCTTCACAGACATGGTTAATGGAAAGCTCTTATACTGCAGCTTTGATTTTGCTGGCTCTTTGTCAGCTGTCACTACCTACTAGGATTCCAATTTTCTGGTACAACTACAGTCCAATAAAAGGAGCACAGGCTTGAGATGTGTCTATGCTGTATTATCACTATGGAACAGCTTTTGTACCTTCTTCAATGTTACACCAGACCAATACATCCTGTTGTGGTTTATTCATGTAGGGATGTCCATGCCCCACCATGATCTTTGCACTGAGATGACTTGTTAAGGTCCCTTCCAACTAAATTTTCTATTGGCCTATGTCTACCAGCAATTGTAAATGTTACATTACATCAATATTTTAATGGACAAATGGCCATACAAAACAACATAAAAAGTGTGGGAGCTGCATCTGCATAGGGGTAGAAATCTGTTTGTATTTAATCATTTGGGCTCACTGTCCTAGTTTAATTTCAAACTTGAGTAACTGCCTAAGATACCAGTCTCTAAGCAGTGGACAACATATGTTCTAGGACAGGGGTCTCAAAGTCCCTCCTTGAAGGCCGCAATCCAGTCAGGTTTTCAGGATTTCCTCAATGAATATGCATGAGATCTATGTGCATGCACTACTTTCAATGCATATTTATTGGGGAAATCCTGAAAACCCGATTGGATTGCGGCAGCAGATCCCTGCTCTGGGACATCATAAAATACAATTTATGTTGTACCCTTCCAACCACAGCCCACAGTCCCCTTAATCATATGAAATAAACAACTGGTTCTCCTCTGTCAGTCAAGGTACGACAAGGAGGCCAGTAGACCAACATCATCTCTAGACAGAAGAATTTAGGCTGGCATTGGGGGAAAAAGGTGATTACTGACTTTGTCCTCTTTCTTGACAAACTGAACCTAGAAAGGAAGAAAGTCCTAGGTTTCTTTTCTGACATTTTGATATTTTGCCTAAGTCATTTGTGTATATTTATGAATGTGTTGATGTACTTTGCCTTGTAAAAGGCGGATTATAAATAAACCAAAACCAAACCAAATACCATTTCCTGATTTTTTTCCCCCCCTATATAGAAAACCTTTGGTCAAGCAGGGAGGTCTCTCATGATTCTTAGTTATGCCTAGTAATTCAAACTATGCCCAATTCTTTTTATTTTATTATTCACAATTACAGAAAGCTGTTCAAAATGATGTGCAATAAAATAAAACAGTAAAACAAGTGATACAAGAGACATAATTCCATAATACAAAAACATAAACAAGCAATACAAATATATAACAAAACAGAATAACCAAACCAATAGTCAGCAATATTTTGTTTGTTTTGAAGATTTCTGAAACCATTTTCCTGACCTCAGTAGAGGATGTCCAAGGCTGACCTCAGTAGAGGATGTCCAAGGCTGTGTCTATCAGTTGTAGGGTCTTTCTTTCATCACATTTACCTTTATTTTCCTTCAGCTCTACAGCACATCTTTTAATTTTTGTGTTTGTTAGTCATCTCTACCCTGTTCCCCAGTACAATTCTCTTCACACTATAATCTTATTGCCCATTTCATCAACATTATATATCCATTTTGGGGCTATTCTGCTCAAGTGATAATGCCTGTTGGGTAGAGCAGTGGTTCCCAACCCTGTCCTGGAGGACCACCAGGCCAATCGGGTTTTCAGGATTGCCCTAATGAATATGCATGGAGCAGATTTGCATATCTGTCACTTCCATTATATGCAAATCTCTCTCATGCATATTCATTAGGGCTAGCCTGAAAACCCAATTGGCCTGGTGGTCCTCTAGGACAGGGTTGGGAACCACTGGGGTAGAGTCAGTCTCTCTGCCTCTGTTTGTCTGTCTAGCCATCCATATACATAGGTCTGCTTGCTAATACACAAACCTATGTACACAGATAAAGGGAAGAGGAGAAAAGGATCTGGAAACAGAAAATAGTAGTAGTATTATCCTGCCACCTTAAGATGAGTAGGGAGGATGGCAAGAAAGTCAGTATCACAGGCCCTCCAAAATCTGCAGCCCCCTCAAAAGAAAGCAAAAAAAAAAAAAAAAAATCCCATACAGTATGGTGTTCAGTGTGCTAGTGGGGAACCAATCCTGGCTAACAAAATGCAAGAGATGAACTGTAGGAGTGGTGAACATATGAGCAGTATGCCAATGGGGACCTAATCTCTTCCAGCACACAACTAGAAAGCCTCTCTAAGCTGTGGTCAGGTTGTGAACAGTGTGATGGCATGGCTCCAGGCCCAGCTGGCACAAGAGGGAAAAAAGTGGCCATTGTTGGAGACAGAATCTAGGCTCAGTGGAACTTGATTTGACTCGGCATGGTTTGTCTTATGCCCTTATTAGGATTACCATATGGCTTCACTTCCACTGAAAGCAATGGAAATAAAACTCAGATGTCTCAATCCATCCCTTTTTTCTAGAGCCATATGGTAACCCTAGCCCTTATTGAAAGACAGCACTTTCTACCTTATCCAATCATCACCATTTTGAAATTACCTTGCTATTCCTGCTGCCATTTGACCTTTGTTCATCACCTCCATATTTTCTCCTCCTCTCACCTAGTGATGTTAACTCAGATTGTAGCCCTTCAAATAGAGGCCTGCACAGGAACGGGGATCACAGGGGTCCCGCGGGAATCCCCCCCTAACCCACGGGACTCCCACGGGGACCACCCTCTGGCTCATGGGACTCCCACAGGGACCCCCCTCTAGACAATGGGACTCCCAGGGGGATGGAAGGCTTTGGAAGCAGGGTTCATCCACATAATATAATGGACACGTCAGCCTTAGTAAAAGAGGGGGTTTATAAGTTAACTAGTCTTATAGCCAATTACATTAACGGGTGCTAGAATATATGTGTGTGTCTGTCTTTATTTTTTTTTCTCTCTCCTTAGCCGCTTTCTGTATTTTTGTGTGTCTTTCTTTCTTTTTTTTTTTTCCTTGGCTGTCCACTACCACCCCTTGCCTGCTCCCCCTGTCCATTCTCCCTTCCTTTTACCTCCCCTGTGTCCTCCACCACCCCATCACTGCTCACCTTATCCAGCAGCAGCCCTTCTCCCTTTGTTTTACCTCCCCCTGTCCATCATCACCTCCTTCCTGCTCCCCCTGTCCAGCAGTAGGCCTGCCTTCAATTTTCTGCCCCCCCCTGTCCATCAGCACCTCTTCCCCTGTCCATCAACCCCTTTTTCCTTCTCCCCCTGCCTCCCTTTCTTTTTCTGCCCCTCCATTTCCGTGTGCTGCAGCATTTCCCTCCCACCCCACTTCCCTGTGCAGTATTTTCCTCCCCCCATACCTTCCTCCTTAACTCCATGCCCTACCATTCGAAGCCGGCAACAGCAGCGAATTTTAAATGCTGCTGCTGCCCAAAGAAGCCAGGCCTTAACCAAAAAGCTGGGGAGGGTTTTAAAAGATATTGCGTCGGCGGTGGTGGTGGTGGGGGGGGGTGGTTTGAAAAGTCAACTTGCCTTTTTTATTGTAAAATGCCATCCGGGTTAGGCCGCCGCGGCCGACATCCGCCTTGGGCCGCCGACAGCCTCCGCGTGGAAAATGGCGGCTGGGAGGGCGGGAGGCTGGGGAGGAGGACATACCCTGAGAAGAGTGTGAGAGAGCTGAGGCTAGAAGCTAGCTGGTATGTTCAGTTGCACCCGCCGGCTCATCCTCAACCTCCCTGGGTCCTTCATTGGCTTCGCCAAGGCCAATACTTCGGCGATTCCTGGATAAGAGTGGGGAAGCCCTGGTAGCTGCGAGATCATGGCGGGAGAGAGAGATTCGCGCGCATGCGCACTCCTACCTGAGGTGCCCTACATCTCAAGGAAAATGGATGCACGCATGCGCGGCTTAGTCTTTTATTATATTAGATTACCTGAACAGAAAACAAAAAAGGGTTCCACCAAAGAAATTCCACAAGGAAAACAGCAGCGCAAACACAAAAAAAACTGTGGAATTGATGATCCTGTCAGAAGTAATTGCTTCTTTTTATGGGGACGGGCGGGGATGGAGGTAATTCCTTGCGGGGATGGGTGGGGACGGAGAGGATCCTGACTTGGACGGGTGGGGACGGAGAGGATCCTGGCGGGGACGGGCGGGGATGGGTGGGATTTCTGTCCCCGTGCAACTCTCTACCTTTAAAGCAGCAATATTATCTATATACATTTACTCAACACCCTTCAATACTTATCCATATGCCTCTTCTTCATCTCTTTCTCTCATTTTTCACGTTCTCTAGAGAATATCCATTCAATATCTAATAAACTCGCCTACACTCATGACTTCTTTATTTCTCATTCCTCCATCTTCTTGCCATGATTGAGAACTAGCTATCCCCTGAGGACTCGGCTTCTTTTGCTCATATCTTCATTGGGTCATCACTTGTTTCACACACCATGCTCTTCCATATGTGGGGGTGGTGCTGGCTGGTCACTTTCCTTTTCCTGCAAGTTTAAGCCCCTCCTGCCTAACTAATACTCACTTCCTTTGAGGTTTACACTATCCATTTCCCCTTCACTTATCCCCCTTATGTGGCTTCATCTCTCATCACCCTGAGAAGTCCCCATCTACTTTTATCTTCATTGGCTTTGAGTCTTGGCTTCTCTCCTTTGTTCACTCACCTCTCTTCTTTTATTCTTGGGGACTTTACATTCCATGCCGATGACTCTCTGGCTCCTGTGTTGAAGAGACAACATACTGATACAGAGTCACTCAAGAGTTACTAAAAGTGCAATTGCTTTCCAAATTGTTAAGTAGTGGGAAACAAGGAAATAGAGATCGACGAAAGCTCTTAATTTCTGCAGTGAAAAAGGGATGACCCCAATTTCTTATTAATAAATTTCAGGAAAATGAATTCCAATTCTGCATTTTCTTTGATAAATGCCAAAATATGTAAATATGCAACTACTTTCCTACAGTCAGTGGAAACAAATGGAAAACACATTTATTAGCATAAAGATGAGTTTAATCAAATCAGCAGCAAGTACAAATTATCCACAGGAAATGTAATGAGTTGGGAATTAATTAGCAGCATAATGATAAGCCCTTCACCTGCTGATTACCTTGCAGCCACGGCACTCCCCAAAGACCTCGCCTAGGTTTGCTCTGGCAGCTCCACTTTCACGTGACAAGACAGGTCTCTGAACTGGAACAGCACAATTGACTCGTTCTAAAAGAACCTATTGGAAATAGGAATTAGGCATGGAGGGAGGGGGCCATGGAGAGAACACATTCGAAAAACACATCAGGTTGAATCAACTAAATCCAGCAAGCTGGCTTAGGTCTACTTGGAAAAGAGTGGCTGCTCTTACCCTGTCTTTCCCTGTCCTGGTGCATGAGATGATCTCTCTCTCTCTCTCCATTTGCCTCATCTATCATGCAGTTGTCTTTTTGAGCATCTAACTTTCAGGAGAATAGGTGGGAGGGGAGCAGCATCAGAGCCATGCCTTGCAGCTATTGGAATGACAAAGTAAAATATAATTTGATGACTGGCACCGAAGTGCCAAGGGGCAGTTCCAGACATCAACACAGATGTCACAGCCACAGGAGATTGGTGGGGATGTTTGGTGGGGGGGGTTTTCCCCTGTTTGGCCACAGCAGTTGCAGCTGGAAACAAAAGTGGTATTAGAAACTGTCTCCCAGTACAGCCCAAAACTGAAACAGAATTCAGGAAGCTTGGAATGAGCACAGAAGATCTCTAATAATGAAGAAAAGCAGAGAAAGTCAGATATCAATGATGGTATGGGGCAGGGGTCTCCAACCTTTTTCATATAAAGGGCCACAGTGTGAATATGAGAAAGTTCTGAGGGCTACCAAAGGATTTTAAGTTTACACATACTACTAAATCACTTTGACCTGCTTGTTTAGACTAGGTATTAAATATTAAAAATTAATACTAATATTGATTCTATAACACTTCAAGGATATATTTTAAAAACTCACTTTACTTTGGATTGTCAACAGCAGCAAATTCCAAAAGTGAGACACCTGAGTAACACACTGCAGTTACTCTATCAAGTGGACAAGATTGAAATTAACGCATTCACAGGATTTAAAGGGCATTTCAGCCAACTGTGTTGAGGGCCACAATGGAGGACTTTAGGGGCTGCATGCGGCCTTGGATCCACATGTTGGAGACCACTGGTCTATGGCGGTTGATATTCCAAACAATTTATCTGGGCAGGTGAGATTTCTGCAGGATTAAATGACACTGAGTGGGCCACACCATTTACATAATTTGACAGTTCTGCTGGATACCCACTCTGACTGCTGTGGCCTTCTCTGGTTAGTCCCAAGGATGATCCAAGGAAGGGGGAGGAGGAAGAACTGACAGTTATGTGGGTACCAGCGATTTCAGTGCCATTGCTAGCTTAGCTAACCACATAAGTAGGACTGCTTAAAATCATTCATAACTATGTCCAGTTTGCTATGTGGGTATGGCACTCAATGTCCATATTCGGTTATCTTCTGGTCATTGCCTAAGACTTGGATATTTAGTGTCAGTGTCCAGATAGGACTAAATGATACCCTGATTATCAGGGTATAATTTAGCTGGCAGCAATCACTATTTAAAGAAGTGCTGGCTGACTGTTCGCTCCTGTTTCCTATGGTCAGATGGAGAGCTATTGGTAAGGAGAATTTTGTTGTTTTGGCTACGTGTTTATTGAATCAGGCCTCAGAACCATTTCACAAGATTCCAGATGAGAAGTAGGTGAGAAAGATCCTACTTCAACTCCCAATATTGCATCCACTATGGATAATGGAAAGCTTTAGGGACTGGTGTTTGAAATCTGTCTTTTGGGTTCTACTAAGAGTCAGACCTGCTCCGAGGCTGGTAAAAAGCTTTCTAGAAAAAAAAACAACAACCCGGGTTGTTTACAGAGATGTTTGCAGTCATGGAAAACTCTCAGGAGGAAGCAGATGAAGTGTGTGAGCACAAGGGAAAATAGCCCAATTTTCACCAGCACTGGAGCAGCTGAGCTGACAAAGATAGGCCAAGAGTGAAAAAAATCTGTTCAGTTAGACACCACTGTGTTGCAAAGAAATGCAAGATTCAAAAGCCTAGATGCTCTGATACCCTTCCCCCATCCCTGTCTTTTTACCTGTCTTCGCTTATTCTCAGTTTGATGTTATGAGTGTACCTTACTCCTGTCTTGCAGTACTTCCTACATACAACTCTAATTACCTCAGTCCTGACCTGCATCTTTAACTATTGATTGATTAATTTTAATGACCCAACAAGCAACTAGACATCTTGGTGGATTACAAAAGCAACATAAAACTATAAGATCTATGGGGGTAATAATCAAAACACAAAAACGTCTAAAAAAGCGCATAATTCGTGTTACCCGGCAAAACGTACAAGTAACCATAATCAAAAGTCGGCCAGCTACACGTCCTACACCGCAAAACGTCGAACGTAAGTTGTCCAACTTGGGGGAGTTCCGGGGGCATTCCGAGGGCGGGTTTAGGCCCCAAACGTACAAATACGATAACCAAAGCCACATCAGTTTGCTCTGTGCGTTCAAAGTAGCATTTTGACTTAGACCTGCTTTCACAACAGTGTGTGTCGTGCAGTGGTCAGGTAAGGGAAGAGTGTGTAATATCGTGTGTGTATACCCCCTCACTCTCACCATCTCTATCTCAACCTCCCCACTTATGTTCTCACTGCTGTGTGTCTCCCCACATTTCAGCCACCTCTGCAAACAACCCTCTCTCATCCTACCTCCTATCACCATCACCAGCTCTTTCTCTTACATCTATTACAGCTTACTCATGCACTGTGGTCTCTAGCGTGTGGCATGAGTGTTCTGTTTCACCACCTGGCTCAATCCCTGGAGGGAGGGAGTGTGGGGTGACTGCTTGCCTAGGGCCTGCCTAGACTGTAATGAGCTCTGCTTTCTTTGCCAGGTGCTTTCTTTGTGGCACCGTCTAATACAGACCCACTTCGTGTGACATGGATGGTGTATCCTAGCCACCTGGCACTATATCAGTCCAGTGCCATTTAACTGGACTGCAAAACCAAGCCAACTTCAATGTACATAAACTGAAGCAGGAAAACAGCACTGACAATAGTCAGCTTCAGTGTACATAAACTGAAGCAGGAAAACAGCACTGACAATAGTCAGCTTCAGTGTACATAAACTGAAGCAGGAAAACAGCACTGACAATAGGTTCTTTTCCAAAAACACCTTTATTATTCCACATATTGTGCAAAACACCACCCCTACATACACACATCCTCACCAAACCCACCCCCACCCCATACACAAACAACTGCAGCCCCCAACTCGCCCACGTGGTCTCCCACGACCCCTGACAGCCCTCCCAGCTCCCCCTCTAGGTAGAGTTGTAGCCTCTGGAACAACTGGCGCCACATCAGTGTCTGAGCTGCCACTCTCACTGCTGGAGGTAGTGTTGTGTTCAAAAGCTGGCCATCTTAAGGGAGCCGAGGAAAGCAAGCGTGGAACAGGCCC
The DNA here is from genome assembly GCF_902459505.1 of Geotrypetes seraphini. Classification (NCBI taxonomy): domain Eukaryota; kingdom Metazoa; phylum Chordata; class Amphibia; order Gymnophiona; family Dermophiidae; genus Geotrypetes; species Geotrypetes seraphini. The sequence continues at coordinate 88,105,467 of NC_047094.1, read as the reverse complement.
CAACACCTGGGGGTGCTTTGTTGTCTGTGTGGCTTTGCGCCCTGTTGGCACTGAGCCAGTGCTGGAGGCTGGTCCAGGCACCTCATCAGTGTGGTGGTTTGTGGAGGGAGTATGGTGTGCAGCTCGCAGCTCACTGCTGAGGCATTCCAGCTTGCCAACGATGGCAGTGTTGGTATGCACAAGCTGGCGCAGAAGGTCATTCGTCTCCTGTTGGGCCTCCACTCCCTGCTGTTTTGCCTCCACAGCCTCTCTCAGCAGCTGGAGCTTCTGCTGGCAATACCCCTCCAGGGTGAGATTGTGGCCCAGTAGCTTCTGGGCCAGTCAAACCAGGTGTCGACGCTGGTGACTGGGTGCCCTCCAGCGGCCAGCCTGGCCTCCCTCACTGCCGTCTTCAGTCTCGCCAACCACAGTGGCAAACTGCTCAGGTGGTGGGAGAACTGGCAGGTCCTCAGCTCCACTCACAGGCTCCTGTGTGAGGGTGTGCTGGGACTCCTCAAGCTCCTGCTGGCTGGCTGTTGTTGTAGCTGGCGCATCCTGCAGAGTTGCTGTGTCCATGCCACTATGGCAGGGCTGCTCCTCATCAGAGCTGGCATCTACATAGGGGAAAAGCACATATAGATGTCACCACATAGCACAGGTGCGCTACCTGTGTGTACGAGAGATGAGTTGGCAGTTACATGCATCCCAAAGGTGTAGTACCACATAGCCAGCAACCATGTGTGTTGGTGACATTATGAAGAGGATGAAAGCAGTGTATGTGCACACACCTTACGGGACCACACCTGCTGATCATAGCAAATGCTCCAATTTGTGAGTATAAGGGTGTTGGATTCTAATTCCATGCTGTGCCATCAGCAGTACCAAACAGGTGTTATGTGAAGGTTTGAACAGCAGGTGTACTCACAGGCCCATTAGAGGGGTAGAGGAAGGCGGATGAAAGAGAGGTCTCTCAGAATATGGGACATAGCTGTGAGACTGGGGATGAAGACAGGCTGTGCAGGTGGGGCAGTTGAGGTGTCCTGGGTGCCCACACCATAGGTGGAAGATACTGATACAAAGCTCAGCACCAGCTGCTCCATGGGGCAGAGGTCTGACATGTCTCCATCCGGAGGCCGGTTCCCCACCTTTGCTTGCACCTCCCTTTTAATGGCTCGCCATTTCTTTTTGCAGTCCTCCACATCCCGCTTATGGTGGTGGACTGCATTGAGGCGGTGAGCAATTTCGGTCCAGAGCTTGCTCTTGGAGTATGCCTCGAGTCTCTCTCCCTGGGGCGAGAAGAGGCGCTGGTGATGAGTGTGGATCTCCTGCATCAGCATTTCGGTCTCAGCCTGGGTGAAGTTAGGCTTTCTCGACATGGTTTTCAGTGCTTTGGGAGCCATGGTGTCAAAGTACCCACACTTTTGATAATATGAGGTTAGACGTAATTATACACAATTAAGCACGTCCAACAAGCCGTACGTTAGACGACCTGACGTAATACGTCCATTTGGTCGGTTATGGACAAATCCGAAAGGCTTCTAGCCCACGTTCCTTGGTACGTTTAAATTCAGAGGGCCGGGATACGTCTACATCACCATGAACTTCCGTCTTCTGTCTGTTCGGAGACACCTTCCTATCTACTGATGCCATCCAAACTCGTTTGCTGGATGTTACACATTACATGGGCTGCCTTTTCAAGCCTGTGGCTGTATTCAGGTAAGCAAGTATTCCTGCTTCATCTATGATGTTTTGAATGCTCATAGACATGTCTGGGGCTCACGTTGCTGGTCACCCTCTGGAAAGGCTGTGTGAAACAGCATTAAGAGGAAGAGTGGGGGGGGGGAGAGAGGCACTCTTTATTGGGGAACACACAATCCCTCTCCCCATCCTCCATCCCTGCCTAGGGGGGAGGGGCCTCCTTACCCCAAAATGCCTCCTCCTTCCTCCAATGATTGCTTCACCTCACCCCCTTCCCCTCCCCTGGGATACCTGCCTTACACACCCTTGATCCTGGCCACAGGTGTATGTGTGGCCTTTTTGGTGGCTCTGCTGTTACAGCTTTTTGGTGTCATTGGGAGGGGGGGATACCTTCTCAGTTGTCACTGTTCTGCTTCCTAGTGCCTCACCTTGCACATGTGTTGCTCTTATGGCATCTCCTGTACATGACTCCTCAGTCCTAAGATGTCCCATCAGTCTAGGGTTAGCAGAGGCCTCTAGAAAGAGGGGGAGCTATTCAAGCAGTCAGGTGGTACATGCATTGCAAATCATGGAACCCACAAGTCTACGTCTCTCCCCTCTTTCTAGAACTCTTACTAACACAACATCTGTCTCAGGTCCTGCATGACATGGTCTCATCCATATCTCACTTACAAGATGGGCACCTTCCCACTTTCAGTAGGCTGCCTGCCCTTTTGTTAGGTGCAGGTCAGTGACATGACATCAGGGATCACACATAACACCCAGTTTACAGGTAGTGTGACCGGGCCCGTCCCTGAGTAAGTGGGAAACTGCGGCACGGACCACAAGTAAGATTTTTAATACGCCTTTTATAGGGCAGTGGAAAGAAGACCCGGATACCGGATTCTTTAGAATATAGTATCAGGTTTATTACTAACCCAGAGTTCAACGAAAATAAAACAACAGAAGAAAAAAACATAAAACATTCACTTCAGTTGGTTACAGTGCTTGGAGTGCCTCTCCCACATTATATTCTTACAGTCCAGGTTCTATTAAGGAGCAGGTTTGCACTTCCTTATCACAAGTAAAATCCTGGCAAACGTATAAGTCAGCTAATGCTTTCCTTGGCTCATAGCCCCTGCTGGGCTTGATTGCTCTTACTCTGGGCTTCACCTTTTACGAGCCTAGCTAGCTGAGCACGGCTTGCGTCCAGCCTTTCCTTCCCAGCTCTCTGCATTTGTTTAACACTTTATTAGCACCTTGTTAACTCTGCCCGCACTGCTCATGCTGTCGGGTATACAAACAATAGGAGACCGTTCTTCAGGAGTTTAACTTAGGACATGCAAACATCATATTCTCCCAGGTCCATGCCCTCTTCACTTATCTCATTACTTAGCACGCTGTCCATTTCCCATTCACACTCCCGGGAACTCTGGCTTGAAGTTTCTTCACTTCTTTCTGTTTGTGCTTCCCCTCCCCCTCTCTGTACGTCTGCAAAACTATCTGCAGCTTTTCTCTGGGGAGGCTTTCCCAGCCCTGCTCTTTGGGACTTGAGTTGCCAGTCACAATACCTCTCCAGGGCAGTAACACCTTTCCCTAGGTGTGGGCTTCTTGCCCTCCGTTCCTGCTGGGCTTGAGGCACCCTCTGTGACCTGGAACCCACGTGAGTAGTTTGGCTTCTCAACCACTCCTTCTGGTTCTCCTCTCTCTTCACTCGCGTTCCTTCTCTAGTTTCCTCCCTTCTTCCTTCTCCAGTAAATTGATCTTTCCTATAAGGCCAACCCCGGGGTCTGACTCCACCCCCTTCTAAATTAGCCTCAGGTTTCTCCCTGACTTCAGGAAAGGAGTGATAGGGGCAATCAGTGGTCTGCAGAGCCTTTCTTAATTGGCTCTTCAGCTGTGCTGGAACCTGCCTGGGCTTGCCCTCTTTTGCCTGAGCCAGCTGTCCTGACTCCATGCCTGGTTTTATCCAGCCTTGTGCTGCATTCTGGGGAGTTTTAGTAGTAGTTTTCACCGTGACAGGAGCTTCCCTGTCACATACCCCCCTACTTAAACCCCTATCGGTCCTTTCTTCCTTTACACTCTTAGAGGACTCCTCCCCTAACCGTAACGGGACTCTTCGGTTATGGATTTCTTTACCACCCCTTCTTTCTCCTCTGAGGAGCCCCAGCCCTGCTCCCCCCGAGCAGTGATTGTATCTATCACCTCCTCTCGTAGTTCTGGAATCATCACTCGCTCGCATATTAATTGAGCTATACAATCCCCTTCTTTTATACTATATTCCTTCTCCCCTAGATTTATTACCAAAATCTTAAGGGTTCCCCGATAATCGGGATCGACCACTCCAGCCCCTATGTGTATGCCATGCCGGAGGGCCAAACCCGATCTTGGCGCAATGCGCCCATAACACTCTTCTGGTAGAGCGATCCCTAAGCCCGTATCCACAACCTTTCTGCCCCCTTTTGGCACCCTTATTTCTTGGATACTGCTCAAGTCCCAGCCCACGGATCCTGGCGTCACGCGGACGGGCAATTTAGCCTTGGGAGATAGTCGCATCACCCTTAAAATGGGCTTCTCCTTATCGGGTGTAACCTTGGCCAAGGAAACCTCTTTCGGTTTTCCGGACGGACTCTTTCCTCTCTTGTCCTTACTCTGACCTACCTCTTCAGGTTTCTCTGACGGACTCCTGCCTCTCTGGTCCCTACTCTGACCTACCTCTTCAGGTTCTTCTGGCAGACTCTTTTCTCTCTGGTCCCTACTCTGACCCCCCTCTTCAGGTTTCTCTGGCGGACTCTTTTGGCCCCTGTCCATATGTACGCTTGCCTCTTCAGGATTAACGGGCGGCCTCTCTGCTCCCCCGTCCCTACATCTCGGACACTCCTTACACCAGGTCCCTACCTCTTGGACTAGTCCGGGCCAATAGAATTTCCTTTGGATCTCTTTAATGGTCAAACCTGGGGTCAAATGGTCTAGTCCTCGGTCCCTATGGATGGACCAAAATATTTGTTTCCTAAAGCTGGCTGGTATTACTAAGCACCTTTGTGCCTTTTGGGCCCTAGGATTCCATCCTCTCCTATAGAGGAGTCCCCCTACCACCTGAAACTCACAAGCCCCCTCCCCAGCGATTTCCCACTGCTCTATAGCCGGCTCTAATGAGGGATCTTTCCTCTGTTCCCGGCTTAGAGTAGGGAATCGTTGGGCCACCTCGTAAGGCACCCAGGGTCTCCATGCTAAGTGACTCCCCCCTCCCTTGCCTTGCGAGCAAGATCTTTTGTCCTCCCGCCTGTCTGCTCGGCTTTTCCTTCTTTTATGGGAGGGTTCTTCTAGGACCTCCTCTGCCAGGGGGAAGATTTGGGCTAACTGCTCCTCCTGCACTGGGGACGCCTCCACCCCTCGCATGCCAAAACACTCCCTAAAGTAGGGCCATTCCCGTCCCAGGATCACATCATATGGGGGCCTAGGCATCAGGGCCATTTTTAGAGCATCTTTTCTCCCTTCATACTCTATCCACACCTCCTTCATTTCATAGGTTAAGGAAATGCATGCATTGTATTTCCAACCGTCCTTGGGGTTTATCAATTTTCTGCCCCCGGGCTCTTAAAACCTGATGCCATACTTTCTGGGCTAGTATGGACTGATCGGCCCCTGAGTCTATTAGGGCAACTAACGGGATTCCCTCTATTGTTATCGGAAGCTCCTCCTGACCGGGCATTGCACTTGCCAATGTCCCGGATGACCACCGGCCACACAATTACCAGCCCGCTTAACCTTGGCCCGTCCCTGGTACCTTCCCCCAGACCTCCTAAAACATCTGTCAAGGCCTTGTCTCAAGGCTCCAGGGTTTTCCTTCGGGGCCAAACGGGTTCCCCGTGACTGGCTCCGATAGGGACCTGGGTCCCTCTCTACACATTCTAGCAATTTTGGCTTAAGTATAGGATAGCTTACTGCTGGTTCAGTACCCAAAGTATGATATGATATGTCATCCTCTATATTCATTTTAGGCAGTCTTATTGGCTCCCCAAAAGGAGCGCCTACCGGCCTGACGACACCATCACCGCTGCCGGCCGCCGGTACTGCAGGTCTCTGCGCCAGGTTGCTTATGGCCTGTATCTGAGCAGTCATTTGTTGCAAAAGTTCTGTATGCCTTGCTTGCTGCGCCTGGTGATCAGCCTTCCAAAGCTCTGCCTGTGACTGCAACATCTCCTGGAAATGCAGCTGCATCCGGTGCATCTCCCCTTCCAGACCAGTCCGGAACTTGGCTGCCTCCATCCCACCAATCCACATCAGCCACCCCTAAGTACCGTTACCTTAGGGACTGATGTGTCTCAGCCTTGGGATATTAGGGCCTCCCCAGCCACTCCTGCAACCAGGAACTCCGGAACCTGGAACCACTCCTCCGGACTCCACTCCACTCTTTTGCTGACGTTGGCCTCCAGATGCCTCAATGCTGCCTCTGGGTCTTTTAATCCTCAGTCTCCAAAAAAGTCCGGTCAAGAAATTTATGGCTTTTCAAAAAAAAAATCCAAACCACGCTCGAATTGTTCCTACATTCCACACCACTGTGTTACCAGCTTGCGAACACGGTCCTCTCTGGCACTATTTCCACTGCCAAAACCCAGCTGTTGCTTTGCACAGAAAAAAAAAACAACCTTCGTGTTTCTGTGGTTTTGCCGTTGTTTTTTTTTTTTTTTTCTTCCTCTTGGGGTTTTCCTTTCCAACCTCTGGGCGTACTTCCTCCACTAACCTGTGGGCAGCGCGATCCCACCACTGCCACCAACTTCTTGTGACCGGGCCCGTCCCTGAGTAAGTGGGAAACTGCGGCCCGGACCACAAGTAAGATTTTTAATACGCCTTTTATAGGGCAGTGGAAAGAAGACCCGGATACCGGATTCTTTAGAATATAGTATCAGGTTTATTACTAACCCAGAGTTCAACGAAAATAAAACAACAGAAGAAAAAAACATAAAACATTCACTCTAGTTGGTTACAGTGCTTGGAGTGCCTCTCCCACATTATATTCTTACAGTCCAGGTTCTATTAAGGAGCAGGTTTGCACTTCCTTATCACAAGTAAAATCCTGGCAAACGTATAAGTCAGCTAATGCTTTCCTTGGCTCATAGCCCCTGCTGGGCTTGATTGCTCTTACTCTGGGCTTCACCTTTTACGAGCCTAGCTAGCTGAGCACGGCTTGCGTCCAGCCTTTCCTTCCCAGCTCTCTGCATTTGTTTAACACTTTATTAGCACCTTGTTAACTCTGCCCGCACTGCTCATGCTGTCGGGTATACAAACAATAGGAGACCGTTCTTCAGGAGTTTAACTTAGGACATGCAAACATCATATTCTCCCAGGTCCATGCCCTCTTCACTTATCTCATTACTTAGCACGCTGTCCATTTCCCATTCACACTCCCGGGAACTCTGGCTTGAAGTTTCTTCACTTCTTTCTGTTTGTGCTTCCCCTCCCCCTCTCTGTACGTCTGCAAAACTATCTGCAGCTTTTCTCTGGGGAGGCTTTCCCAGCCCTGCTCTTTGGGACTTGAGTTGCCAGTCACAATACCTCTCCAGGGCAGTAACACCTTTCCCTAGGTGTGGGCTTCTTGCCCTCCATTCCTGTTGGGCTTGAGGCACCCTCTGTGACCTGGAACCCACGTGAGTAGTTTGGCTTCTCAACCACTCCTTCTGGTTCTCCTCTCTCTTCACTCGCGTTCCTTCTCTAGTTTCCTCCCTTCTTCCTTCTCCAGTAAATTGATCTTTCCTATAAGGCCAACCCCGGGGTCTGACTCCACCCCCTTCTAAATTAGCCTCAGGTTTCTCCCTGACTTCAGGAAAGGAGTGATAGGGGCAATCAGTGGTCTGCAGAGCCTTTCTTAATTGGCTCTTCAGCTGTGCTGGAACCTGCCTGGGCTTGCCCTCTTTTGCCTGAGCCAGCTGTCCTGACTCCATGCTTGGTTTTATCCAGCCTTGTGCTGCATTCTGGGGAGTTTTAGTAGTAGTTTTCACCGTGACAGGAGCTTCCCTGTCACAGTAGATATCTGTTATTTATTTTGTTCTGCTTTTTTTTAGTCATGATTCAAATATAAATGCATACACCTTTGCTAAGAACATAAGCACTGCCTCTGCCGGGTCAGACCAGGGGTCCATCGTGCCCGGCAGTCCGCTCCCGCGGCGGCCCCCCAGGTCCATGACCTGTAAGTGTTCCCTACCTAACCTAAAATGTCCATACCCTGTTCGCTCAATGTCCTGTAAGGTAAACCTTTATCTGTACCCTGTTATCCCCTTCGCTTCCAGGAAGTCATCCAGTCCCTTTTTGAACCCCAGAATTGTACTCTGTTTTATCACCTTTCCGGGAAGCGCGTTCCAGGTGTCTACCACCCGTTGAGTGAAGAAGAACTTACTTGCATTCTTTATGAATCTGTCTCCTCTCAGTTTTTCTGAATGACCTGTTTTTGTTGTCCCTGCTAGTCTAAAGAATCTGTCCCTCCCAAGATGGCCGCGAGCAGATGAGAGTGAGAGAGACGCCGCCAGAGACTCCAAGTAACAACGATTACTCATAGCTTTATCGATGCCGAAAAGGAGAGGGAAAGGTGCTTCTGGAGCCTCGAGGCGCCCGGAGACTCCTCTTCAGATGTCCATGGAGGATTTCTTGCGGCGTCTAAACCAAGAGGCAGCAGCTGCATCGGGGAGTCGCCCGCTGGAATCGCCGGGAAGGAGTGAGGTCGCGGCAAGCTTCCCTGGGCTAGAGTCCACTCTGAGCCCCGACGCCAGAACCCCGCCCCCTCAGCCGCAGCGTGCTAGCTCTCCACGGGAGAGTAGTCAGTCCGAGGAGGCAGACTTCGTCTCCCGGGAGGCTGAAATGGGCGTAGCACCGGAGGAAGAGGAGACTGCGGTGAGAACAACGAGGGAACATGAAATAGAACAAGGCTCCCAGAGGGAGAAGACTGTCATTGCTGTGGAAGCTGGGACAATGCAAGCAAGTATATTCTCTGTTCCTAAACCCATGAATGTTACCCTAGACTCTATTTGGGACTTGGTAATTACTCTGGGACAAACATTGTCACCACAAATTAAAGCACTAGAAGATAAATTCCTAGAACAAAGAAATGAAATAAATGGACTTAAACAGGAAAATACATTGATGAAAACTAATGTGGAAAAAATAGATAAAAAGATAAGTGAAGTAAATCAAGTTCAAACGACACTGATTAAAGACAATATCAATCTTAGGAGAAAGGTGGAAATGATGGAAAATAATATCCGGTTGAATAATCTTAGATTTTTGAACTTCCCAAAGATTCCTTCTTTATCAGCAAAAGAAGTTTTGAAAAAGTACTTTTGTGAAGTTCTTAATGTTCCTAATGATGCCTTTCCTCCCTTTTCCAAAATATATTATTTGCCAACATCAAAAAATTCGGAAGAACAGCGTCTACCAGAACAACAAGGTCAGGGTGAACAAATGGACATAACATTATTATTGGAATCTTCAATGAGGGAGGTAGCTATTCCAGCTACCCTATTGGCTACGGTGGTTTTATCACCAGATAAAAATTGGATACTACAGCTTTATTTTAAGAACAGACATAAAGAATTTCTTGGATGTAAAGTTCAAATATTTCCGGATGTGACAAGGGAATCCCAGAAACGAAGGAAGGAATTTTTGCTTCTTAAGCCTGGGGTTGCGGCAATGGGAGCATCATTTCTTTTACGATATCCTTGTAAATGCATTGTAAAGTATAAATCTTGCAATTATATTTTCTTTGAACCTTCGCAGCTGACAGGATTTCTCTCCAGGAGGGGCCTTGAAGGGGATCAAGAAAATCTCAATGCATAAATTTACTCTTGGTCCATTCTCATCTGACCGCCTAATTTGTAATTTGAATTTCTCTTTTTCCTTTAAATAGTTTCTCACTCAGGAACATCTTGGATCTCAAATTTTGGGACTTTAATTTTGATTGAGTAAATAGTAATTTTGTTATATAAATGTTACTTCATTTGTTTTATGTTATGTTGACTTAATCATATTCTGTACAAGAAGTTTATTCTTGATAATATATTCAAAATAAATAAAGAATTAAAAAAAAAAAAAAAAAAAAAAAAGAATCTGTCCCTCTCCACCTTCTCTATGCCTTTCATGATTTTATAAGTCTCTATCATGTCCCCTCTCAGTCTCCGCTTTTCCAGGGTAAAGAGTCCCAGCCTGTCCAACCGTTCGGCATATGAAAGGTTCTCCATGCCCTTTATCATCCTCGTTGCTCTCCTCTGGACCCTCTCGAGTATTGCCATGTCTTTCTTGAGGTATGGCGACCAGTATTGGATGCAGTATTCCAGATGTGGGCGCACCATCGCTCGATACAGTGGAAGGATAACTTCCTTCATTCTGGTAGTGATACCTTTTTTGATAATGCCCAACATTCTGCTCGATTTTTTTGAGGCCGCTGCACATTGCGCCGCCGGCTTCATTGTGTTATCCACCAATACCCCCAGATCTTTTTCTTGGCTGCCTTCCCCGAGTACCCTCCCTCCCATTGTATAGCTGTACATGGAGTTCCCCTTCCCTATGTGCAAGACCTTACATTTCTCCACATTGAAGCACATCTGCCATTTTTTTGCCCACTCACTCACTGAGGTTGACATGAATGCTAGAACACCTGGTCACAAAAGACTGTCATAGAACAATCACCATACATATATGTACGCTTTATGAGAAAACACAATATCATACTTATGGTAACAACATGGCACATGCCAGGCTGATTGGCCCAACATGCCTGACACTGCTCCGACCTGTGCAAAGTAAGCGAGCAGTTCTGAACCTCACATACTTTTTCATTTGTAAGGGACAGCAAATATCCGTGAGGGCTGTCCTGCTGCAGCAGCCTGTCTCCAGAGGTTGTGGCTTCTAATCTCACTGCTGCTCCCTGTACCCCTGGCCTAGTTACATTATCATCATCCATTGGCCCATAGATTAGGCAAGCTATCTGTCACCTCAAATATGCAGCCTACCATTCCCATGTTGTCAGTGTCAATCGTTAGGGCCTCCTCACCACATGCCATCTGTTGGCAGGGTCTTTCCATTTCACTGCATCCCTATATTGCGTATACCACTGTCCTACCATATGCATGTCTTCCTACCCTAGGCATGGGATTAAAACACACCTCCAGTGCAACTATTGCACACCTTAACCATCACTGTACAGTTTGCATTGGTACATCACATCTCAACACTTGCAATCATTGGCAGAGAATACGGTGACAGCATTGTAGCCCACAGCCAGTAACATCAAGTAGGTTAACATCCAAGTATGTCCAAATGAGATACAGTAGGTAAATTCTCCTGAATATGCCAAGGAGAGGCCGTGGGATGTACTTTCAGTCATTGGATTTCTGCCAGCTACTTGTGAGCTGTTAGGGACACTGTTGATAACATGATTGGGGCCTCAATGGTCCTTTGGCAGCGTGGCCCTCAGGTTTGCCCCTTCGGCTCCTAAACATGCTCATGAAAGATGCCAACCAGCTGGTGCAGAAGGCTGACGATCTCTGCCAAGGTCTGCATAGTTTCCCTCCTCCCCTCCTGCAGTTCGCTGCGCATTTGTGAGACAATGTTCAGCAGCTATCCATATGCCTCAGGAGGGGGAGGAGGTATTGGGGCCGTTGGCTGGAATTCATGGGGTGGGGCCGGGGCTGCTGCCTCCACGACCACCTCTTCATCCCCTTCAAGAGGGGGTATATCCTCATAGAGGTCAGGGATCTCCCATGCGCCCTGCTCCTCCACCACGTGCTGCTGCTGCTCCACCTCTGCCACCACCTGTGCCTCCACCACTTCCACCTGGGCCTGGTCTTCCCCATTAGACACCTCCAACACATGTTCAGGTGGCAGACTTTCCTCGGAGGCAGAGTAGCCTTCCTCCTCCTGCTCTGCCTCTGCCACTGCCTCCCTGGCTGCCTCTTGGCACATGTCCACCACCACCTCCTGGGCTATGCCCTCAGCAGCATGCTGTGCGCGATCTGTGTGCAGTAAGAATATGAAGTCAGGGTTACCATATCATGCATTGGTTGCATACTACATACACAATTACCTATCAACACCCCCCCCCCCCCACCCAACCCAGTGACACTAAGTGGGAGACAGGTCAGGCCAGTGTGTGAACACATATGTAAACTACTTTCTGTGTACAGTTACACTGGTATACAGCTAAACGGCTTATGCAGGTGACACTGAATGGCCTTGATGTATATTATATTACATTAGGGACTTCTATTCCGCCTATACCTTGCAGTTCAAGGCGGATTACAAAAGAGCTAACTGGACATTTCAGTGAAGTTACAACAGTTTTTTGGTTTGTTTGTTTTTTGTTACAAGGGAGGAGAGGTACCTGGATTAATTCCAGAAGAACTTGCAAATTGGATATTAAATTGACTGTACGTTACTGTGTGATATAACAAATAGATTACAGTTAGAGTACAAATAAGATAATGTTACATTTCAGGGATCTGAATACTTGGTTGGTATTTAGGGGAGGAAGAGATTATTTAAGTGGAGGTTTTGGGGGAGAATTTATCTAGGAGGAGGGGGAAGGGTTGGGTTAAGATATATGGATAAATTTTTTGAAAAGTAGGGTTTTGATTTCTTTTCGAAAAGTTTTGAAGTCGCCCGTTGCCGTCAACAGGTTGGAGATGGAGTGGTTAAGTTTTGCTGCTTGCGTCGCCAGAAGGTTATCAAACATCTTTTTGCGCTGAGTGCCCTTGAGTGGAGGGAAGGCAAAAGGGTTCGGAGTTCTTCTTTGTCTTGAGGTGAGGATCTGGTTTAGGCAGTTGTTTAGATAGGGGGGGGCGGAGCCGTTTAATGCTTTGAATAATAGACAGTAGAATTTGAATTGAATTCGTGCTTGCATAGGTAGCCAGTGAGGCCCTGATTCTCCAAAAGTGCGTCCCGATTTTAGGCAGCTGTAGACGTCCTACAGCTGTCTAATCAGCCAATCGGGATGCACGTTTTTTTTTTTTTTAAATGCTCCCCAGGCATGCCTGAAGGCGCCTCCGGGAGCCTAGGGAGACCCGCAAGATGCCTAAGCTCGCCTACAGGCCTTAGGCGAACTTAGGCGGCCCTACGCGTCTCCCTAGTAGAGGAAGAGACACTTAAAATGTAGGCCAGCAAAATGCTGGTCTACATTGTAAGTAGACGCGGCCGCTATACTGATCGCGGCAAGGGATCTCCCTGCTGCAATAAAGTATAGCGGCCGCGGCCGCCTGTCCCATCACCGACAGGAGGATGCCTAACTCCTTCTGTCGGAACCCCGAACCCCGGAACCCCCCCCCCCCCCCAAACTCGTAATCGCCGACAGGAGGATGCCCAACTCCTCCTGTCGGAACCCCGGAACCCCCTCCCCCCCCCCAAACTCGTAATCGCCGACAGGAGGATGCCCAACTCCTCCTGTCGGAACCCCGGAACCCCCTCCCCCCCCCAAACTCGTAATCGCCGACAGGAGGATGCCCAACTCCTCCTGTCGGAACCCCGGAACCCCCTCCCCCCCCAAACTCGTAATCGCCGACAGGAGGATGCCCAACTCCTCCTGCCGGAAAGCCCAACGACCCCCCGCCCCAACTAATCTCCCTCCCCCAACTAACCTTTCAATGTTGGTCAGCTGGACGGGTCTTGCTGCCGTCCAGCCGACGGGTCTGCCTCGTGGAAATGAGACGGCACGCCCCTTCCCGGCCCATCCCCGCTAAATCTAAGGCCTGATTGGCCCAGGCTGTAGAAGCCTGGACCAATCAGGCCTTAGGCATAGCGGGTCCGCCCATCCCCACTAATCCTAAGGCCTGATTGGCCAAGGTGCCTAGCCTAGCATAAGTTTGGCTCTGAATTTGGTGGAGGAGTTTGATAACAGGTAGGTGGGGCAGTTATTTAGATCGCAAGAAGCTTGGCTGTATTTTTTGTAGAGTCGATTCATATATGTTGACACAGTGGACTGACCGGTATCTCATCACCCACATTTTGGGTGGCAACAGGTTGCATACCAGAACAGCTGCCAAGGAAGAGCACATTGACAAGAAGGTGAGCTTTGAGAGGTAGCAGACATGAGATGACATAGGATAGAGGCTTCAAGATAAGTGACTTTTATATATTTAACATTCTTACTATATTAGTAATGTGGTGGTGAGCGGGATAGGGACAATGAAGTGATATGATGGTCCCTAATATACCCCAGTTTGGTGAAATCACTGAACCAAAGGGTATTGGTCTGAGCACTTCATATTAAATACATAGATTTAACAGAGAGCTGTGATTAATTTATGAATTGTATGATTTTCATCACAGAATAATATTAGTTATCTCCCCAGTAGTTAGTGTAATAGGATAGAGGGTGACAGGTGCAACTATGAAGCACACATGATGCTTAGAATCTGATCGTGTCTCTCTGAAGCCCTTCTCTGCAATGAATTGCATTGTCAGGGATATATGCCTCAACAACAGCAGGCCTGACATTGGTCTGGAGGTATGAGGGTGACCTCCAGAGCAACATGTGGCCGGCAGCCTCTGAGGCGTATATCCATCCCTTATTCAGGTATGCCTCCTTGACAATGCAGATGATTGCAGAGAGGGGCTTCAGAGAATGAGCACTCAGTATGCAACCAGCGCCGATATCAACTGGAGAGATATTCATTGATCTGACCATTACCTCCCGTTCCTCCATTATAGCTTTTTAGCATCTGATAGTCACCTACACGTTTCAGGATTTCTGGTATTTCTTACAAGGCAGCTGTCATACCTCTGCTACTGACTTTTTTGTTTGGGGGAGGGGGGGCTGCCACTTACGTCCAGCTTGGAGGCAGTGTCTGGTGCGCCGGATGAGGGCTGGGTTTTCACGGTGGACCCTGCGCCACCTGCGCCTCAGGGACTTGAGGTCCCGGTACACACCATAACACCTGGAAGAAAGATATGGTGGAGAATAGGGTCAGGTGACAGTCCTTTTCAAACATATGCAGTGTTATGAGGGCACTGAGCACATCACATCTGTCATGTATATTCTGATGAGGTAGGGACATATCCAGATATTAAACATCTGCCTGCCAAGATATTGTTATCCTTCATTATCTATCTATGTTTCCTTTATATATATCTCTCTATATATTTTTATGCAATACAGAATAAGCAAGCAGTTCCTTGACAGATGGGGGTGGGAGCAATAGGTGACAGGTTTAGTGACTAGGACACACTGGCTACATAGTGATAGATACTGGGGGGGTTCTCACCTATGCAGGGTGTCCCGTATTCTGGCCCAGGCCCTCATGGCGACGTTGCGGGGTAGTCTCCTGCCATTGTGGCCAAAGACCCATGCCTCATACTGGAGGCAGAGCTTCACTGGGGACTCTGTCTCCGCTAAGGAGTAGTTGGGCTCCCTTCGCTCCACCATCACACCCACACGCACTCACAGAAGCTCTCACACACACCCTCTCCCACACTCAATCCAACTCAGTAATCGATCTATCTAACCTCTCCACCAACTAACACCTAACTATCTCCTCCCTCCTCTCACGCCTACTACATCCACAAGGGTCGCACTTCCACTTGGTGGTTTATATATGGGCATGCAGGACGTTGTTGGGGACAGTGTGACATCAGTGGGACATGTGCCAGGACAACTAATAGATAAAGAGCGCTATACGACTAGCAAGTTGTCTAGCGGAACACGGCGAAAATAGTTGTCCTGTTTGGACGAGTGACATTTTGGTAGGTAAAGTTGGACGCTTCGGTATAGCGCATGTGGACGTGTTTATGTTGGATGTGTTACGTGCCGATAATCGACCGGCTTGGACGTCTTTTGATTATCGACACATTTCCCTGGACGTCTTACGCCACCGACGCATAGAGCTTTTATACGACTTGTTGATTATGCCCCTCCACATGTATTCATAAAACATGACATTTACAGCATTAACAAATTCATCTCTGGGGAAAAAAAATCTGTAACAGCCCCCTCTCCTTCAGCAGACCAAAATCACACAAAATCCCTCTCCAACACCCCCTCCCTCAAAAAAAAAAAAAGAAACAGATATTCAACTCTTTAGGGAAAAGTTCATAATTTGGCCTTTCCTCTAGGTCAGATGCAAGCTTATTCCATAAGACAGTATCAGTGCAGAGAAAAAAAATCTCTTAATATAAAAATTCCCAATTGCTCTTAATTATTGATGCTATACACACAAACGGACCAGAATATAACCTCTTCCAATCAAGGACTTTCAATATTAAAGTTTTGTATTATGAATTATAATCACTTCAGTGGAATAAAATTTAAAAATTAATTTGATTCTATGTAGCATCTTTTAATGTAAACTGCATCCCTAAGTGTTTTATATAAAGCGGTGATACAGAAAGAGAGAGTAATTCGGTAATCAGATTTAGGAGATGACTTGTGTTCGGTTAGGCTACCTTTTTATTCTCTTATTATTTTTATTTTATTTATTTATGCACAAAATGCTTAAATACCACTTCCCTGAAAAATCATTACAATGGCTTACAAATTATTAAAATCACAACATTCATAACAGTAAAACAAACATTCAAAGAGTCATCTGGTGAATCATGTCTATAACTTCCCCAGTAAGAAGCCCACAGACCAACTCTCTACAGATACAGCTATTATCCCACCCTCTTTAAACAGATACCCACAATCAGGTGGGTTTTAATTTTTTTCATTGACCCCCTCCCACTCCCCAAAAATGTGAAAGAAACAGAACATACCAGCCTCCATGACAGCTGCAGATATTATGGGAAATCCTAGTAGTGCAGCAAACAGGTGTCTGGAGTAGCTTGGTGGGCAGTGTAGTGAACCATAGAGAGGGAGATCCAGGCTCATATCTTACCCAACCCACTACATTTATGGTGGAAAGTGTGAGGCCACTAAAACCTACTGTACTGCCATATAGGTGACACCTGCAGCCATAAGGGCTATTGGGGTAGTAGACAAGTAGGTAGAGTTGGGTTTGGAGGAGTTTTGGAGGGCTCGCCATACACTATAAGGGGGTTATGGTGAAATGTGTACCTGGCATCCTTTATGTGAAGTTCACAGCAGTACTCCCCTAAGGTGTCCCACTGCTCTGTTGGCATGTCTGTGTGGTCAGTCCATTAAAATGCTGGTCCCTCCCATGCTCAAATGGGCTTGTTTTAGATGTTTTGATTTTTCAAAATGGCCAGAAAGATAGATGTCCTAAGGACCAGAATGTCTAGATGAATCATTTTTGAAAAAAAAGATAGATGTCTTGTGGTTTGTTTGTTGTTTTTTTTTAATAATTCTTTATTGATTTTTAAACAAGAACAGTGTTATATAAATAAAAGAACAGTATATTATTGCATTCAGTCATAACACTAATATCTATATAGATAACAGAACTATCTTTCAATACTTACATTATTTTGCATATAGTAATAACATAAGAACCAAGTAAATAATATAAAATGAAACCAAGTTACCTAAAATATCATTATAAATATTTCCTCCCAACCCCCCCACCCTCCCTGGATGTGTAAAAATAAATAAACCAAGAAAAAAGTAAGACAAAATACAGTATTATATTTGTACAAATGTAGTCAATGGGCACCAAATTTTGTTGAATATTCCACTAAGTCCCCTACACTCTGCATTAATTTGGTCCTTTTACTAAGGTGGCCTAGCTGTTTTAGTGCACGCTAAATGCTAGCGTGTCCATTATATCCCATGGACGTGATAGGGTTTAGCGCATGCTAAAACAGCTCCAGCGCCTTAGTAAAAGGACCCTAAGGGCTCCTTTTATCAAGCTGCGGTAGGGGTTTAACGTGTGGAATACCGCGCGTTATACTGCCTGCTGCACTAGTCGCTAATGCTTCCATTGACGAGGCGTTAATTTTTTGGCTTGCCACGGGGGTTAGCGCGTGATGAAATGGCCGACGCGCTAACCCCGCTAGTGCACCTTGATAAAAGGAGCTCTAAGGCCCTGATTCTCCAAAGTGCATCCCGATTTTAGGCATCCTACAGCTGTCTAATCAGCCAATCGGGATGCACGTTTTTTTTAAAAAAATGCTCCCCAGGCAAGCCTGAAGGTGCCTCCGGGAGCCTAGGGAGACCCGCAAGATGCCTAAGCTCGTCTAAGGGCCTTAGGCGGGCCTTAGGCTGAACCTAGGCGGCCCTACGCGTCTCCCTAGTAGAGGAGAAGCTTAAAATGTAGGCCAGCAAAATGCTGGCCTACATTGTAAGTAGACGCGGCCGCTATACTTATCGTGGCAAGGGATCACTCTGCCGCTATAAGTATAGCGGGCCGCGGCCCCCTGACCAGGAGGGTGCCCAAACCCTCTGCCCGAAGACGCACCCCCCCACTACCGACCGCCCCCCGACACTATCGACCCCCCCCCGACACTATCGACCGCCCTCCCCGACATTACCGATCTCCCCCCCCCGACAATACTGATAGCTGGCAGGAGGGTGCCCAATCCCTCCTGCCCGAAGACGCACCCCCCCGGCGCTAACAACCCCCAAACCTCCACTCCACCAAACCTGTTCTTAGATGGGTCTTGCACGTCTTGAGCCGGCAGGCACGCCTCGTCGAAATGAAGTGGGCCCGCCCCTTCCCGGCCCATCCCACCGAAGCCTAAGGCCTGATTGGCCCAGGCTCTAGAAGCCTGGACCAATCAGGCCTTAGGCATAGCGGGTCCGCCCATCCCCACTAAGTCTAAGGTCTGATTGGCCAATAAGAGCCCCTGTATTCTTCAAATAGACATTGCCTGGTCATATCCCTTTCTTTACACAATCAACAGCTTTTTGTTGCCTGGCTTCTTCCTTCTGTAATGCACTTCCTGCAGATCTTCTCTTATAATTCTCCCTTAAGAAGTTTAAATCAAAAAGGGAAAGGGGATGGGATTTGATATGTATTATTTATTCATTTCTTTAGCCTGTCCTCCAAAAAGAGCCCAGAGCAGGTTACAGGACTACATACACAGTAAGGGTCAAAGACAAGACAGACATGACGTATTTGGATAGTGGCTAAATCAACATTTGAGTTACACTAGGTACAGTCTCCGAGTTGCAGTAAATACAGCAGAGACATGATAGGGGGCAATACAACTTCTGAGTTATTGTACATATATGGTATAGGTAGGGAAAGCAAGGTCGGTATGACTGGCACTGGATAACAACTATGGCATTTCATAGAAAAAAATGACACCCTCAGCTTTGATATGGAACTAGATGGTTGGCCTAGCCAGAGAAGACTTTATGAGCTCTCTAAGACATTGGTGTTTAAGGAACTGGATTCATGAAGAGGAAGGTTTTCACAGCTGTCCTGAAGTTCCATAGACCGTCCTGAGCTGTACTTTGTGAGTCAGTGAGAAAGGAAGAGAAGGACTTGTCAGTCAGTGGAGCTGTACTTTGTCAGTCAGTGAGAAAGGAAGAGAAGGACTTTTCAGTGGGGTCAATAAATGACAGCTCCTGAGAAAGATAGTGCAGTGAGTAGGCAGATGAAATGGACTTCAAAAAGAGAAAAAGAGTGAGACTGAGGTAGAAGCAAGGGTTGAAACCTACAAGATGATGAGAGCAGCAGCTCAACACTATTGCTACAACCATCCAAGTGAGGCATATGGGAGAAAAGATAACCTCCGTTGAAGCAGGGCAGCAGCTGAAGCAGAGCCTTCAGGGAAAAGCCAAGTCTCTGTCAAAACAAGAAAATGTAAAGTATAAGAGATAACGAGGTCGTGAATGTAGGCTGCTTGTTGGAGGCAGAGCAGACATTTCACAGGGAGCATGGGAGAAAGAAAGAAGAAGAGGAATAAAAAGAAGATTGGAGAGGTTGTGGTTTGACTTGCACAAGTAGGGTGAGAGTTGATTTGGAGGGCCCGGATTAGGACTGATATCCCCAGCTGAGAGGAGCAAGAGAGGAGGCATGATGACAGTGGTAAAAATGAGATGTGCTCAGACAGAATGGAGATGGCTAAATGAAAGGAAGGAAACATTGAAGCTCAAGAGCAGAGAGGAGGGAAGATTAGAACACTAAATAGGAGGTAGCTGGTGAGTTGAAGAAAGTCGAAAATAGGCACTATGTCTTGAGATATGCAGTAATTTGAAGTAGGGGAAAGGTTGGGACAAGACAGATCCACTGTGGGGGTTGTAGCAGAAGAAGCATTTTCTTCTAATGCTGTTCACTCCTGTAATTCCAGGAATCTCCTTGTCACAGGCCATTTCCAGTCATATTTTCATTATGGCTCTTTACTTCTGCTGGAAGATGGGCTTCTCAGAATACCATTGTCTGCCACTGCTTCCACAGCAAGAGGATAACTTGGGAAGGGAATGGGGGAGTTGAGGAGGGAATCATCCGTGAAAAATCCTTTGTCAAACCAAAGACGCAGATGAGACAATCCAAAGAGATTAGCTATTGCTCCATTTCAAGTACAACCCCTCCCCCATGCACTGAATTAATGCAAAATATAATGCCCATCTCAGCACACAGGAACCGTGCAGAGACAAAGATAAATAACCCAGTGCAAAGCATAAAACGTCTGCCACTAAAAACAGAACTACATCAAAGCAAATGTACAAAAGAAGCTCCCACATATATCCATTATAATTCCCCTCCCCTCCCCAAAAAGCGCAGCAAATAATCCTCGCTGTGAAATCAGAGACCAAGAACACAAATACTATAAAATACAATTTAATCACTCAGAGACAACTAGATGTAGCAAGGTGTGTGCCATTTTTACAACGGTGACTACTGCCATACAAATTCTAGGGAATTAAAGGCAGGAAAATGTCAGGAGAAATGTAAAAGGGAGAAATCATAAACTATACAGAATGATCTAGGCCAGGGAGCAGAGTTAGAGCAGGCTTTCCCCTCCTTCTCTGATTTCTGATGTTCAGTCTGTGATGGAAAGATCTGGGATTGAAAGCAGCTAATCCAGGACCCTAAATTCACTGTTAATTTAATTTAATTTATACAAACATATCAAAAAACACAATATAAAACATTAAATACAATATAAACCCCAGGCAAATCCATTCATCAGCACATCTGGCCAAATTCTACCATACAGTCTCTGATAATTAAGCTTTAAGTATCTCTATCCAACCATCTGCTGCCTATTGTATACTTTATGCGCTTTTCTATAGGTCTTGCCATATGTACCCAGGTGTCTTTGTACTAAGAATTTAATTGGGCAAACTGGATGGGCCTTGGGGCCCTTATCTGCAGTTCCATTCTTTGTTTCTCTGACTTATCAATTATATTAGACAGACAGGCAGAAACAGATCTTCCTTCGGTATTATCCAATGACTTTAATTCCCAGTCAGAGAAAGAATTAATTTGCAAGCAGGACCCTTCCAGTGTGACTCCGTGCACTGCTGGTCTGCCTGGCCTAGAATGTGTTAATTACAGATCGCCTGTGGGCAACTGAGATGTTCTCCCAGAGGCCAGATCAACTCACTGGCAGTAACCTTGGCTAATGTAGCTTCTTTCTGGCTATCCTTAACACCAAGGGCTCCTTTTACTAAGGTGCGCTAGCGTTTTTAGTGCACGTACAAAATTACCGCGCAGTACGCTTCTAGAATAACGCCAGCTCAATGCTGGCGTTAAGATCTAGCGCGTGTGGCAATTTAGCCTGCCCTATTCCGCACATTAAGGCCCTAACGCACCTTAGTAAAAGGAGCCCCAAGTTTTTATCAGTTTTTCTTCTATGGCAGAGGCGTTATTGTTCTAAGCATAGAAAGAGCATGCCAAACAAACCCTGCAGCTCTAAACATTCTTGTTTTATGGGAATCTTCACTAATAAACTGTTTCATATGCTAAAAGGGTTTATTACACTTCTTACTCATAAATAGCAGACAATATGGCATACTTTTAGCAGTAGTGCTTAGGAACCAGCTCGGTGGGTGCTGAGCATCCCCTCCAATGTTCAGCAAGTTTTTCAATGTGCCCAGGGAAGGGTAATTTGTATTGTGTTAATATTTGATAAGATATTGTTTTTAATTCACCTCTTTTTTATTTTTACCTCATCATATTGTACACCGTTTAGACACTTGTTTTGATATATCAAAAATAAAGAAACTTGAAACCCCCATTCTTTTTAAAATGTTGACACCTATGTGACAATGTATTTTCTCTTTGGCTTGTGCAATGAATTCATACAGGTAACAAGTAAGGTGACCAGGTTACCCATTCCAGAAGGGAGACTTTTTGGCAATCCTGGTTTTAAAATTACATCCCAAAGCAGTGTAGTATTTGTAGTTTATGATTCTATCCATTGAAATCAGTGCTGCAGGTCCCATGATGCACCAGGATAAAACTGGAAGAAATCCAGGATTGGCCAAAAAGTCTCTCTTCTGGTTTAGGTAACCTGGTCACCCTAGTAACAAGTGTGCTTCATACATTATTTGGAGAATCAGGGCTGCCAGCCTAAGCCTTTGATAAGAAGTTGTAGAGACACAGTTAATCAATATTGGCTCCAGTTTCACCCAAAAGGATTGATCCAGTCCTGAGTTTATCTCATTCCAAGCAGGGACTTATAGTTTTGATTTCATAAAAAGCATGAATACAAATTCCTGCATACAATGGGGTAAATCCAGTACTGGATCAAACCTGATGAATGAATCCAGAGACAGTTTTAAAAACTGGTCCTTAAGGTTGCCAATTTTTTCTTTTCTTTTTTTTTTTAAGGATAGGTGCAGTCCTAGTTATAGTCCACTGCCTGCTGGGACCTGTAGCTCTTGTATTTTTATTGATTTCCCTATAAAATACAAGATTACAATTCCTTGTAGGCACCAGGGCAGGAGTTCTCAATTCAGTCCTAAGGGCACATCCAGCCGGGCAAGTTCTCACAATACCCACAATGAATATGCATAAGATAAATTTGCATGCATTACTTCCATTTTATGTAAATCTATATCATGCATATTCATTGTGGCTATAATGAAAATCTGCCTGCCTAGGGTGTCCCAAGGACCGAGCAGAGAATTCTTCATTGGGGGAAAACCAGAACTGGATCATGTGGTCCTCTGCTATATTACTGAAGATACTGGCAGATTTTCATTGGTAAGGCCAGAGCAGTTTTTCGGCCAGTTCTATAACTGGGCATCTCAAATTAGGTGCCATAACAGGGTACGCTGGGTGCCAATTCTGTAATGGCACGTAGGCATGCCTACAGTCATACAATACTAATGCAAACCTGCCTTGGCATGCTACAAGTTAGGTGCAATCACTTAGGCTGTCAATAGCTGGTGTAAGGGGGTGCACCTACCAATCAATGTGCGAAATTTATAGTACTCTATAAGTTGTGCACATTTTTCAGTGGCCCGCCCACATATATGCTCCCTTGCATTTACACACTATGAGGGGCCGCTGAAAAGTTCTCAGCCCATCCAAGAACAGAATGAAGTGGAGCCATGAAATTTACAAGTTATTCCACACTTTCCTTGACACTTTTTGTTTCAGTGAGGCAAATGCATCTAGTAAACGGGCAGAAGTATAGGGAAACCAAGCCATTGTGACATCACGGATAAGGATGGCTCTTAGGCTTTGGTGGAATGAGGCATTATGACATCACAATAGGAGGGACTGCTGAAAAGTTCTCAGCCCAACCAAGAAGAGTATGATGTGGAGCCATGAAATTTGCAAGTTATTCCACACTTTACTTAACACTTTACATTTCAATGATATGAAATGAAATGAAAAGTGTCAAGAAATAGCTTGTAAGTTTCATGGCTCCATATCATTCTTTTCTTGTTTGGGCTGAGAACTTTTCAGCGGATCCTCGTATAGCACTTTGGCCAGCGCTGCCCAAGCTTTGGATTGTGACCCAAAATTGGATCATGTAGGCTGCATTTGAGATTGCGAACAGCCTCCAGAACTGCATAGGCACATCATTCTGATGTACCTTAGTGGGATCAGAAGATCACTGAGTCCACAGCCATGGAATCATGGCCGAAAAAGGTATGGAAATGGTTCTATTCTACCTTATAGAATAGTATATTTATAACCTTATATATTCTATAAGGTTCTATCTTATAGAATAATGCATATATGCATGTCACTGCCAGTTATTAGTATCAATGACTCATGCAAATGGCTTATAATTCTTGGCACTCATTTATGGAATTGCATCTTTTGTAATTGAAGCAAATATTTTATACATCTATTCCTATGCTTTGTAATGGCCATTTCAAAGCTGCTAGGAAGCAAAGACAAGAGCATGTTAGAATGGGGCAAATAGCCAATCTGCTGAACCCGTTACATCTTTCTTGGTGGGAGAGAGTTCAAACGATAAAGATGATGATTCTGTCTGTGATTTGTTACCAAATGGGTATGTTGCCATCTGGGATCCTTTTATAAAAAAACTGAATAGTATGCTGACAAAATTTATTTGGCAGGGTAAAATTGCAAGAATTGCTTTAGTATCTTTACAAAGACCAATTGTGGAGGGTGGGATAAATTTTCCTAATTTTTATAGGTACCATCAATCTTATATTATGCGTCAGGGTATGTATTGTATGAGGCCGATGAGGTTGTTTCCCTGATAAGTTACTGCTGGCAGCGCACGGGAATCTGAGGCCCCCTCCTCTAAGTAATCTCTGATAATTTAAGATTTAAAAATTAGAGATAAGTCCATTGTGAGAGCACCGACCACTGGTCCATACTTTAAAATATATGAAGTGTACAACAGAGAGTTAATATATGTGGTATGTAGATTGATCTCTCTGTTTCCTACGTATAATATTTTGATTTATTTTATGTATTGGATTCTCCCAGAGCCAGGGCCGGATTTTCCTATAGGCTAACTAGGCTTCAGCCTAGGGCCTCAAGATCAAGAGGGGCCTACATTCAAATTGTTAGCAAAATTAAAATTACACTGTTCTAAAAACAGTGAACACTAAAACACTGAACCGAAAATAAGGAGAAATTCTACGCTTCGGGATCAGAACCGGCTCCGGCTGCAACGGGGCGCCGACTCGGCTTCTCCATTTCTTTTTCTCGCCCTGGGAGGAGGATCGGGGAGGGAAAGACGTCAGTCCGGAAACAGCTGGGCAAAGCCCAGCCCCGCGGGGAGAGACGCAAAACGTGGATCCTTCAGGACAGGGCGGCCCAGACTGGCATCGGGGGGGGTTCAGTGGAAGGGGGATGGGAGGCAGGCAGGCTGGCATTGGAAGGGGGATAGGGGGGGTTAATGGAAGGCAGGCAGGCAGGATAGCATGGGGGGGTGTTCAATGGAAGGGGGATGGGAGGCAGGCGGGCATCAGAGGGGGGGGGGTGAAGTGAGGAAGGACGCACTGGGGGCACTATGGACATAGGAAGGGGCAATGTTGTGTGTTATGTTTGATTAGTTATTGTTACAAGTACTATATATGGTGCTGAGAATAAATGTCCAAATAAGTGTTCTCAACTTTTTTTTATTTATTATCCGTGTCACATTTTAACATATTGATATATATCACAGTAATGATGTATTTTATTATCTCTCATGCAATTTACAAACTTAAAAATGGGAGGTGAAAGGGCCTCATAAGTGGTAGGGCCTCTTTTCATCTAAATCCGGCACTGCCTAGAGTTCATGAAACATCTCCCAGATTGGCTAAGGTTGGAATAGCAACTCATGTTACCATTGAGACTGAGTCATGTGTTAAGTATCAAGATGCCCAGGTTATACAAGGACAATAGAATACTAGTTGACACATGGAAAACATTAAAATGTGTGAATAATTTAACACCTATTCCAATTAATAAATCAACATATCAAACCATATGGCTGAACTCCAAGATTCAATTTGGCAGATTTAAAGTCATCTGGAAATATTGAATGAAGGCGGGTACATACCCTGGATGATGTTATTTCTGATGGTAAGATGCTTGAATTTTCACAATTGCAACACAAATTTGGTCTTAATAAATCACAAAATTATAGATGGTTGTAGTTGAAGCAGGCCATTCAGGTAGGGTTCCCTGAATGGAAAAATCTTAGTAGTCAGTATAGTCTGCTGTTCTTATGTTTTCAGGTGGACTTCCTGGGACACCAGGCCGCCCAGTGGTATAAATTAATATCTGGATTTTTAAATAAGGAGCATTGAGATTAAGCACCAAATTACTGCGTCTCAATGGCCACAAATTTGGGCTTGGAAGATGAGATGTACAATGTCTGCATCTATGAGAAACTTATTTTTTTCTGTTGCATAGAGCTTTTTGGACCCCTGTTCATTTACAGAAGTTAGATAGGTCTAAATCTAATAGATGCTGGCACTGTCATCTTGAAGCTGGAACATTAGATCATTTACTATCCTATTGTCCATTGATTCTTCCTTTTTGGAAGTTAATTTGGGGGCAAATAAATAATTTGCTGGAAAATCCGGTTGCATTAACTTATGATACTATGTTATTTGGCATATCAATGAGGGCCAAGAGCCAATTATCTTCTAATAATAACAAGCTATTACTCATCGTGACAGGGGTTACCATACAATAGATCATGAGAAATTTGAAAAATTGGGATCGATTAAATTATAGCTTTTGGTGGAACTCCCTATGTCATATATTTAAAATGGAAAGAGTAATTGCCATCCAGCAGGGGAATTTTAGGAAATTTCAGGATATTTGGGAACCATTAACAAAATATTGTAATGAATGAATATCATTTTTTCCCCCTTAAATATGCACATCCAGGGTGGGGGGAGAAGGGTGTATGTGTGTGTGTGTGTGTGGGGGGGGGTATTTTGGTTTTCTTATGAGTGCAAATAATGTGGAGAGGGGGGGTTATTATATGTCTTCTCATGTTTGATGAAAGTCATTGTATATGGGGGAGGGAGGGTTATGGGATCTGAATTAAATTTTAATAGGATATTAAGTGATGTATTTAAATAGAAATTGATGTTATATCTGTTGCACTTATTGTAAGTTTTAAAAATGAATAAAGAATACTATAAAAAAAAAAGAATGGGGCATTAGCAGTGAGATCTGGTGTCAACTCTCTAATTATAGAAATTAGAATCAAGCTGGCATTGCTGGCCCTGAAATCAATCCAACATGTCAGGCCTGAACACAGAGGAGTCACTTTGTCATCCAGGCCTGGGGGTGACAGTGAAGAAATGGGGGAATCTCCTCTTTATTAAGTACTGTTGAGAGCCAGTCAAGGATGTCATCTGGGATTTGTCCTGTTCCCTTTAATGCAAAATATTTTTAATTGCCAAGGGAAGCAAAAAGAGAAAAACATGCCCTAAGGAAGTGTTTGCAATAGGTATCCCTTCTGTGTATCTTCAAGTGAGAATGAGAAGCAGTGGTGGGGCCACACTGAGGGTGGCTTGGAGACCCAGAGGTGTAATTACAGAGCATGTATGTTGAGCAGTGCTTTTAGCACTTGAGTTCAGGTTTGGGGGCGGTGAGTGGGAAGAGGTGGGAAGAGTCCATTGTATTTCAGCTTCTAACTGCACAATAAATTCTGAAATGGTCACACAGACCTATGCACAGTTCTCATTATGAGATGTAGAGGAAGTAATGAGATAGAGAATGACACGGGGGACAAATTTATCCCTGTCCCCGCAGGAACTCAATTTCCCCGTCCCATCCCCGTGAGTTTTATCGCTGTCCCTGTCCTTGCTCCATTCCTGTAAGCTCTGCATTAACCACACAAACCTCAAACACTTATGATTTTAAAGTGTTTGAGGTTTGTGTAGATGATGATGGCGCTTGTAGGAATTGGGCAGGGACAGGAAAAGAATTCGCGTGGATGGGATGGGAAAATGAGTTCCTGCGGGGATGAGAAAAAATTTGTCCCCATGTCATTCTCTATAATGCGACAAGAACATTGGTTTGAAGAGGATTAGTTCCAAAGCAAGATGTGTCAGCCTTAGCTAACCATCCACCAAGTGGTCTGAGGATTTAATGGTGAAACCTCATTTCCGGTAAATACCAGAAATTGCTCCAGCGTCAACAAAGAATTAAACTTTTGCTCTTGCATTCCATAGATATAGTAAATGGGATAAACTCAGTTTTTACAGTACTTAAATCAGAACAGTTGCAAAATCTGACACTTAGATCTAAGGGTTCACTTTCAGTCTTCTGAGGTTTTGAGAGCACCGGTTACATCTCCACCATTACAAAACCCTCTTGACTTCTCATCTTATCACATTCAGAAGCTGTACAAGGAATGTCTCAGCAGATGCTGTTATTGTGGTGGTATCTAAATATTTTTCAATGACCATTCTTAGCACATTTTTAATCTTTAGTTATAGATTACTGAAGACAAATCCTACTTCTTTAAACATTCATTAATGTAAGCCACATATAATTTAAATATTTGGTTTAAATTATGAACTCCTTTTTACCAAACCACGGAAGAGCTTCTTACTGTGGGTCAGTGAATTAAATGCTCCGACCCTCATTCAATTCCTTTGAGCATCAGAGCATTTACCTCACAAGACCATGGTAAGAAGCTCCTCTATGGTTTAGTAAAACCTAGCATATATTTGGTGCTCAGAATATATGATACCCAATCTGCATCAATGGGTTCCAAAATTCAATTACTGCACCATGGTCAACTATAATGCAATATGAAATAAAGACAGTTACTTATCTTATATTCAAGTTTGATGATAACTCAGTTCGTGCAGAATTCAAAATTGCTTCTCTACTCTAAAGCAGTCGGTGTTGATGAAATAAATCCAAAATTCTGGTCCATATGCAATGCAGAACCCATTACCCACAGTGCACAGTCCTTTCAAAACATAATTATAAATATCAATGAGCTCGTATACTTTTTCATAATCAAATACATTATATTGCAGTTGAGACAATTTTTGGTGACACCATACTGTTCATAGAAAATCTGTGGGTTATTCAAAGAAGATATTTATAGAAAGCTACATAATTTACTGAATTATATAAAGGGGGAGTTTATCTTATGAAAGAAAGAGGACACAAACCTACTGCTTTCTAGTGACTTGGGGGGGCATAATCAAAAGATATGTTTAAGTCCGATTTAAACATAGGGTGCTAGTCGCCCAAAGTTGGCAGCAGAAAATGTCCTTTCTCGAAAAGTATGCCCAAAATATATATATTTTTTGAAAATCATCTATGTGTACGTCCAGACATTTGATCATCCAGACCGCCACTATGTCTATCTTTATACCATATTCTTGACCAAAAATTTGTCCAAGTCCCAAACACCCAGAACTAGACCTTTTGGGAGGGGCCAGCATTGTGATGGACTGGCCACCCAGCACTGCTGTGAACTTCATAAAATGGGTGTCACATAAAAATCTCACCAGAACTCCTTTATAGGTTATGGTGAGTCCCCCAACCCCCCCCCCCCAAACCCACTATACCCACCTGTCTACAACCCCAATAGTCCTTATGGCTGCAGGTGCCACCTATATTTATTTATTTATTTAATTAAATCTTTATTTTCTGCTACATCCACAGTTCTGAGTGGATTACAATTTATATAAATTGACTCGACTTAAGGCACATTAAGAAAAAACTCTCTCTGTCCCAGATGGGCTCACATTCTAAACTAAATTGCCTAGATGAACAGTATTATTATTACATATCTAGGGCAATAAAATAAGAATAAAAAATAAAGAAAATAAAACAGGAAAACAAAAGATTAAATAAGTCCTAAGAGAAATAAAACAAACTAAAGTAAAAACAAGAGATATAATAGATAAAGTCCAGTCAGTCAATGTGGTGGAAACAGCAGGACAAAACTCAAAAGTAGGCCACCAGGGCTCTCCATCCTCGATGCAGGAACAGCATGGAAGACAGGAGGGATCTCAGACGCTCAGATGACCAACAGCTGCACAATGGATCGGTACCGCTCTCACATAGTTCCCCCGAACACTGCAGGGCCTTTCAGACAAGTGGATCTGCTCTGAGGCAGAACGACTGTGCCTTGTTCAGCCGAGCATGTTGGATGCCTTCAAGAGACGTCCTCTCCATCGATGCGCAGCTTCCACGCCCTCCATGATGTGCTGCGTTCATCCCAATAATCCGCCCTAAGGAAACATTGATCTCCTTGTCACCACCCTTCATCGCACTGCACCGCAGCACACCACCAGACACTGGCAGACAAAGGAGTATGATCTTCCAGGTGACAACACAACAGCTGAAACAACTTTGTCCTGGCTGCAAAAGGCCATAGAAATAATGATCAGATGCGGGGGAATAGAGTAAAAATTAAAATTAACATCTAGACCAATCAGTTCAGATCAGGTCAGAAACAAAGAAAAGTTAAAAGATTAAAAACTAACTAAAGATGTGAAAGAAAACTAGAAATAAATTCAAAATAAAAGAAGCAAGGGAGGCACCACCATCTATGGCCTATCTCAGTGCCATCTTAAAAAAAAAAAAAAATACAGTACAGGGTTTTAGGGGTCTCACATTTTCCACCATGAATGTAGTGGTTAGAGTGGCTTATGGGCCTGGGTCCTCCTCTTTATTCTGTGCAGTTGTACTAGGCTTTCCTATGCCAGGTGCTGATGTTCCAGAGGCAGGTATGTACGTTTTTATTCTGAACTTTGTGGGGGTGTGAGGGGGATCACTGAACATGGGGGGAGTGTGTGTGGGTCTTTACTTTGTCTCTGCAATGGTTATCTGGTCACTTTGGATACCTTTTGACCACTTATATCTGTCTTTACATCATCTAACTCACAACGTATAAGCTTCCTCTAGGCAGTCGCATCAAACATTTGATTATCGCTGCAGGATGACTAAGCTTAGGTCGACCCACATCCCATCCTAAGCACGCCTCCAAAAATGCTCCTTTCAGTTCTGGGCGCACAGCAGGATTCAGAGGCCTAAGATGTCCCTTGATATGTCCAAAAAGCCGTTTCGATTATCTGCACTTGGACAACCTGTCTTTTAGATCATCCAAGTGATAACTTGGGCGGGCTTTTAGACATATTTAAATTTTGATTATGAGCCCTTTAGCTTCTCTAGACCAGCATGGAGGGAGCTAGGTTACAACTCATTCTGAGGAAAGATGATCGAAAAAGTCACTTAGGGAACACTCATTGGTGTAACAGCCTGAGTCACTGGTCACATTCAATGAAAAATAAGAGTTTTTGCTTAGTGACCTAAGATCTGCCTGGGTTATATAGCCACTGTACTTAAGAATGAGATGTGACAAAGACTTATGAGCACATCCTGAAAATATAATAAGTCACTGTCTGATAGGAAGAAGTACGTTACGCACCTGTGTGTAGTGACTGCTATAGGGTCCATGCAATTGCTGGGCATGAAGAAGTTATGCCTTTTACACTGGCCTAGAGATGGTTTTGGGACATACTAGTTACTTTAACCATTAGGCTCCTCCTCTATTCCAGTTCTATCTAATTCATATTTTTCCTGTTCTTTGTGCTGTTATTCCTCAGCAGGTAAAGGCTAGTGAAGAGGTTGTGTATTGAGGAAGGAGATCAATGTGTAATGGAGCCCTAAGAAGGCATTTAAATGGAGTACATGCTGGAGGAACGGAACAGAAGGGAAAATACTTTCTTTGGAAAACTGTGGTTGAATAGAAGACCACCCTTGTTGAAAATTATTGGAAATGGGCCCATGTAGGGTGAAAAATGTTCTAGTGAGACTAAGGTTTGCATTTTTTTTTTTTTCCATGAAATCAAGCTGCAGCTAGGATCCCTGGAGTAGCATATCAAGCAATGAAAAGTTAAAAGAATGACAAAGAAAAAAGAGAAACAGCAAATGAACATGTGATGAGAAAAAAGGTATTCAGCTAAGAATAATTTTTAAAAAAAATCTCTTTATTGGGTTATGAAGCAAGTGATACAATACAGCTTATGACACTTAGTTGAACCTCAACCTCAATATCCCCTTCTCAGTTATACAACTCCAGGTCAGGATTTATCAACATATCTCCCCTGTTCAATCACTGATAGTGAAACATGGTTCATTTTATTGCAGGTTTTTCATACTATAGTAATAAGGATAAGAGGTTGAAATTTGGTGGGATAGAGAAGAAGGGAAAACAGACTGAAAAGAAGGAGAGTAGAGACTGGGTAACTAGAGCCTTCTTGGGGTATGATTTGGTTTCACTTTCCTTGTCATTATTTTGGGTGTTTTTGCACTCTACTGTGGAGGAATTAGGTTGAAGGGGAGGGTTAGGTTGAAGGGAAGTGGTTAACTGTGTATTACGCTGTTGCTTGAAAAAAGGGGTCCTAGACCTGTTTATTTGGTTCACGTGGAGGGCCATTTTCAATATATCTAAAACGTTCAAATTTTGAGTAGAGAAAATGACCATTTTCAGACCAGAAACATGTCTATTTTTTTTTTTTGACCATGTGCATCTATCTTTTGGACCATTAAAAAAACAAATGTCCACATGACAAATGCACAAAATAAGCCAAACTGGGATGTAGGAGGGACCAGTATTCTAAGCAGACTGGCTACACAGACATCCCAGCAGGACAGTGGGATATCCTAGGGGGACTGCAATGAACTTCACATGAAAGGTCTCAGGTATAGATCTCATCACAACCCCCTTATGCTGTATGGTGAGCCTTCCAAAATCTACTGAACCCAACTATACCACACCAATAGCCCTTATGACTGCAGTACAGCCCTTCAAGTTCAAGTTTATTAAAATTTTGATATACCACCTTATCATTTATTTCAAGGTGATTATACATTTTAAAATAGGGCAGAAACAGATAATATAATTTAACATAACTTTAACAAAATAAACATACACGATTAGATAAAAACAATGACATACAGTACAGTAGGTTTTGGGTGAATTTTGGTAGGCTCACACTTCCTACCACAAGTGTAGTATGTTTATTAAGAACTTTATATACCGCATTACAGCCTAAAAAGATCTAAGTAAGAACATAAGCAATGCCTCCGCTGGGTCAGACCCGAGGTCCATCATGCCCAGCAGTCTGCTCACGCAGCAGCCCAACAGGTCCAGGACCTGTGCAGTAATCCTCTATCTATACCCTTCTATCCCCTTTTCCAGCAGGAAATTGTCCAATCCTTTCTTAAACCCCAGTACCGTACTCTGCCCTATTACGTCCTCTGGAAGCGCATTCCAGGTGTCCATCACACGTTGGGTAAAGAAGAACTTCCTAGCATTCGTTTTGAATCTGTCCCCTTTCAACTTTTCCGAATGCCCTCTTGTTCTTTTATTATTCGAAAGTTTGAAGAATCTGTCCCTCTCTACTCTCTCTATGCCCTTCATGATCTTGTAAGTCTCTATCATATCCCCTCTAAGTCTCCTCTTCTCCAGGGAAAAGAGACCCAGTTTCTCCAATCTCTCAGCGTATGAAAGGTTTTCCATCCCTTTTATCAAATGCGTCGCTCTCCTCTGAACCCTCTCGAGTAACGCCGTGTCCTTCTTAAGGTACGGCGACCAATATTGGACGCAGTACTCCAGATGCGGACGCACCATCGCCCGATACAATGGCAGGATAACTTCTTTCATTCTGGTTGTAATACCCTTCTTGATTATGCTTAGCATTCTGTTTGCCTTCTTAGCGGCCACTGTGCCCTGTGCCTTCGGCTTCATTGTCATGTCCACCATTACCCCCAAGTCCCTTTCTTGGGTACTCTCATTTAATAACATCCCTCCCATTGTATAGTTGTACCTCGGGTTTCTGTTTCCCACATGTAATACTTTACATTTCTCAATGTTGAACTTCATTTGCCATCTCGTCGCCCATTCCCCTAGTTTGTTCAAGTCCCTTTGCAATTATTCGCAGTTCTCTTTAGTCTGAGCTCCACTAAATAGTTTGGTGTCATCTGCAAATTTTATTATCTCACACTTTGTCCCTGTTTCTAGATCATTTATGAATATATTAAATAGCAGCGGCCCGAGCACCGAGCCCTGCAGGACCCCATTCGTGACCCTCCTCCAGTCCGAGTAGTGGCCCTTCACGCCTACTCTCTGTTTCCTACCCACCAACCAGTTTCTGATCCATCTATGTACGTCTCCTTCCATCCCATGGTTCTTCAGTTTCCGGAGTAGGCATTCATGGGGCACCTTGTCAAAGGCTTTTTGGAAATCTAGATATATGATGTCTATGGGGTCTCCTTTGTCCATCCATTTGTTAATTCCTTCGAAGAAGTGCAATAAGTACGTTAGGCACGATCTCCCCTTGCAGAAACCATGTTGGCTGGTTATCAGAAGTTAGTTTCTTTCAAAATGTTCATCGATGTTTTCTTTTATCAGTGCTTCCGCCATTTTCCCCGGAACCGAGGTCAGACTCACCGGTCTGTAGTTTCCCGGGTCACCTCTTGATCCCTTTTTAAAGATGGGCGTAACGTTGGCTATCTTCCAGTCCTCCGGGATCATGCCTGTTTTCAGGGATAGATTGCAAATTTGCTGCAGTAGTTCCGCTATTTCCTCCTTTAATTCCTTCAGAACCCTTGGATGGATTCCGTCCGGACCCGGGGATTTGTTAGTTTTTTTATCTGCCTGCGTTAATCTTCAAGGCTCACTTCCATGGATGTTAATTTTTCTGCTTGATTTCCATTGAAGAATTGCTCAGGTTCCAGTATGTTGGATGTGTCTTCGTTTGTAAATACAGACGAAAAGATCATGTTAAGTCTTTCTGCCACTTCTTTCTCCTCGTTCACCACTCTCTTCCTGTCTCCATTGTCCAGCGGTCCCACCTCCTCCCTAGCCGGTTGCTTCCCTTTAACATATCTAAAGAACGGTTTGAAATTTTGTGCTTCCCTGGCTAGCCTCTCTTCATACTCTCTTTTGGCTTTTCGGACCACACGGTGACATTCTTTTTGATACTTCCTGTGCTCTTTCCAATTCCCCTCAGTTTTGTCCTTTTTCCATTTTCTGAATGAATTTTTCTTATTGCCTATCGCTTCCTTCACTATATCCATGCCAGGTCTTTTGTTCGACTCTTTTTGCACCCCTTTCTGAATCTGGGGATATACATATTTTGCGCCTCGCTCACCGTGTTCTTGAGAAAAGACCAGGCATGTTCTACTGTTTGCCATTTTTTGGAAGTGTTCCTAAGTTTCTTCCTTACCATTTCCCTCATTGCTTCATAGTTTCCTTTCCTGAAGTTGAAAGTTGTCACTATGGTTCTCTTTCCTTTTGGTATTCCTACCTCAACCTTGAAATTGATCATGTTATAATCGCTGTTTCCCAACGGTCCCACTACCTCTACTTTCTTTGCAGGTCCCCTTAACCCATTTAGGAATAGATCCAGAGTGGCATTTCCTCTTGTTGGTTCTCTAACAAGCTGCTCCATGAAACAATCTTGTATAGCCTCCTGGAATTCTGTCTCCCTAGCGCATTTTGAGCTTCCAAGACTCCAGTCTATCCCGGGGTAGTTGAAGTCTCCCATAATAACCGTGTTACCGCTTTTGCATTCTCGCTTCATCTCGGCTTCCATGTCTTCATTGATATCTACGGTTTGCCTGGGTGGATGATAGTATAGGCCCATCTTTATTTCAGGCCCTTTAGTTAGAGTGGGATGTGAACCTGGGTCCCCTTCTTTGGCATCCACTGCCCTGACCACTAAGAACATAAGAATAGCCTCACTGGGTCAGACCACTGGTCCATCAAGCCCAGTAACCCGCTCTCATGGTGGCCAATCCAGGTCCCCAGTACCTGGCCAAAATCCAAGAAGTGGTAACATTCCATGCTATCGATCCAGGGCAAGCAGTGGTTTCCCCCGTCTTTCTCAATAACAGACTATGGACTTTTTATCCAGTAAATTGCCCAAACCTTTCTTAAAACCACTAGGCACCTCTAGAGTACTGCTGCCTGTTTCAGGGAATTTTTTTAAAATATTTGATTTAATTTGGCCTATTTGAATAGATTTTTTGATTCGATTTTCCTGCCAAATCAGCAATTTTTCTTTCCAATGTCCTGGCTGATTTATTTTGTAGCCTTTTCACCCACCCCACCCCCTTTGCCTTCTCCAATCCCATGCCGACGCTGTGATGTAAACAAAATAAACAAAGCAAAAGAGAACTTTTCCTCTCTCTTTTAGGTCCTAGTTCATGCTCGCTCTCTAACACCAGGTCTGGCAGGATACACATTTCAAATCTTACATATTGTAATCACAAAATAGAAAATACATTTTTTTCCTACTTTCTACTGCCATATCCAACATTTATTTCTTTCCCACTATCAACCATCTCTATCTCTCTCCCTGCCTTGTGTCCTGGGTCAAATCTCTCTATTCCCCTCCATGCAGCAGCTTTCTATTCCTCCCCTCCATTATCATGTGCAACATTTCTTTCTCTATTCCCATGTACATCTCTTCCTGCCCTCCACATTTCTCCCTCTCTCTTCTCCATGCATGTCTCCCTTCCCTCCATCATATGCAGGATTTCTCCCTCTCACCTTTTTCAACCTCTTTGTTTCATCTCTTCCTTCCTCTCCTCCACCCCAACCATTTTTCCTCTCTCCCCCCATGTGCAGCATCTTTCCTCCCCTCCTATCCCCCTGAGTAGCAGATTTCTATCCCTCCCTCCCAACCTACTGTGAAGCAGTTTTCCATTCCTCCCTCCCAACCCCTGTGCAGCAGCAGCTCACTGACCCTCCCATCATGAAACCTGACATACCTCCAGGCCTCCGAAAGCAACAGTAGCATGGCGATGGCCAGCCTTGAAGAGGCAGCGCTGTGAACAAGCTGATTGTGGCCTGCCCCGACTGGGGCATCATCAGTGACATCATCACTGACACATCATCAGTGACATCATCATCAGACACATCATCAGTGACACAGCAGAGGGAAGGCCCCAGCAGGGCAATGTGGCTTATTCAGAATGCTGCCTCTGCTGACCGGCCGCCACTGCTGCTGCTGCTTTAGGAGGCACGGAGATATGTCAGGTCTCGGGCTGGTGGGGTTGCTGAATCCAGGACTCCGATTTTTTCAGACAATGAATTGATTCGAATCGATTCACTGAAGCGAATCAGTGAATCGATTCAAATTGGCGAACCGGGCAGGACTACTCCAGAGACCTGCTTGATGTTCTAATAGGACTGCCCATACCATCTGAAGCTATCATACAGGCAGATATGTACTGTTTTATTCACATCTTTGAGAGGGTGGAAGGGAGTCAGTAACCACTGGGGGAGTGTGGGGAGATCATGTTTATATTCCTCCAGAAGTCATCTGGTCAGTTTGGGCATCTTTTTGGCACATATTTGTTATTAAAGCAGGTCTAGCTCCAAACTTCGAAACTGTGCCTTGGACATATTCTTAAATTTTTTAATAAGGCATAATAACATCCAAGTCATAAGCCTGCCCTAGTGCTGTCCACACCACACCTCTAACATGCCCCCTTGAGATTTAGACAAACTGCCGGTGAATAGCATAGATATCTGTCTGGAATATAAGTTTTGGAAATAACGAATTGGAAGGATTTGACAAGAAAAACATCTATCTGCCCCTCTATGCCACTTTTTTTGAAAATGAGCCTCATAGCTTTCTAATTAATGCCGTGACACTTGCAGCCTACTGATTTCTTAGCGTTTTGCCATCCATAGCTGACTTGTAGACCCCTTGCACCCATACACTCTAGGGCAGGGGTAGGGAACTCTGGTCCCCGAGAGCCGTATTCCAGTTGGGTTTTCAGGATTTCCCCTATGAATATGCATGAGATCTATTTACATGCACTGCTTTCAATGCATATTCATTGGGGAAATCCTGAAAACCCGACTGGAATACAGCTCTCGAGGACCGGAGTTCCCTACTCCTGCTTTAGGGTCTCCCATGTTAACATCTCCTATTTCCCCATCCTTATATAGACCTTGACTGCTTTGTTTCTTTCAAGGAAGAAGCTGATGGGACTCAAAATGGGACCTCATTGAATAGATCTATTGATTGAAGAAGGTTTGTCATTCTAATAGATGATAATCATTTATTTATTTATGACATTTAAATCCCGCATTATCTATACATAATCTAAGTGGGCTCAATAAAATATCTGTAATAGAACACACACAATAATACTCAGCTTATCTAGGTCACCTTCATTGTGTGTCTCTCTATAGTTAAGAATCTTCTCTGTTACGATTATTTACCTGGGTTTGCTCCCAGTAGAGTATCCTCTTTTGTAATCCACCATGAACTCTTTAGGGTATGGGCGGAATATAAATTTTAATGTAATGTAAAGTTATAGAAGTCTGATGGGTTCATGGGGATATTGATCTCTAAGTACACACTCAAGTGTTTCTTTTTGGATTTGGAGTTTAGACTTATTACTTGTCTTATCCAAATTAGAGCTCAAAGTGAGCTATACTTGGGCACAAGAGTTATTTCTCTGCCTAACAATCTAAAGGGTCCGTTTATTAACCTGCAGAAATCTTTGCACTAATCTTGCTTCAACCCCGTTTTAATTTTTTAAGATACTTCTGCATTTTTGATATTTGTTTGAATTAAAATATTCATTTAATGATGTCCATAAATGTTTTAATGTTTAAATTAAATTTTATGTTTTATATTAAATATTCATTAATGTATTTTACTGTTTAAATACTATGTGGGCTTCCATTTGCTATGTGATGTAAATTTGTTTTCATTTTCATTTTTATAGATCAGTTTTTTCCTTTAATGCTGTTTGTTGCAAAACCTTATCTACCACGGTATGTTCAATCCACTTCTTTTTTGGCTCCACTTTTTTTCACACATTATACTTTATTAGTGTCACTTAATTCCTTTCCCATCACTTTTAAAATTATAAGTTTATATACATACTTTGTTCACCTTCTTTCCTTTTCCTTTACAACATCATGTCTTTTTCCTTTCTTCATCACCATTTCACAATTCTTTTTGAAGATATATATATTTAGTACTTTTATGACAAAATTGTCACCACTTTCTATGCTTACCATTCACTATTAATTTTTCACATTTTATTGTTTGCATTATGCACACCATCACCTGTCTCACTCATTAAGATATTTTCTACGTTTTATTTACACTCAATGTTTATGTTTATTAGGACCCCTGAGGAAGGTTTGTTGTCTGAAACACGGACCGTGTCGGGTCCCTTGGTTGGTAATAAGGTTGTATATACCATTAGAGTTTGAAATAAACAGTGCCTGCATCTTGTACATAGTCTGCAGTTGTCTTTGGTTTTTGCTTTTCGCTTGGTTTTGCTGCAGTTCCTGTTGGATTTTTCTCTTGTGTGTGTTAACCCCAGTTAATACATGGTAAATGCAAAGGCTGTACAGTAATTATTGGGGGCGGGCCCTGCGTGTCCTCTGCAGTCACTGCACTGAAATGCTCTTTACCATGTTTGCAATTAGCACTTAACACATCCTCGTGAGAAGGCTGTACGTTCACCTGTGCTAACTGCACGAGTGACAGTGCACCTTAAGGACAGAGTGCTAACTACAACGTGCAGTTCACACCCATTCTCTAGCCATAACCTGCCCCCTAACACAGCATGCAGTTTACATGAATTAACATGTGCAAACTGTCATACCCCAGCGGCTACAGTTACCACCTTATGCATTAAGAGATTTCACGTGTTAATTCATGCATTAACTACTTTAGTGAGAAGGCCCCCACGTTGTACCTGAGGCAGTGGAGGGTGGAATGATTTGCCCAAGATCAGAAGGAGCATCAGTAAGACAACAGCATCCGCAGCTTCACAGCCTTCATCTTTAACCTCTGAGCTGCTCTACTGTTTTACTTAAACAATTTCAAATAAATACAGGCAAGTAAGATATTTCATACAGCAGGAAGAGAAAGCAAAACCGATATTGAATCTCAAATTTATGTTACAAAGGGGTGCCGAAAAGTTCTCAGCCCAAGCCACCAATTTCCGAAATTCTGAGCGTTATTTTGACACTGTAGCTGAAAAGAGGTTCATCTTATTATGTTAAGTTCCAATTTGCAGAAACGAAATGCTATGTTTTGACATTGTTTCGGATCATTGATTGAACCATATCCACGTCATTCTCTTCTTGGTTGGGGGGGGGGGGGAGAGAGCTTTTCAGCACCCAGTGAAACACGGAAGATGGTAAGTGGGATTCTTTAGGAACAATGCTCAAATACAAAATAAATCCCACTGAAGGGTATTTGAAAGAGATCGTGGAGCAAAATGGTCTCAGTAACCTGCTTGGATAAGGATAATTCAATCCAAAACCAAGTCATTCAAGGTTGTGATTACCATCACTGACCAAATTATCTCCATCTCCTGATTTGTGTAAACCAATTTTTACTGTATCGTAAGTTAATTATTCTTTACTTTTTCTTTTTATACACAGCAAAACATCACTTATCTTAAAGTGTTCAGAGCATTGACAAGCCTGACGGGGACACGTTTCGCTGCTAAACGTGGCTTTTTCAAGGGTTCTCAGGACACTTTATTTTGATTTCCCCAAGTGAGGCGGGATATCAAAATAAAGCAACATTTAGCAGCGAAACGTGTCCCCGTCAGGCTTGTCAATACTCTGCACACTTTAAGATAAGTGATGTTTTGCTGTGTATAAAAAGAAAAAGTAAAGAATAATTAACTTACGATACAGTAAAAATTGGTTTACACAAATCAGGAGGTAGAGATAATTTGGTCAGTGATAAGAACATAAGAACATAAGAAATGCCTTCACCGGATCAGACCAAGGTCCATCTAGTCCGGTGCTCCGCACACGCGGCGGCCCATTTAGGTACTCCTTTCTGGAGACCCGACTTTACCGTATCCCTCAATATGATATGCAAGAAGGTGTGCATCCAACCTTCGCTTGAATCCCAGTACAGTAGTCTCCGCCACAACCTCCTCCGGGAGTGCATTCCAAGCACCCACCACTCGCTGTGTGAAACAGAACTTCCTGACATTTGTCCTGAACCTGCTGCCGCTCAGTTTCAAGCTATGACCTCTTGTCCGTGTCACATCAGAAAATGTTAGCAATGCTGCTTCTTGGTCTATTATATCAAATCCTTTTAATATTTTAATAGTCTCTATCAAATCCCCTCTCAGTCTTCTCTTCTCGAGGGTAAACAATCCCAGTTTCCTGAGTCGTTCTTTGTAGCTCAAATGCTCCATTCCTTTGACAAGTTTCGTGGCTCGCCTCTGCACTTTCTCCAACAGAGTTATATCCCTCTTGAGGTATGGAGACCAGTGTTGGACACAATATTCCAAGTGCGGTCTGACCATTGTCCTATAAAGTGGCATTATGACATCTTCCGATCTACTCGTGATCCCCTTCTTAATTATGCCTAACATCCTGTTTGCTTTCTTCGCCGCCGCCGCACATTGTACCGATGGCTTTAGGGTACTGTGATGGTAAAGGTAATCATAACCTTGAAGGACTTGGTTTTGGATTGAATTATCCTTATCCAAGCAGGTTACTGAGACCATTTTGCTCCACGATCTCTTTCAAATACCCTTCAGTGGGATTTATTTTGTATTTGAGAACTTTTCAGCACCCCCTTGTAAACAAGCAATCACATTCCTGGGTACTCTCTATCCCAATGTCTCTCAAACTGTCTGCCACGGCACAGTAATGTGCCCCGAAGGGATACCAAGTGTACCACAATAGATTCCAGAATTTTACTTTATTTTTTAAAATTCCGTTCATACGTATACACTAGAATAGATGACATGTGCATCACGTACTCAAGAGTCTGTCTATGTTTTGAGCGTCTGTGTGTGTAAAGATACAACCGCCCTTGAAAAATAATAGCAAGCAATTTTGCTTTTATTTTGTATGCAGTAGTTATCCTAACTTGAGCAACAAAGCAATCAAGGCTTTGTTACCATTTGGATCATTTTATCTTTGCGAACTTGGATTTTCAGCTCTGGCAGAACTTATATAAAAAAAGAGAACGACTGCAGATGGCAGATGATGAAATGCGTGTTTGCTTGTCAACTATTGAGCCACGTTTTGAGTTAATTTGCACTCAAAACCAAGAATATCCATTGCATTGATTTGCAATTCTATTCTATCTACTTTAGTTTCACCGTTGTTACAATTACCCATACATAGCATAAAGAACTTTAAATAAGTAACTCTCAAATTCAATTTTTTGTTGGTTTTGCAATTTTATAATTTCAATTATAATGTGCCACGAAAAACATTTGCTCCATTTAGTGTGCCGGAGCTAAAAAAAAGTTTGAAACACTGCTCTATCCAGCTCATAATACAGAGGGAGACTGAAGCTGTAAATATGGGGAATGATATGACTAAGGGCTCCTTTTACAAAGATGCACTAGCGTGTTTAGCGCATGCACCAGATTAGCATGCAGGGCATTTCTAGCGTGCACTATTCCGCACATTAAGGCCCTAATGCACCTTTGTAAAAGGAGCCCTAAGTCACAATGAATGAAGTAGGGAAGCTTATTTAGTATATTAAAGGATTAGGAAGTCAAATTAATTTGATATAATAATATATTGCAAGATTCCTAAAAATAATGTTTTCTGATGAGTTATCCGACAAAAAGTTTTTATCTAATTAACAGTTAAATCTACTTCACATACACTCAGAATTGTGTAATTCGACCAAGAGCCGAAGCTCCTATAGTCGAACCCACCACCCAATCACTGTGTATGGAATGGTGAAGGATTGTGAATACTAGTGCTATTCAAAATTTAAAATCAAAGTACTCAATGGCAAACAAAAGTAATTTTGCTTAGCTTAATAGGGTTTTCGGCAGGTCCCGACATGGACCGTGTTTCCATTGTCTTTTTCAAGGAACCCAAAGCAAGATTTAAACAACTGGAATGCCAAAACTGGTGAAAGTGAAATTGGGTAATATAACATAACATATATAACATAACTTTATTTTCTATACCGCCTCAATCAGAAGAATTCTTGGCTGTTTCCACAGAAGAGAAAAACTGGACAATCAGTGAAATACAAAATAGTAATGGTAAGAATACAACCTACAAAAGACATTAAAAATTTTTAAGTTAATACAATAAAATTATTATGTTGAGAATAAAAATGCAAATTAAAAGATAAATTTATCAAATAATACTGTCTTAATTTCTTTTCTGAAAGTGCCAGAGGACAGCATGGCTCCGCTAATATAATTACCCAACCAGGACTGTTGTTTGCTCGCTTGAAATGCAAGCAACCTGTCTAGATAAGACCTGAGTTTACAGCCTAAAATCTTCAGGTATGCAAATAAATTACAATTCCTAGTTACCCTCACGGGGTTATATATTCGTCGTTGAGTGAAAAACTTCTCTGCTCCTCCTTTCGTGGAGGAGCAGAGAAGTGTTTCACTCAGCGACGAATATATGACAGAATAGAACACTATTATGCGACCCAATTTCATTTTCACCAGTTTTGGCATTCCAGTTGTTTAAATCTTGCTTTGGGTTCCTTGAAAAAGACAATGGAAACATGGTCCATGTCGGGAACTGCCAAAAGCCCTATTAAGCTAAGCGAAATTACTTTTGTTTGCCATTGAGTACTTTGATTTTAAATTTTGAATAGCACTAGTATTCACAATCCTTCACCATTCCATACACAGTGATTGGGTGGTGGGTTTGACTATAGGAGCTTCGGCTCTTGGTTGAATTATACAATTCTGAGTATATGTGAAGTAGATTTAACTGTTTATTAGATAAAAACTTTTTGTCAGATAACTCATCAGAAAACATTATTTTTAGGAGTCTTGCAATATATTATTATATCGAATGATAAGACTAATACATCACATTAAAAGAAAAAAGCCAAAACAACAACAATAAAACCCTCTGCGTAAGAATATCTAATGCAAAATACACCACATAACTAAGTCAGGATCCTGTGGAATCTGTACAGAATACTTACAATCCAGAAAATATCTCAAATGTATGTGTGTTGGGGGGGGTGTCATAGATAATATACTTTACATATCAAATGTAATCAGATATTTTGACAAAAACTTTAAAACTCAATCCACAACCATCTTTCCTGTCTCATCACCAGAATGACTTCCAATGGATGCCTTCTTGAACACTCTAATGGTATCACAGTGGCAGCAAAATGAGACTAGAGTCTGGGGAGAGAGGTTTTTGCTGGGTCTGAAGTAGAGAATGACACAGGGACAAATTTTTCCCCATCCCTGTGGGAACTCATTTTCCCATCGAGTTCTTTTCCTGTCCCTGCCCCATCCCTGCAAGCTCCGCCCTCATCTGCACAAGCCTCAAACACTTTAAAATCATAAGTAGCAACATTCTAGAGCTCAGATTGTGATGTCATAATGCCTCATTCCACCAATGCCTAAGCTCTGTTCTCATCTGCACAAGCCTCAAACACTTTAAAATCATAAGTGTTCGAGGCTTGTACAGTTAAGGCAGAACTTACAGGAATGGGGCAGGGACAGTGACAAAACTCTCAGGGATGGGACAGGGAAATTGAGTTCCTCTACCTCATTCCTCCCCCCTGGCAATGTGGGAAATCCCCAACCCTCCTCTTTCTACTCCTTGCCTTATAAAGTGAATTAGTCATCTGGGTGAAAGGTAAAGCACTTCCTTTCTTCTTGACTGTAGCAAACAATTGTGCAAACAAAACCTCTCTCAATATGGAGAACTACTGCAGAGTATCTTACACCATGGATTCCATCTTGCACCTTCTGTATCATTTCAGTTCATGACTTTAAACAAGCAGGATTATTTAGCTATTCTGCTTTGCAGTTCAGTGCCAATGTTTTTGAGTTCACTTTGGGCTCCTTTTACCAAGCTGCGATAGTGGTTTTAGTGCGCTTAGCATGCACAGAATTGCCAGACGCGCTAGACGCTAACGCCAGCATTGAGCTGGCGTTAGTTCTAGCCACGTAGCGTGGGTTTAGTGCGCGCTAAAATTCTGTGCACGCTTAGTAAAATTCTGTGCACGCTTAGCTTAGTAAAAGGAGCCCTTAATATCAGGAGACTTTTTTTTTTTTTAAAGAAATTAGCAATTTCCTCCAGTAGATGAGGGATTGAAGCTGCTGGATTCTGTATGTATGACATGGCTGTACTATTACTAATTATTTCTGTAGTGATAAAATGTGTGCAGTACTGTCCATGTACACATAAGAGGGAGGCAAAGAGATTGGGTCACTACTATGATACTCATTTCAGGAACAGCCCCCCACCTCAGAATTCTTTTCACAGAGGGGGACACCTATACCTCTTCCTGGGCAGGTAAGCCCATCCTGCTTTGGCTGCGTTTCTTGTTTGGATGTCAAGATGAACCACTTTTGTTTTCCGTGCCTATGATGACAGCTGTTATCTCACAGGGA
Organism: Geotrypetes seraphini; assembly: GCF_902459505.1. Lineage (NCBI taxonomy): Eukaryota > Metazoa > Chordata > Amphibia > Gymnophiona > Dermophiidae > Geotrypetes > Geotrypetes seraphini. The sequence goes on along the minus strand of NC_047094.1, from coordinate 88,060,675 downwards.
TCTTGGCTTCCACTCTGCATCATTTTCTCCCTTCAGAACTTCCTTTTAAAGGGGTGAAAAAATCCTGACAACGCATCTTTGTGTGAGCTGGGAGTATTTTTCTGGCTCTTTATTCTGTGCATCTGTGTGGTACATAGTCATTCTTGGAACAGCTATTCACACAGCAGCAGTACAATAACACAGCTCTCCCTTCTCCCCCTTTCTAACATCTTACCCCACAACTGACAATTAATGTTAGAAAAAAAACATCAAAAGCTGGAGAAATTACAGCAATTTATCAACTGAAATTATAGGGGTAGACATATGTCAACAGTGGAAACAGTTTCTATCAAAATGAGACTATTTAGAGATTTTCCTCAAATTTCAAATTATGCAGATCCAGTTGCTTTGATAGTGTTACACTTCCTATGGTAGCGCTAGTGTGCTACTGATGTTCAACATTGTCTCTGGCTTGCTGCTAATCCTTCAGGCCACTGCATCCAGATATTTTAGTGAAGAGACTGTGCCAGTGGGGTAAGCAGGTGGCTGCAAGCCCCCATACTGGTTGGATGCCCATATTTCTAAGGAATGTAGCATAAATAAATAAATAAAATAAATACACAAACTACTCTGCCTCATTTGATCAATTACTCCAAAAAGGCAACTTGTCATTGAAGCCATAAAGGGAGAACATCAAGGACCAGGACTGGGCAGCTTCTTGTTTTCATGTGAATAGGAGTCAGAGGTGGTCTTGCATTGCATAAATAGATTTAAATTTTATTTTTGAGCCTTCATTAATCAATAAATACAAAATATTTGGATTGTTTCTTTGGACTCTTGGTGTAAGAGACAGCAGCGCTCTCTACTGGGCAAGTTTAAAGATTTTTGCACATGCTCAGAGAGTGATGCCACCCAACCAGACAACCCACTAGTCCCCACACATTGGCCCCCAATATTTGGGCATTCATCCAAGATGTGCACCCAATTAAACTGGCTAAGGAGCTAATTAATGGCATGAACCAGGTGTCAATTGACATTAATCAGCACCAATTTGGATTTGGGTGCACACCTCATACGTAATCTTCTATAACAATACATGCCCAAATCCTATAGTGCACAACCCAAAAGGAGCGAGGCCATGAGAGGTACACAGGCATAAGAACATAAGAACATAAGCAATGCCTCTGCTGGGTCAGACCCGAGGTCCATCGTGCTCAGCAGTCTGCTCACGCAGCGGCCCAACAGGTCCAGGACCTGTGCAGTAATCCTCTATCTATACCCTTCCATCCCCTTTTCCAGCAGGAAATTGTCCAATCCTTTCTTAAACCCCAGTACCATACTCTGCCCTATTACGTCCTCTGGAAGGGCATTCCAGGTGTCCATCACACGTTGGGTAAAGAAGAACTTCCTAGCATTCGTTTTGAATCTGTCCCCTTTCAACTTTTCTGAATGCCCTCTTGTTCTTTTATTTTTTTGAAAGTTTGAAGAATCTGTCCCTCTCTACTCTCTATGCCTTTCATGATCTATCATATCCCCTCTAAATTTCCTCTACTCCAGGGAAAAGTTTCTCCAATCTCTCAGCGTATGAAAAGTTTTCCATCCCTTTTATCAGACGTGTCGCTCTGCTCTGAACCCTCTCGAATAACGCCATATCCTTCTTAAGGTACGGCGACCAATATTGAACACAGTACTCCAGATGCGGACGCACCATCGCCCGATACAATGGCAGGATAACTTCTTTCATTCTGGTTGTAATACCTTTCTTGATTATACCGAGCATTCTATTCGCTCTTTTAGCAGCCTCTGCGCACTGTGCCGTCGGCTTCATTGCCATGTCCACCATTACCCCCAAGTCCCTTTCTTGGGTACTCTCATTCAATAACATCCCTCCCATTGTATAGTTGTACCTCGGGTTTCTGCTTCCCATATGTAATACTTTACATTTCTCAACGATGAACTTCATCTGCCATCTTGTTGCTCTCTCCCCTAGTTTGCTCAAGTCCCTTTGCAAATTTTCGCAGTCCTCTTTAGTTCGAGCGTGCTAGGGTTATTTCTACAATTGCGTGCAGTGTGATAAAATAAAGGGATGTGTGCCCAAATTAGGCACCAAGAATTACACTTAGTTTCAGCAGGCAAGTCCTGGGGGAATGGGACAATTCAGCATGTCTGTTTCAGCACGGTCAGTTCAGCAAGGCCCTTTCAGCATGGGCTGTTTCACCTCTTAACATTTCACCTCTTAAAATCAACCTGTTACCCCAGAAGTCTTCCCTCTGGACAACTTTCTATTCCAATACCACCCACCCCCCTTGCAAACCTTGAAGTCACCAGATGATGCGAAGGCAGGAGAAGAAGTCCATGGGTGAGTGAAGGGAAAGGAAAGAAGCACCAGTGTGTGTGGGGAGGGGGGAGGGAGGATGAGGGGGGGGGGCTATGCTCACCCTCCTTTAAACCTTGAAGTCACCAGATGATGTGGAGGCAGGAGAAGAAGACCGCAAGTGGGTGAAAGGAAAGGAAAGAAGCACCAGTGGGGGGGGGGGGAGGATGAGGGGGGCTATGCTCCCCCTCCTATTAACCTTGAAGTCATCAGATGATGTGGAGGTAGGAGAAGAAGACCGCAAGTGGGTGAAAGGAAAGGAAAGAAGCACCAGTGTGGGGGGGGGGAGGATGAGGGGGGCTATGCAACCCCTCCTATAAACCTTGAAGTCATCAGATGATGTGGAGGTAGGAGAAGAAGACCGCAAGTGGGTGAAAGGAAAGGAAAGAAGAACCAGTGGGTGGGGGGAGGATGAGGGGGGAGGCTATGCTCCCACTCCTTTAAACTTTTAAGTCACCAGATGACGTGAGGGTAGGAGAAGAAGTCCTAATATAAAGGCACCTACCTCTAGGATGCCTTGCGATGTCTAAGTATACCAAGGCATTCCTAGGCAAGATTCTATAATTGGTACCTAGTGGCACCTACAATGTAGGCACACTTAGGCCCCGTTTATAGAATCTAGCCCTCAATGCTACTCTAGAATGGGTTCTCATCTTTCAGCGTCCGTTAGAGAACAGAACTGAGTTCCAATTTTTTTGACACTGGTTTTTGAGTGCCATGTACTGAATCTAGCCCTTTATGTATATATTGTGCCACAGGGATGGTGTCTCTTCAGGCTCAAGGGGGACAGAAAAAGCAGTACCAATATATATCTACACGGTCATACTAAGGGGCCTTTTTACTAAGAGTCTGATTCTATAAACGGTGCCTAGTGGCACCTAACTCAGCTTAGGCACCAGTAAGAATCATAAAGTTAGGAACTGGTATATTAGACCAGGGTTTTTCAGGCTCAGTTTACCAACGTCTAACTCATTCCACTCCTATTCTCTACCCCTAATCACAACTATTTTTCAGGGTACAGTCGACTCCGCTTAAGTGCAAGGCCTCTGGACCGGACCGCCATGTGCGCTTGATAGGAGTACCACTTTTTAGTCAGGCAGTCATTTAATCATTATCGGCAGCTACCTGCGGGTGATGGCAGCAACAGCAAGCAGTGCTGAGAGGAAGGTGCTGGTGAATGCTCGGCGCATAAATGCGGTGCAATAAATACAGAGGACCCGTGATTGCATTTAACCGGAGTGAATGTAGCGTAAAAGAATAAAGGTGGGACCTATGACAGTGCGCATAAGCGGATTGTGTGCTTATTAGAAGTGCAAATATCCAGAGTTTACGTCCATTGACCTTAATGTAATAAAAACGGGACCATGGTGGTAGGGTGCGGATAATTGGAGTGATGTACACTTTGGTGGAGTCGACTGTAGGTGCTTTGTGGTAGATGTCATAGGCAGCAGCTGAGCTCCACACGGAACTCAAAAATTAATTTTTTTAAAAAAATTAGCTTTTAATGCTATGGTCAATTACTAACCGATCAGTGGAGTAGTAAGGGGTCTTCCTAAAGGCATGGCGGCATCCCTCCTTGCCTTCCACCAAACCTTTCTGGTGTGCTCTCTGACGTCACTTCCAGGAAGAGACATCAAAGGGAGCTGACACTGATGTGGGCAGCATGCTGCTCATGCTGGAGAAGTTTAAAAGGTACGGGGAAAGGAAAGGGGGCATGCGTGCGAAGGGGAGTGGGGAGCGGGGAGGAGTGCTGCTCACCCTTACAATTTTCAGTTCCATGCAGAACTTGACTAGGCATCCCCAATGTAGATACTACTTATAGAATCAAGGCCTAAGTGCATTAGACTTTGCAGTTACTGCACCATCTAATATAATAAAATGGTAGGACGCGCATGCGCACTAAAAAAAACGTGTTCCCTGATCCGTCGCGTTTTTTTTAGTGCGCATGCGCGGGTTTACGTCACCAAACTCGGCAACTTGGACAACAATCGCGCTTATGCTCAAGCCGCCGCCACGAATCCTCTCTTGAACCGCACCAGGATCGAGAGAGGAGCTGCGGCGGGGGCTTGAGCATAAGCGCCATTGTTGTCCCCCTACCTAGCTGCGAGGCTGCGGCGGCCTTCCTCACGGTTTCACGGTGCTTGGTCCGCCAAACAATTCCTGCCGTTGACCAAATTTTCCCCACCGTTCCTTCCCTTCCTCCATCAGGTACAGTTCAGCTCCGCCTATGTTAAAAGCAGCTGCTTTGAAATTGGAGCCCTGCCGCCACCGTAACAAGTTCCCTCTGCCGCGGTCTGGGCGGGACCAAGGCAGAGGGGAAAGTGCTACGGCAGTGGCAGGGCTCCGATTTCGACGCGGCTGCTTTTAACATTGGTGGAGCTGCACTGCACCTGATGGAGGGAGGGAAGGAAAGGTGGTTGTGCGCTGTTGAGCCCCTCTGCACGGGCCCAAACCAAAAAAGGAGCCAGGACTCTTCCCAACCCGGCGCCGCCAGACCCGACAAAACGCCCTACACTCACAGACCCGCGAGCAGGGTTGCCATGGAAACCTAACCGGAATTACATGCAGTCGCGCAAGGGTCAGTGAGAGGGGATCAGGAGCTAAAGAGAGATTGGAAAAAACAAACAAACAACAGTGCACAAGTAGAGAGAGACACACAGACAGTCACAGAAGGACAGGGGGCTAAAGACACAGATTGAAAAAATAACAAAACACAGAGGACAAGGAGAGAGAGTGACACAGACACTCACAGAAGGACAGGGGGCTAAAGAGACAGATTGAAAAAATAACAAAACACAGAGGACAAGGAGAGAGAGACACAGGAAAAAAAATGACAAACAGACATACAGCAGCCAAGGAGACAGACATACTTACATACAGCGTCCAAGTAGACAGACAGAGAGACAGCAAAAAAATACAAACAGCCAAGGAGACAAACAGAAAAAAATAAAAATTACAATGCCCAAGGATAAATTCAGGAAAAAAAACCTTCCAGACATACAGTGGCCAAGGAGTTAGACTGAAAAAAAGACATACAGACATACAGCAGCCAATGAGACAGACAGACTGACAGCGACCAAGTAGACAATCAGCAAAAAAAACACAAACAAACACACAAAGCAAAAAATTAGAAACATACAGCGGCCAAGGAGACAGGCATGCAACAAATAGGAAAAATAAAAAAACTTTTAATAAATCAACCATACATGAAGAAGGAATAAAAAAAAAAAAAAAAAAAAAAAGGGAAAAGACACCTACAGGGAAACACAGGATCAAGAGCATACAGAGAAAACAGAAGTTTGCAGGAATCAGGAACATATAGAGAAAGGAGAGCAGAGACCCCTGCAAGAAGAGAAAAATAGCAAAGAGACTGGGGATGAGAAAGAGAGCAGAGATGCTTGCAGGGAGAAAAAGCTAAGCAGTAATGTTACAGCTTGAGAGTGCAGACTGAGGAAGAAAGCAGAGACAGCGCTACACAGGGAAATGGAGGGAGGAAAGAGACAGAAAGAAAAATACAGACAGACATAAATTCTAGCACCCGTTAATGTAACGGGCTTAACGACTAGTAATGGAATAAATTAATACACAGCAAGTGAAGATTTAATGATATGCTCATAGATGTAATGCATGCAAATTTTTCTCTTGTATATTTATTGTGGATATCCTAAAAACCTGACTGGCTAGCTTGGTCCCGAGGATTGGTTTGAGAATCCATGCCCTAACCCAGCCCTGTTTAACTGAATCAAGCAAAACATCTTTCAACTGGGCACTATTTAAGTGGGTAAGGTTAAGGGTAACAATTAGGCATTTGCTATATTTTTCTGTAATACAATCAAAGTGGTTTGCATATTAAATAAAAGTACTTTCCAGATCCATCCTCATCATTTTCTTGGATAAATCTCTGATAACCAGCTTCTAGGAGGACAATTTCAAATACATTTAACCAGGCAACAAAGGAGATATCGGTGAAAATCCCTATGGATGAAAATCACCATTCCCTCAGTGGCTAAAAATAGATTTGCTGGTTCACAGCATGTGTCCTTTTAACAGCAAAAAAAAAAAGGCTATTCCCAGGAATGGAGAGAGATTGGGGGAGGACACAAATTCTCCTTGCTTAGTAATATGACAGAGAAAGCACTGATGTTAGGATATGTAGCCTATTGAAAACTAACAGCCAACAATTTAAGAACATAAGAAGTTGCCTCCGCTGAGGCAGACCAGAGGTCCATCTCGCCCAGCGGTCCGCTCCCGCGGCAATGGGCCCATCAGGCCCATTGCCTGAGCAATGGTCCCAGACTATCCCTATAACCTACCGCTACTCCTATCTGTACCCCTCAATTCCTTTATCCTCTAGGAACCTATCCAAACCTTCTTTGAAGCCTTGTAACGTGCTCCGGCCTATCACAGCCTCCGGAAGCGCGTTCCATGTGTCCACCACCCTCTGGGTGAAAAAGAACTTTCTGGCATTTGTTTTAAACCTGTCCCCTTTTAATTTCTCCGAGTGCCTCCTTGTACTTGTGGTTCCCCATAATCTGAAAAATCTGTCCCTGTCTACTTTTTCTATACCCTTCAGGATCTTGAAGGTTTCTATCATGTCTCCTCTAAGTCTCTGCTTTTCCAGGGAGAACAGCCCCAGCTTTTTCAGTCTGTCAGTATATGAGAGGTTTTCCATACCCCTTATCAGTTTAGTTGCTCTTCTCTGGACTCCCTCAAGTACCGCCATGTCCTTCTTGAGGTACGGCGACCAGTACTGGACACAGTACTCCAGATGCGGTCGCACCATTTGTGGTATCAATGTATATAATTAGAAGTGAAAAAACGTATGCATATCAAATAGTAATACACTTTCACTTTAAGACTAAAAATCATCTGGGCTAAATATAATTTTCTGATGGCCAAACATTGTCTAGAAAGGCCCCCGATTTTCACCTGTTTGTTTGACCGACCTCTAACTATTAAAGGCAGGTTTCACATTTGGTTTCCTAGTCAAGGGTTCGGTGTGGCTTGCTCTACAGTGTCCTCTAGTGACAGTGTTCTAGCATCGAGTGGTTCTGGGATGGAGGACATGAAGTTAGAAAAAGAAGATCTTGAGAGACTTTCCGTTACTGACTTAAAATAAATGTGGCTCATTCACTCACGTAGTGTATAATAAAATGCACAACACCTCAAACATGTCCCCTCTGCAGACCCTAGGTGGATTTCTGCATTATATTTCCCTTTACTAAATAATTTGGTCTTTGGCATTCAACTGCTGCTCTTCCTTCAGACTAAAGAACCCCACACGATAAGCATATTTTACAATTTAGGGAGTGATTTTTCCAGCTTTTGTTTTAATGATTTAACTGAATGATGCCATGCTGTGTGCCCGCTGCTCCTGGGAACCTAAGAACCAAGATATTTGCATACTTAATGCTAGCAACTGGCACAAGCCACAGACCCTCTTTCTTCCCTTTGTTTGTAGATTTACTGTAGGGCTGCCTTTAATGACATGCTTTTTAAAAGGTAGCCACGTGCCCTGTCACAGTGCTGAGCTGGCAGAAGACAAAGCAGTCTATTTACTCCCTGGCTTTATGGCAAGTGCCACGGGTTTGTCTAATTAAGGGAAAAGTGGCTGCTTAGTTCTGCAGGAAAAGCTTCGGGGTGATTAAATATTTCTAAGCCCCTAAGCAAGATGCTCAACAGATTCTGTTTTCTGGTATTGGATGTAAACTCTTATTAAGTAGCTGACTGCAAGATTCTCAAAAGTTTAACACCATTGCTAAACTGTTTTCTGGCGGTTTGGCCTGTACACAGTTTAGCGGCGGATTATCAGAAGGGATTATCTCCGTCTTTAGTGAGGTTTCTAGCAGTCTCCGACACTGACATGCAAATGGGCTCTTCAACATTGAAATGAACCCTCCAGTGGATTCTTAAAAAATGCCGAGCCATTTTCAAAAAGCAGCGTTGGCTTTTGGCGACAAAAAAAGTGACTAGTCCAGGGGTGCTGGTCAGTGTCAGAGACTGCTAGAAAGCCCTATGTTGTGATGCAGTGGGAGAGATGCTCATTCTTTCCGCTGCATCACAACACCCCTTACCTAAAATCCTGATTGCGAGCCTCCCTGCAGCAGGAGAGATGCCCATTCTCTCCTACTCCACTAAAATGCCCGCCGCGACCATCCCACCACAACCCGACCGCCACCCCCCCCCCCCCACAGCAGGAGAGATGCCCACTCTTCCACACTTTCAAGTGACCCCCTCCCCCATCTCTGCCACCCCCCCCTTTACCTCAACATAGATGAGCCGGAGGGACATGGCACTCTCCTCCCAGCTGTTATATTGTCTAAAATAGGCCTTCCACTCCCCAGTGCATCTTGAGATGCATCCGGGGCCAATCAAAGCCTTAGGACCCTTCACGGTGCATCCAGGGAGGAACTTGAGGTTCTGATTGGCTCAGGTTGTTTAAGGCAAATACTATGGGAAGGGCATTAAAGAACTTGGGCCAATCAGAGCCTCAGGCCACTCCCCAGTGCATCCCAAGATGTACCGGGGATGGGAAGGCCCATTTTAGACGATGCAGCAGCTGGGAAGAGGGTGTCTTTGTCCCTCCAGTTCCTCTATGTTAAGGTAATGGGGAGGGGGACAGTGGAGATGGGGGAGGGGGTCATTTGAAAACGGGAGAGAGTGGGCAACACTCCCACTGCAGGGGGCAGTCGGGTCAGTGGTGGGGTGGTCGTGTTGGGTATTTTAGTGCAGGAAGAGAGAGTGGGTATCTCTCCTGCTGCGGGGGTGGTTGGGTCGCGTCGGGGTGGTCACGTCGGATATTTTAGTGCAGCAGGAGAGAGTGGGCATCTCTCCTGCTGCGGGGGGGGGGGGGGGTTTGAGGGGTTGGTTGGGTTGCGTCGGGGATTTTCGTGCAGTAGGAGAGAGTGGGCATCTCTCTTGCTGGGGGAGTATTAGTATCCATCGCTATCACCAGTGATGGGCACATGCAAATTTAGCAAATCTTCGCTGCTTCCCACCAACCTCATTTGAATGCGTGATTTTTAAAGAATGTCTAGGGGTTTTAGATTCGGTATCAAACCGTCGCTTTTTAACATGGGTTTTTGAGAATCCTGTCCTCACATTCCCTTTGCTAATCATGCAGAGCCACTGTCCTTCGCTTAACCTACAGCACTCATGGTTCTGCTCCTTCTATCGATCTTCCTTCATGCTCTCTTTGCTTATTTGTTCAAAATCTGGTTTTGTTATTAGTTTATCAGTCTGCTGTGTATTTTATCTAATGCATGAGTTGTTTATCATGTCCATTGTTTTGAAAGGTTTCCTTTGCTCAGTCATGCTTCATACTGCAGTCATTTGTAGTGCCAGTTTCTGATGATGAACAGGAAATAGCACCACATATACAGCTTCATAATGCTGTGAGTGGTTGTGCTGCTCATGTATTGACTGGCAACTGACTGATCTTCTTCCCATAATACTTAGCACAACAAGTTATCATTACAACATAGGATGCTACCCTCTAGGGCAGGGGTGTCGAACTCAATCAGAGAAGGGGCCAAAATCTAAAATCCAGCCTAAATCGCGGGCCGAATGGTTTACTGAACAGTCATAAACTGACAATGTTAACCAGAAATGTGAATTTAAAATGAGTGGAACAATCTTTTCCTTAACAGTGCTGTTAACCAACTCACATGCTATCAAGCAAAACAGTAATATTGGTATCAAGCAAAACAGTAATATTGGAATGTACCTAAAATGCTCATTGTTTTGTTTTCTGGCTAGATGTCTGACACCGTTTTCCCCGTATCAATGAGTCAATGTTCGGTTTTATTTCTTGGGCTGTAGCAACCCGCAAAACAGCATGGAGGTTGTCATCGGTAATGCGTGATCTGTGCTTGTTTTTGTTCAGATTCATTATTGAAAACATCTGTTCACAAAGATAGGTGCTCCCGAACATGGATAGAATACGGGCAGCATGAAGTCGGAGCTCTGGCATTGAGTCAGGGGCAGTAGAGGGTAGAAGTCCTCAATTTCAACATCCTGAAACCTTGATTTCAGGCCACTGTCAGACTGAAGCTCGATTATCTCCATCTGAAGGTGATGGGGCACATTGTTGACATCAACTGTAAAAGGATTGGCAAAGATGTCAAAGCCTGAGTGCTGTGTTTCTAAAGTCAGAGAAGCGCCGCTCAAATTCACTTAGTAAACGGCTAACTTTGGTAGCCAGCCGACTGCAAGGAAAAGTACCAGAAATAGTGGTTGAGATAATCAAACAAACGGGAAAGTGGGCAAGATTGTCCTGTTCCAGTTGGGACTTCCATAGTTGAAGTTTACGCTGGAATACTGTGATCATGTCAGACATCTTCGTGATGACTTGTTTGCGTCTCTGCAGCTTCAGATTCAGTTGGGCGAGATGCTCGCATATGTCACACATCATAGCAAAATCACATAGCCAGGCGGGATCCGACAGTTCAGGCAAGGGCTTTCCTTTACTTTCCATGAAAAGAGCAATTTGTTCTCTGAGCTCAAAAAATCTTTTGAGGACTGCGCTCTTGCTCAGCCATCTTACTTCTGTGTGGTGTGGCACGTCTCCATGCTCTGCACCCACCTCCTGTAAAAACTGCTGGAACTGGCGATGATTCAGGCCACGTGCCCTTATAAAGTTAATAGTTTTAATGACTGTGGTCATTATGTCATTCATGTCCAGAACTTTTCCACACATAGCCTCTTGGTGGATAATGCAATGATAAGTAATCAAGGGTGTGTGGCAGTGACTTTTTTGCATTCTTTCCTTCATTAGTCCAACCAAGCCTTTCTTTTCTCCGCACATTGAAGGTGCGTCATCGGTAGTTAGCCCCACCAACTTTTCCCAGGGTAATTTAAAATTATTTATAGATTTCTCCACAGCCTCAAATATATCTCTACCAGTCGTCATCCCATGCATGGCAGCTACATCCAAAAGTTCCTCAGTGACAGAGAGGTCGGTCTTCGTAGCACGTATAAAGATGGACAGCTGCGCTGTATCAGTGTTGTCTGTGCTTTCATCGATAGCAAGTGAAAAAGCGAGATAACTGCATGCCTGTTCGGCCAGCTGTGATGATAGATTTCCTGAGAGTTCTTGAACTCTGTCTGCAATGGTGTTTCTTGACAAACTGACAGTTTGAAAACTCTGTATTAGAGAGCTGCACGGGAACGGGGATGACGGGAATCCCGCGGGACCCGCGGGGATCCCGCGGGTTCCCCCTTTGGGTCACGGGGATCCCGTGGGGACGCCCCCTAGGGTCGCGGGGATCCCGTGGGGACGCCTCCGAGGGTCGCGGGGTTCCTGCGGGGGTTGGATCGCAGCGGGGTTGGTCGAGCCGCGAGGGTAGTCTCCTTCTCCTTACCTGCCCTGTCGCAGCACACATCCGAACGGAAATCTTCCCGATGTCAGCGCTGACGTCGGAGGGAGGGCTTAAGCAAAGCCCTCCCTTCCTACGACGTCAGCGCTGACATCAGGAAGACTTCCGGTCGGCTGTGTGCGGCAGGGCAGGTAGGAAGAAGGCAATGGCGTACCAAAGAGGGGGGGAGGGGGGCGGTCCGCCCCGGAGAATGTGCACAGCCGGTCAGGTCCCCCGATCGACCGACAACAGGCCCGGCCGACAAATCTCCCTGCCCTGTAGCCGCGAATCTAAATTACCTCTTACAGCAGCTTCACTACTCCAGCTGCTGTAAGAAGGTAATTTAGATTCGCGGCTACAGGACAGGGAGATTTGTCCGACCGGGCCTGTTCTGTTGTCGGTCGGGTGCAAAAGCGCCACAAAGGTGGAGGCAGGGAGGGAGGAAAGGTGGAGTGGAGAAGAAAAGACGCTTAAGGTGGGAGAAGGCCGCTGAAAGCACCGGGGAAGACAAAGGGGTGGAAAAGAACTCTGAAAGGACATGGGGTAAACGGGAGGAAGGGGGGGGGAAGGACCCTGAAAGCATTGGGGAAGACAGGGGGTGGAGAATGCCACTGAAAGGACATGGGGAAAACAGGGGTGGAGAAGGCCGCTGAAAGGACATGGGGAAGACAGAGGGGGGAGAAGGCCGCTGAAAGGACATGGGGAAGGCAGAGAGGGGAGAAGGATGCTGCCTGACAGGACATGGGAAAGATGGTGGGGGAGAAGGACACTGAAAGGAAATGGGGGAAGAGGGAATGGGAAGAAGACGCTGGCAGAGAAGAAGACAGAGGTGCCAGACTATGGGGGGAGCAGAGGGAAAAAGATGGGTGCCAGACCAATTTGGGAGGGGGGAGAAAGGGAGAGGCACAGTAACAGAGCAAATGGAAGACACAGAGAGAAGAGAGGCAGTGGATGGAAGGAATTGAATGAGAACATGAAGAAAGCAGAAACCAGGCAATAAAGGTAGGAAAAAAATTATTATTTTTTTTTTTTTTGCTTAAGGATAAAGTAGTATATTAGTTGTGTTGATAAAAATTTATAAACATTAGAGGCTCTGGTAGAAACCCGTTTACAAAGTATGTATTCTTCCCAATTAATATTTCCAAATTAATAAAGTCTTTTTGCTTATTTTTAAATGGGTTTCTACCAGAGCCTTTAATTCAGTAGCATAATTAAATGAAATAACTATTTCTGTAGTTTATAGGGAAAGGGCGGGGACGTAGGGGATTCCTCGCGGGGACGGGTGGGGATGGAGGGGATTCCTCGCGGGGACGGGTGGGGACGGAGGGATTCCTCGCGGGGACGGGTGGGGACGGGTGGGAGTCCTCACGGGGACGGGTGGGGACGGGTGGGACTTTGGCGGGGACGGGTGGGGACGGGTGGGATTTCTGTCCACCGCGCAACTCTCTACTCTGTATCTGGTCTGGGCATACTTTCTCACACACTTTTAGCATGCATTGCTTCAAAAAGGCACCCTCTGAAAAACACCTTGAAGTACGGGCAATTTCTTCAGCCACTATAAAGCTTGTGAGGAGTGTGTGGCGCAGTGGTTGGATCTACAGCCTCAGCACCCTGGGGTTGTGGGTTCAAACCCCGCGCTGCTCCTTGTGACCCTGGGCAAGTCACTTAATCCTCCATAGCCCCAGGTACGTTAGATAGATTGTGAGCCCACCGGGACAGATAGGGAAATGCTTGAGTACCTGATTGTAAAAACCGCATAGATAACCTTGATAGGCGGTATATAAAATCCTAATAAAGGTTTTTTTTTTAAGTTTTTGCTTTCACTGCAGCATCATTTTTTGCTGTAGCCTTTGTAAACATTTGCTGCTGTGATTGTAGTTTGCCTTTTAGTTCTTTAACAATTTTATGCTTTTCTTCCAAAGTATATTTGCCATACTTAACATTATGTTTGGTGTCAAAATGACGACGTATATTGTACTCTTTCATCACCGACACTGTCTCATAACACAATATACAAACTGGTTTGCCCTCACTAAGCACAAACATGTATTCATTTTCCCATTTGTCACTAAATTGTCTGCCTTCACCGTCAACTTTTCTTTTCCTGGACATTTTGGGATCAATATTGGCAGTAAAAGATGTAGTTTATTGGAAATCTGCGTTAGAATGAAAAAGTCAGTCAATAAATGCCTGGCTGGGTACAGATAGCAGATTCTGTTGCGATTTTTATGCCTACACTTTATGCCAGGAACTGGCAGCTTCTGCTGTGTATTTTTTATGCCCGCACACTCACTCTCTCCTCTGCTCTGCCACCCGCACAACCACATCGGATGCCGGACTATAGGTCACGCCTCCTGAATCTTGCGTGACTTGTTATCTATGCGCATGCGTAATACCGTATTTTCACGCATATAACGCGTGCGTTATACGTGTTTTTACAAACCGTGCATACCCTTGCGCGGTATACGCGTGAGCGCGTTGTACAAAATTTTTTTTACATAGTTCCCCCCCCGACGTCCGATTCACCCCAAGCAGGACCGCTCACACGCACCTGCACCCCCACCCCGAAGGACCGCCGACTCCCCGACTCCCAACACGATCGGGGCAAGAGGGAGCTCAAGCCCTCTTGCCCCCCCGACTCCCCGACACGATCGGGGCAAAAAGGAGCCCAAGCCCTCTTGCCCCGCCGATTCCCCAACTCCCCGACAATATCGGGCCAGGAGGGAGCCCAAGTCCTCCTGGCCCTGGCGACCCCCCCCCCCCGCTAGTTGCTCGGGCCAGGAGGGAGCCCAAACCCTCCTGACCACGGCGACCCCCTACCCCCACCCCGCACTACATTACGGGCAGGAGGGATCCCAGGCCCTCCTGCCCTCGATGCAAACCCCCCTCCCCCCATCGACCGTCCCCCCCCCAAGAACCTCCGACCCCCCTGGCCGACCCCCACGACACCCCCACCCCCCTTCCCCGTACCTTTCTGTAGTTGGCCGGACAGACCGGAGCCAAACCCGCCTGTCCGGCAGGCAGCCAACGACGGAATGAGGCCGGATTGGCCCATCCGTCTCAAAGCTCCGCCTACTGGTGGGACCTAAGGCTCCCGGGTCTATTCTGATTGGCCCAGGCGCCTTAGGCCCCACCAGTAGGCGGAGCTTTGAGACGGATGGGCCAATCCGGCCTCATTCCGTCGTTGGCTGCCTGCCGGACAGGCGGGTTTGGCTCCGGTCTGTCCGGCCAACTACAGAAAGGTACGGGGAAGGGGGGTGGGGGTGTCGTGGGGGTCGGCCAGGGGGGTCGCGGGGCGGCTGGGGGGGCGGTCGGAGGTTCTTGGGGGGGGCGGTCGATGGGGGGAGATAGATAGCAAGTACGGCCGGCGAGATCACAAGCCTCCTATGTCACCGTGCGTCATTGTGATGGAACGCAGCGGCGTGCAGTGATGACAGCGCGGTGCGGGCCACATTGCAAGGCCTGGTGGGCCGGATTTGGCCCGCGGGCCTTGTGTTTGACACATGTGCTCTAGGGAGTAGCTGCTAAGTCCCCCCTTCTTAGAAAAGATACTCTGTTAACTATGACTGGAATGACCTAATTTACCTACTTTCTCTCTCATATAATTTCCCTTACATCCCTGCTTGCCCCCTCCCCCAGATCTCTAAAGCTATACAACAGTAGTACAAAAGCCAGGGAAGGTGGGAACTGCAGTCCTGATCTTAAAGGCCAGATAATTCTGTTACTTCCAGTCTATGTTTCTAAGTTATAAAACTCTTTTCAAAAGCATCACTCCTTTCTCAGCTTTGATTTACTGCCAGTGCTGCAGTTTTCTGTAGCTCCCACAGAGTCAAAAGTTCTTAGACCCTAGCACAAAGCTGCTTGATGGCTGAAGGGGAAAGTGACAGGGCTTTCACGAGTGTGGAGGGTTTCCTCTCACAATTAATACCTCTGTACATCAATTAGTGCTGATAGCAGTGCTCTTTGGCAGGACGTGGGCTGTTCTGAGCACTTAATGGCTGCTGCATTTGTCTGCATACACTCATTGGGAATGGGAGGCACAGGAAGAGACCAACCCCTGTGCCCATATAGTGTAGCATAAATGCTAACCATTAAACACTCCCTCTCTCCTTTCTCACCTCTTCCTTTGTCTATATCTTCCTCATTGCCTTGGCTTCTATCTGCCTCCTTCTTTCTGTCTGTATCAGCAGAGCCAACGCAAGGGTATTAGTACCCTACAAAAACATTCCGCTCTGTACCCTATCAATTAGCCATCAGGCCTCTGACTTCCACCC
Organism: Geotrypetes seraphini; assembly: GCF_902459505.1. NCBI lineage: Eukaryota > Metazoa > Chordata > Amphibia > Gymnophiona > Dermophiidae > Geotrypetes > Geotrypetes seraphini. The sequence goes on along the minus strand of NC_047094.1, from coordinate 88,044,692 downwards.
CTGAGATTTTTGTAATTAAATTCGTCAAACATCTACCACTCCTCCTTTATTTGCAACTTCTAATTCAATCAAAAATAAAATGTTTACACTTCTGTACAGATAAAGTACAACTAGATAAGGAAGAGGGGGAGGGATACAGTTAAGGTTGTTGAACAGTGGGGAAAATGTGGGATATGGTTGTGATTATTATTGGTTTAAATTGTCTTCAGTGTTTGTATGGGCAATGAAAACTATGGGTCCAATATTCAGCCAGCGGTGGTAAGTGTTTTGTTCACCATTGACGGAGTTATTCCCAGATATTCAAAACCAGAACTGGGGTGGGCTTTGAATATCCAGTTATTTTTAAGGCAGCTAACACATACCCACTTAAGTTGATATTCATTCCTATAGTGGCCTTGGCCAAGTACATAAAAATAGGACAAACATTATGCAGTCCCATTCATGTGCTAAACCTGGCCAGGGTGACCTGCAATCAGATGGCTGGACATGTTGAAAACAACCATGGGGATAACACTGGAGGACCTCAAAAACCTAGCACAAAGCTGACCTCTTTTTAGATCTGTAATTCATCAACTCATTAGGAAACATAGAAACATGATGGCAGATAAAGGACAAATGGCCCATCTAGTCTGCCCATCCGGAGGTGAGTTGATGACACGTTAGTGGCTGCTGCTGCGGTAATCACTCTGATGTCCATAGGGAATTAATGGCCATCAGAGTGTTCACTACACGGCAGCCACTAGTGCAGCTTTGTAAAAGAAGCCCTAACTAAACTAAGTGGCTAAGTGCTGGCTCTTTCCCAGAAAGCCCCCAACATAACCAGCTTTGAGTTAGGCGCTAGCCACGAATTCCAGAGACACTTAGCCAATTAAGTACCACTGAAACTCAGCAGTCAGCAGCTGGCTAAATCACTTTGAATATCAACCTCTATGAATATAAAATTTGGTATCAGAAATAGTATGGTAGATTCTTGCCCAGCTAAATTACTCAAGATAATGTCTACGGCAACTGAGTTTTCTTGTCTTCTTTGCCAACTGAGCATTAATAATTGCATGTTATCTTGATGCTGACTGTGAGATTTTACTGACATCTATATTTAAGGGGAGGGAGGGAAGGGATGGAAGTTGATTAGTGTAGAATAAGAATTTAAGAATTACACTACTGGGCCAGACCCAACAGAAGTCCATCTAGCCCAGAATCCTTCCAACAATGGCCATGCCAGGTAACAAGCACCTGGTAGAATCCTAAAGAAAAACAAAATTTAGGAACATAAGAATAGACTCACTGTCTAATGCAACTCCTGGGACAAAATGAAGAGCCAACGATGACCTACTTGTACTTGTAACTATGTATTTGTAACTATGACCTACTTGTATTAATAATTGTACTGATCCACCTGTACTAGCAATCATATTGAATGTCCATGTCAAACTGTCTTGGGTAACTGAACCAACCTTTTGTAATCTGACCTTGAACTGAATAGGTAATGGCGGAATAGAAAACCTGATTAACATAACATAATACACCTAATGGGTGCAAAATAGGCTTGGAGGACTGAAGGAGTAACCAACAAATTCTCTGATTGGAACTAGAAGGAATATGACAAGGTGTAAGGGATAAAGAGGGTTGACAAATAATGAGAGATTTCAGTATACAAAGCCTTATGGGCAAGTAACAGTTTAAATCAAATCTAATAGAAAACAAGGAGCCAAAGGCTCACATCTATTGGTGCCTAAGTGGTCTTAGGCACCAGCAGGCATTGAAACCTTAGGAGTGCTCTCATTTAGGACAGGGTTCTCTTGGCCTAAATGAGTGCACCTGAGTCAAACCATGCCCAAAATCCGCACCTAGAAGAAGACACCTACAACCGAGTTAGGCGTCTACCAATTAAATTTTTTCCATTGTTTTAAAATTATTTTTTAATGGCACTTTCAATTAACTGCGCTGATTGAGCTAATTAAGAAAATTAAGTTAGGTGCCTAAATCAGCTAGGTATGCCTATATAGGTGCCAAACTTCAGTCACCATTAATCTGTTTCAAAGTCTATAAGTACCCAACATATTTGAAGGTGTCCACCAGGGTTAAAAGAGCACCTAAAAGAAGAGGAATAATGGAAAGGTGGTGGGTGACATGTAATCCATGAGGCCAAGGCTCGGTTGGATTGAGTTTAACAGATCTAAAAGTCCTTGCACTGAGGAAGGCCATGCATACTTTTAACTGGACTTATTTTATCTATGTAATTATTTACCATTTTTACAGACTTCTCACTATCTCCAAGGATGCCCAAAATGGTTAATACCAATCAGTAATATAAATCATTAATAAAAATATACAGAATTTAAAAAAACTTATAAAATAATTAACATTAAAAGCCCTCCCCTCCATCAGTAAAAGCTATCAGTCCTTCTACATTTAATACATCCTAACAGATTCCCTCAGTGATTTCATAAGGATGATTTTTGGACAGAACAATCAATTCCAGTAAATAGCTTTGAAAATGCCCCTGCCTGGGTCTCCAGAGGCTTCACAGAAGCTGGATGAGACATAAAGGTTTTGCTTAGTATGGAAATAATACTGCATCTAAGGTCTAATAGCTCTTAAACAATCAGAAAGTCCTGCAAGAGGAGATTATAAATAACCTCCCTTTTCTTTCCTCATGACTGAGAATAAGAAGGGAGTATTTAGATAGAGTTCCTACCACTACCTTTTTCTGGAGATCCAATTATCAAGCTTGGGTTCTACCTGCCTGCAAAAACAAAAAAAAATCTGTGGAGATGGTGATGTTCAGGATAAAGGCTTTATTAAGAAATATACAAATTTATATATTTCTTAATAAAGCCTGCATCCTGAACATCACCATCTCCACAGTTCTTTTTGTTTTTACTGAACTTGCATCTTTTGCATCACAGAAGGCAGAGGGCAACATGGTTCAGAGGGCAGAGGTCTCAGTGCGGACCGAGACCTTCCCCCCCCCTCTCAAAGTGCACTACAGTCTCTACGCAGACAGAGGAGCTGGGAAACCTAGGCGAGGATATCTTGTAGGAACTACTGAGCCTCAGGGAGGAGGTAGCGCGCCTGAGGAGCATAAGGGATGACGAGGCCTTCATCGACGACGCCATCCTGGAACTGTCACACATCACAGAGAGAACCCACGACAGGTCCATTCTCGACACGCCCAAACCTACAGCACTAAACACAACGATTGGAGTACAGGAGATGATTGGAGATGCTGGCCCCTGGAAATTAGTAACCTCCTCTACGGGCAAGCGAAACAAACCCACCTCATTCTTACTCTCTTCTTCTTCTTTTTCTCTTCAACAGGATAGCCGTTCATCAATACCACAGCTAACTCTAAGAAATAGATTTCAGATCTTACAGGATGGAACCACCGAGGAAATAGCAGAAGAGACTCATGAAGATACCCAGCTGACAACGTGAAATCCAGAGCACGTAGACCAGCCCCCTCGGAAGGAACGAAGAGTGGTAGTCATTGGTGACTCCATGCTAAGGGGCACCGAGGGACCGATTTGCAGGCCTAATTTGCAGTCAAAAGAGGTCTGCTGTCTCCCTGGAGCCAGGATCCAGGATATTATCACTAACCTAGACAAAATTCTAAAACCTAATGATCATTTTCCCATGTTTCTCATCCATGTAGGCACAAACGACACTGCTAGGAATACCACAGAGAACATCCCCAGAGATTTTGGAGCGCTGGGAAAGAAGTTGAAGCAGATAGGAGCCCAGGTGGTCTTTTCGTCAATTCTTCCAGTAAGAAACAAAGGCAAAGCTAGAGAAGAGCGTATTCGACGGACTAATGAATGGCTCCGAGAATGGTGCATAGAAATGAACTTTGGATTCCTAAACCACGGCGAGACGCTCCAGGGACTACAAGGACCAGACGGACTCCACCTAACCAGAAGAGGTAGAAACGTATTTGGACATCGACTGGCCCGCCTACTCCATAGGGCTTTAAATTAGGTTAGTTGGGGGAGGGTACATACTTATATCCCAGAGCAGTAAGAAACTACCCTGAGGAGGCAAGTCGCACTCACACTACCAAGTCTAAGGTAAGTACCAATGATACCCACAATAAGTCAGGGAGAAATATCACTGAATTTTCAGGAGCCACATTAACTAATAAGGTAAACTCTTCACAGATATGGAGGGCTATGTATATTAATGCACACAGCTTGGGTAATAAGATTCTAGAATTAGAGACTCAGATAACAAACGCTGATCTTGACGTGATAGCGATATCCAAAACCTGGTTCACGGAATCGCATGGGTGGGATATGGTTATACCAGGGTACAACTTACTTCGTTGCGACCGAGTGGGTAAATTGGGAGGAGGAGTAGCGCTATACACTAAGGAAAGCATCAAAACCACCAGAATCACAGATGTTAGATCCCTCTGGGTGAATCTGGACAGAGGGAATGAAAAATGCCTATACCTTGGTGTGATATATAGACCTCCCAGGCAACAGGAGGACAAAGACATGGAATTAATCGAGGACATAGAGAATATCACACTGCGCGGGGACTCAGTAATGCTAGGAGACTTCAACATGCCAGATGCAGATTGGAACACACTCTCCGCGACTACGGGTAGCAGCAAAAGAATATTAAACTCCATAAATGGTGCACGTCTCAAGCAATTGGTATTGGAGCCCACCAGGGACCAGGCGTTACTAGACCTAGTCCTCACCAAAGGAGATAGTGTCACTGAAGTCTCAGTAGGAGACACACTGGCCTCCAGCGACCATAATATGGTATGGCTCAACCTCAAAAAAGGATTCCCAAAAACAAACACAGCAACAAGGGTTCTCAACTTTAGAGGCACAGACTTCAACTGAATGGGAGATTTCGTCCATCAGGAACTACATAAACAAGCACAAACTGACAACGTGGAGGATATGTGGTCGTCTCTGAAGTCCATACTACACGAAGCAACAGACCAATACATAAAGACAGTAAGTAAACGTAGGAGAAACAAAAGACCCCAATGGTTCAGTAAAGAAATTTCAGAACTAGTTAAACAGAAAAAAGACGCATTTATCGCCTACAAACATTTAGGCAGAGAGGGGGCAAAAGAGGACTATCTAGACAGATCCAAAGCTGTCAAAACAGCAGTCAGAGAGGCCAAACTCCGAATGGAGGAAGAGTTAGCATGGAAAATTAAGAAAGGGGATAAATCTTTCTTCAGCTATATCAGTGACAGGAAAAGAAACAAAGATGGGATAGTACGCTTGAAGCAATCGGACGGCAAATTTGCAGAATCAGACTCTGAAAAGGCAGAATTACTAAACCAATACTTCTGTTCAGTATTCACCCGCGAAGCACCGGGAGCTGGTCCACAGCTTCAGACGGGAGATAACCGGAAAGACCCGTTTCAAGATTTCAAATTTATGCCCAGTAGTGTCTACAACGAACTATCAAGACTCAAAGTAAACAAAGCCATGGGACCGGATAACCTACACCCCAGAATGCTCAGGGAGTTAAGAGAAGTCCTGGCAGAACCATTATCTGTTCTTTTCAATCTTTCCCTAAGCACAGGAAGGGTCCCCTTGGACTGGAAAACCGCCAATGTAATCCCACTCCACAAAAAGGGCTGCAGGACAGAGATAGCAAACTACAGACCAGTGAGTCTCACGTCTATAGTGTGTAAACTCATAGAAACACTGATCAAACAGCATATTGACACAATCCTAGACAAAGAAAAACTACGTGAACCACACCAACACGGGTTCACCCAGGGTAGATCATGCCAATCTAATTTGATTAGCTTTTTTGACTGGGTTACTAGACAACTGGACGCCGGAGAGTCACTGGACGTGGTATATTTGGACTTCAGTAAAGCATTTAATAGCGTCCCTCATCGAAGATTACTGAACAAGCTAAAATCGATAGGATTAGGAGACATTCTAACTACATGGATTGGGGATTGGCTGAGCGGTAGACTTCAGAAGGTGGTGGTGAACAGTACCCCATCTGAAGCATCGGACGTGATCAGTGGAGTGCCGCAGGGATCGGTCCTGGGCCCGATTCTATTCAACTTATTCATAAGAGATATGACGCAAGGACTTAGAGGAAGGGTATCACTGTTCGCCGACGACGCCAAACTTTGCAACATAGTAGGCAGATGCTTATTACCTGATAATATGACACACGACCTCCTGCTGCTGGAACAATGGTCAAATACTTGGCAGCTAGGCTTCAATGCTAAAAAATGCAAGATAATGCACTTGGGCAAGAGAAACCCGCGTAGAACTTATGTACTAAATGGTGAGACCTTGGTTAGGACCACGGAGGAACGCGATCTATGAGTGATCATTAGCGAGGACATGAAAGTTGCCAATCAAGTGGAGAAGGCTTCCTCCAGGGCAAGACAAATGTTGGGGTGTATCCGCAGAAGTTTTGTCAACAGGAGACCTGAAGTTATGATGCCGTTGTACAGAGCCATGGTGAGGCCACGTACTGTGTTCAGTTTTGGAGACCACACTACCGAAAGGACGTGCTGAGGATCGAGTCGGTTCAGCGAACGGCCACCAGGATGGTCATGGGGCTCAAGGATCTCACGTATGAAGAAAGACTAAAGAAATTGCGACTGTACTCACTCGAGGAAAGAAGAGAACGGGGAGATATGATTGAAACGTATAAATACATCACGGGACGCATCGAGTCAGAAGATGATATCTTCTGGCTCATGGGACCCTCGACCACCAGAGGGCATCAGGGGAGGGAAGTTTCATGGCGACTCCAGGAAGTACTTCTTCACCGAAAGAGTGGTGGATCATTGGAACAGACTCCCACTCCAGGTGATAAAGGCCAGCAGCGTGACAGATTTTAAGAAAAAATGGGATACTCTTGTGGGATCTTTAAGGGAGTAAATTCAGGGGGGGGAAAACTTGGAATGGGCAGACTTGGTGGGCTATAGCCCTTTTCTGCCGCTTTTTTCTATGTTTCTAACCTTTTGCTTGTTCTTTTACCTGTCTGCACCACCTGATGACCCCTAGGAGAAAGCCAGCTAATAAGAGGACAGCTATAGTGATCCAAAGCTGGAAGAACCTGCTGAGAGTGTATTTCAGGCAACAGGCTATAAATTCCTGGAAACAAATTTAAATAAATACAGAAGTTACATGCCACTGTGAGGATTGGATGTCCATTTTATTAATTAAGTTTTACATTGTGATATTTCCCTGGTGAAATTATCCTAGAGGCCCAACCGCAGAGCTAGAGCTACTTTAGATCATTAGAACCTAAGAACACAACAAGATAAAATAATCTAGGGTGTTTGGGGAATAGAATAGCCACTCTTGGCACAGGGTCACCCAAGTGGATTCTGGGACAAAACATCAGCTCCTCAGAACCTAAATGGCTTCTGAGATAGAAGACTGCACCCGATAATCCCTGAGAGCTTTAGGATAGGACACCTTCATTATCAGCTTTACTACACTACTGTGCTGCATTCACCATGACTCACACATTACAAGAATTCAAAAAGTGATTATTTAAGAAGCTTTTGACTTCTATCTCTTCCCCGAGCTGGCCAATATAATTGAATCTTCAGGCAGCCAGCAGTAACAACAAGATAAGCATGTTGCCACCAGCCTGCCCAGGAAGCTGCCTAAGGTGCTCCACTGCTCTGCTAGAATGTTTGTGTGGCTAGGGATGTTTGTGTGCCCTCCAAAACCTACTGGACCCAACCGTATACTATCTCAATTGCTCTTATGCTTACAGGTGTCACCTATATGATGGTACAATAGTTTTGGGGTGGGATATGGACCTGGATTCCCTTCTCTGGAGACCACTGCATTTCCTACCAGGCTACGCCAGAGACCTGCCTTAGGACTGGCCACAACCTTTGCAGCTGTCATACAAGCAGGTATGCACTGTTCCACTCACATCTTTGGGAGAGGGGATCAGTGACCCCTAGGGGAGTGTGGAGGGATAATGATTCCATCCCTCCAGTTGTCATCTGGTCAATTTGGGCATCATTTTGACACTTATTCATTTTTATAACGGTTCTAGCCCCAAACTTCCAAATTGTGCCCTGGCCATTTTCTAAAATGTTTGATTATGGTAGAAAAACGTCCATGTCATAAACCTGCCCTAGTCTCGCCCAGAACACACATCTAACACCCCCCCCCCCCTTGAAATTTAGATGAACAGCATAGAAATCCATCTAAAAAATAGTTTTGGAAACTAGTGATTTAGACAGTTTGGTGAGAAAAACATCCATCTGGCAGTTATGTCACTGAAAATGTGCCCTATAGCAGAATTAGAAAAGGTTCAAAGAAGAGTGACCAAAATGATAAAGGGGATGGAACTCCTCTCATATGTGGAAAGGCTGAAGAGGTTAGGTTTCTACAGCTTGGAAAAGAGATGTCTGAGGGGAGATATGATTGAGGTCTACAAAATTCTGAGTGGTATAGAACAGGTAAAAGTAAATCAATTTTTTACTCTTTGAAAAATGACAAAGACTAGGGAACACTCAATGAAGTTACATGGATATGCCTTTAAACAAATAGGAATAAATATTTTTTCACTCAATAAATAGGTAAGCTCTGGAACTCTTTGCCAGAAACTGTAACAGCAGTTAGCATGTTTGGGTTTAAAAAAGGTTTGGACAAGTACCTTGAGGAAAAGACATGAGAGAAGCTACTGTTTGAGTTTCTGCCATGTACTTGTGACAGCCAACGGGAATGGCAGTATGATAATAATACCTTTAAAATAAATGCAGCTTATGTCAACTTCCCACATACTTCCAATTCAGGAAGGTACTGAAGACATATCTATTCTCTTCACTGCACTGACTTACTATAATGTATCCATCTGTGTGAGGTTTATACCTCTATATCATTTCTAATATTATATAAGCCGCAATGATTCCTAGCCTACATTTGCGGGAATCAAGAATCAGTATGGAATGGTATAGTATGGTAAATTCGCCCAATACAGCCACGTTTTGTCAAAAACATGCATTGGGGCAAGCAATTAATCACATCTAAAAGAAATGATGCACTTCTAGCTACAAACCCAAGATGCTATATTTTATTTCTTGTATTTGAATCAGAATTCCCTCCAAAGGTCTCTTACCCTTTCAGCAAAGCAGAATTAATTATTGGATGTTTCTTTTACATTTGAATGAATGCTGCCGAAGCAGGTTTATACCAAAACATGGCTGCTTTGGGTGAATTCCACATCTCTCTAGTTGTCCTTGAATTCTGTATTTTCTCTGTGATTTGGGAGCTGGATTTTGCCTCTATCTAGGCTACATTCCGGAATATAAGGAAAACTCTGCACTAACAGCATCCCATCACAATGTAATACCTCTGTGTATAAGGAACACTTTCCCTTAGTAGTGTCCCATTTAGAGATCTGCACAGGAATGGGGACCCCCCTGAGGTCAACAGGAATCCCATGGGGACGCCTCACAGACCCATGGGGACCCCTCCCAGGCCCACAGGACTCCCACGGGGATGGACCTGGCATTCATATCCTGAGGCCTACCTAATTTCCAGTCCAGGTCTAGCGCCGCAGTGAGCTCCCAATGTATCAGCAGCAACAGTCTCTGTCACATAGGCAGTGAGCTCAGCACATAGGCACACAGACTCTTTATGCCTACGTGCTGAGCTCACTGCCTACGTGACAGAGACTGTTGCTGCTGATTCGTCGAGAGGTGTCACATGCAGGCTAGAGCAGGAGGACAAGATCGCTGCAAGAGCAGAAAGCATCAGCACCAAAATAAGTCTATTATTAGTTGGAGTAGTATTGTCGCTAATCCTTTTCATGCCTGTCATGGGAGCCCAGCTGTGCGCTATGCTTCACCTCATGGCTCTTCCTGGTTTAATTTTTGTAATCTTTTTCAGGTACAAAGTTGCTTCTGAATTCTCTGCTATACCTTACAAGGCTGAAATAATATCAAACTCTGTATGAATTTTTATTTATAGACTGTTTTAACATTATTTCTCTAATTTTGTGGGATCATAAATCATATACCTGAAATTGCCACCATCTCCTTTCAAAATCTTTCAGCTTTGGTTCATTTTACTGAAAAGTATTACTTTATTTTAAATCTCTATGTGAAAAAATATTTCCTCCTCGGCTCAATGCGCAGCAGCGGCAAAGAAAGCAAACAGAATGTTGGGCATGATAAAGAAGGGGATCACGAGTAGATCGGCGGCCGTTATAATGCCGCTTTACAGAGCAATGGTCAGACCACACTTAGAGTACTGTGTCCAACACTGGTCTCCATACCTAAAAAAGGATATAACCCTGCTGGAAAGGGTGCAGAGGTGAGCCACGAAGCTAGTAAAAGGTATGGAAAACTTGAGCTACAAAAAACGCCTCGGAAGACTGGGACTGTTCACTCTTGAGAGAAGAAGACTGCGAGGGGATATGATTGAGACTTTTAAAATACTAAAAGGATTCGACAAAATAGAGCAAGAAACATCGTTGTTCACATTGTCAAAAATGACACGGACAAGAGGTCATGGACTAAAGCTGAGGGGCAGCAGGCTCAGGACAAATGTCAGGAAGTTCTGTTTCACACAGCGAGTGGTGGACGCTTGGAATGCTCTCCCGGAGGAGGTGGTGACGGAGTCTACCATTCTGGGTTTCAAGCGTAAGTTGGATGCACACCTCCTTGCAAATCACATTGAGGGATACGGGTGATCAGGGTCTCCATCTGGGAGCACCTGGCTTGGCCTCCGCGTGTGCGGGTCACCAGAATAGATGGACCTAGGGTCTGATCCGGCGAAGGCGTTTCTTATGTTCTCCCAATAAGATAAGTTTTTCAGCTGTGCCCTGTTCATTGTTAAAATATAATTAGTTCAGCAACTCTTCCCAGAATATACCATGCATCCTTCAAATATGTCACCAGGACTCCATAAGAAAAGCACAAGCTCCGCCGAAGTAAGTCTATTATTAGTATGAGTAGTATTGTTTATTGCCTGTTTTCATCTTAACCCCTCTCCATCCACCCCCCATCCCTAGATTTGGGTACTGTGAATACACAACAGCTTTTCAGAGCCTTTTCTGTTTGCTTAAAGCTTGATGGTTCCCTGGGGAGAACAGTGCAATGGGGGGGATGGAGGGGATTCCTTGCGGGAACAGAGGGGATTCCTCACGGGGATGGGTGGGATTTTGGCGGTGATGGGTAGGGATTTCTATCCCCACACAACTCTCTAGTCCCATTGCAACATACATGTTATCTATGAATACATTCCAATATATAAGAAACACTCTGCTCTAGCAGTGTCCCATTGCAATGTACGTTTCCTCTAAATACACTCCAGTGCAGGGGTAGGGAACTCCGGTCCTCGAGAGCCGTATTCCAGTCGGGTTTTCAGAATTTCCCCAATGAATATGCATGAGATCTATTTGCATGCACTGCTTTCAATGCATATTCATTGGGGAAATCCTGAAAACCCGACTGGAATACGGCTCTCGAGGACCGGAGTTCCCTACCCCTGCTCCAGTGTATAAGGAATGCTCTGCATTAGCGGTGTCCCACTGCAACTTACATGATACCTCTAAATACATTCCAGTATATAAGGAACACTCTGTACTAGCAGCATCCCATTACAACACATATGATACTTTCAAATGCATTTCAGTGTATAAGAAGCACTCTGGTCTCTAAATCATATTTCTTCTGATTTTCATACTGGCCTTATGCAATAAAGCAATAAAGCAAGGTTTTTTTTTGCTGTGTTTGTCATCACATTAGAAAATAAATGCACATACATATTAAAGACCTGAATGGTCCATTCAGTCTGCCCAACAGTTACGTTCATTATAAATTCATATTTAAATTGAATCATATTTTTCTTTGATATTACTGGGTGCTAGACTGTAGAAGTCCACCTAGCTACCTTCCTCATGTTCTAAATTACTAGAGTTCTCATCGAAGCCCTCCCCAGTCCATCCTAAACCGAATTGCCATATACGGGGCTCTAAATCTCAATATTCTCATTCATTCGCTGGCCATTTCTCATTTAGATTATTGTAATTCCCTCTATCAGGGAATTATTAAAAAAAAAAAAAAAATCAGAAGGCTTCAGATAGTTCAGAACACAGCAATAAAAATTATCTTTAATGCAATTATCTTTAATGCAATTATCTCTCCTGAAAAAAAGCACATCGGTTGCCTATATCCCACCAGATTATCTTCAAATGACTTTTTCTTACTTTTAAGGTAAAAACAGTGCATTCCCCTGCATTCATTGACAGACTGTTAATTCTGTATACAACCTCCAGAGCCCTTTGATCATTGCATCAATATCTTCTTGTAATTCCCTCTATCCATCAGTTAGTGTATGATACGACCCGTAAAACATTCTTTTCGGTGGTAGCTCCTACTTTGTGGAACTGACTCCTATCAAACATGAGACAAGAAACTAATATTGCTAAATTCAAATCTAACCTTAAAACCTTTCTTTTCAAAGATGCTTATGAGGTATAGACCTGGAGCTTGATTTCAGATATATCACATACCCTTTTGGTTTTCCCGCCACCATTGATTTTTTTGTTGTTGTTGTTTTAGAAAGCAATGTAATCCTACCCATCTCCCTCTTGTATCCTGTGAAGTTTCCCCTCATTGTTTGTACCATATTTTAATTGTATATGTCAGATCCCCCTGTTTTAAATTACCAGCCCTTGTTCTTCAATTAATGCCATTCATTTTAAACATAGTAACATAGTAACATAGTAGGTGACGGCAGATAAAGACCCGAAATGGTCCATCCAGTCTGCCCAACCTGATTCAATTTAAATTTTTTTTTTTTTTTTTTTCTTCTTAGCTATTTCTGGGCGAGAATCCAAAGCTTTACCCGGTACTTTGCTTGGGTTCCAACTGCCGAAATCTCTGTTAAGACTTACTCCAGCTCATCTACACCCTCCCAGCCATTGAAGCCCTCCCCTGCCCATCCTCCACCAAACGGCCATACACAGACACAGACTGTACAAGTCTGCCCTGTAACTGGCCTAGTTCAATATTTAATATTATTTTCTGATTCTAAATCTTCTGTGTTCATCCCACGCTTCTTTGAACTCAGTCACAGTTTTACTCTCCACCACCTCTCTCGGGAGCACATTCCAGGCATCCACCACCCTCTCTAATTTTCTAATTAGAGATCCACTGTGTTCATCCCACACTTTTTTGAATTCTGTCACTGTTTCCCCCCTCTACCATCTCCCTCATGAGGGCATTCCAGGCATCAACCACCCTCTCTGTTAAAAAGAATTTCCTAACATTATTCCTAAGTCTACCACCCCGCAAGCTCAATTTATGCCTTCTAGTTCTACCAATTTCCCTTCTCTGAAAAAGATTTGGTTCTATATTAATACCTTTCAAGTATTTAAATGTCTGTATCATATCACCCCTATCCCTCCTCTCCTCTAGAGCATACATATTCAGGTCTTCCAGTCTCTTCTTGTACATCTTTTGGCTCAAACCCCCTACCATTTTCGTCGCCTTCCTCTGGAACATTTCAAGTCTTCTTATATCCTTAGCAAGATATGGCCTTCAAAACTGAACATAATACTCCAAGTGGGACCTCACCAATGACTTGTACAGGGGCATCAACATCTTATTTCTGCTGGTTATGCCTTTCTTTATACAGCCTAGCATCCTTCTGGCTACAGATCCTCAGACACTATCACTCCAACATCCCTCTCCTCATCTGTGCATTTCAGCCTCTGTTTGCCCTCGGATTTCTACTCTCCAAATGCATCATTCTGCACCTCTTTGCACTGAATTTTAGTTGTCAAACATTAGACCATTCTTCCAGATTTTTCAAATCTCTTTTCACATTTTCCATTCCCTTTAGGGGTGTCCACTCTTTTACAAATCTTGGTATCATCCGCACAAAGGCAAACCTTACCATCTAACCCTTCAGCAATGCTGATCACAATTATATTGAACAGAATCAGCTCCTGCACCGATCCTTGAGGCACTCCACTACACATCTTTCCTTCCTCCGAGTGAATTTCATTAACCACTACCCTCTGGCGTTTGTCCATCAACCAGTTTCTAATCCAGTTCACCACTTTGGGTCCTAACTTCAGCCCATCAAGTTTATTCAAGAGCCTTGTGATAATCAATGAGAAAGGGTGGACAATTCTGAGACAGAAAGGATATTCTCTCTGTTTTCAAACAGTTGCTACTGGAAAAGAAAAATAAATCACTATTTCAAATTTTTATAAAATCCTTACTAAATATAGAGGTCATTTTAGAAAGAATTTTCCACATATAAAAGGGCTTTTATAAGACTGCACAAAAAAGAGCGATTAAAAAGAGAGAAAAACCCAGGGATCAAACCACTATAAAGACAGGTAACTAGCAGCAGAAACCCCAGTCCCAACACCACCAAAATGTTTCAGAGGAACCCAATCATATATGCTAACCCCTATCATGCACCACTCAAACATCCAAGGGGCCAAGCCACCATTCACAACATTTCGATAAAGCCACAACTCACCACATACATACCCACTCCCACCCATAGACAGACAAACCACTCCCTACCCCCCAAATCCCCTTCTGATTTTGCACAGCCTCTAAGGCCAAGGGGATGCTTCACCGTAACTCTTTAACCTATTCTGTAAAGCTCAAGGAAGTGGGACCATAATGCTACATAGCTCCTCCTATCTGAATGTAGGGAAGCCTTGTATGTTTGGATCTCAAAACCTGCTACCTCCTTCATCCGAGCCATCCATTGCGCTATGGGTGGTGACTCCTCTGAAACCCAATAGGATAAAATGAACTTCTTAACTAAAAATGATGAGATATACAGGAAGCACCACTGAAGTGCTGAGAACCCCTGAGTAATCAAAGAATCCTGGATCCCCAAGAGCAATGCTCTATACTCCCATTCCACTTTCCTACCCAAAACCCAATCTATTAAATGCAGAACTTCTCGCCAGACATGTAGGGTGTGACACTCCAGAAAAGAGTGAATATAGGTGCCCGGCAAGCATTTCCATTTAAGACATTCATCCTCCTCCCACAGGCCCATTTGGGCTCTCTTCTTTCTAGTAATATAATACCTATGGAGAAGTTTGAATTGAGTTTCCTGAAGGTCAGCTGACTTCACAAAATCATAGAGAGTAGCTAAAAGCTCTGAGAACTGATGCTGTTATATCCCGGCCTAATTCTTGCTGCCAATGCTCTCGAGTTGCCCGGAGGATGGTGGGAGGGTCTTTCAATTTGAGGATTCTGAACCAATGGGAAAGAGAATTTAAAGCTGACGACATTCTGGAAAATACCGTATTCAATCTCCCCCTCTCCCATGCCGACCCATTTTGCCTTCTAGTTGTGTCCCAACAGTGGTGGGCCTGGAAATAGGACAATCTATGTCTGGGTAAAATTCCTCTTCACTCCTGTACTTGGGAGAGGGACGGGAATATGCCAAGAGAAACATCTAATAGTTGCGCTAGGGTCTTGCAGCCTTTTGATGCCTATTCCCTAAATAGGAATTGTTCTCATCCTGGTAAAAAATTAGAGTTGCCCTCCAAAAACAAAAAGGGGAAAATGTCTGGGATGAGACCTTGTTTCTGTCTCCACCATTTCAATGCTCTCCGAAATGGTTCTACAAATTGAAATTTATCCCTATAATCAGTCGTCCTTTCCTCCTGAGCATGTAGCATGTTGAGGAATTTAAAGGGTGAGCATCAACCGTCAAGCCAGCCTGGGGGGAAGAAGCATTCATTATCTGTATAGCCTTTATAAATCCACCACATAAGGGCCGCAATATTGTAAAGTCTGATGTCAGGAACATTTAGGACCCCCCTGAGTCCTGTCTAATGCCAGCTTGGCCATACTAATCTGCGGTGCTTTAGTCTTCCAGATAAAGCGGGTAATCAGAGAACGAAACCTCTGTTCATCTCTGCGGATAGCCAAAGGAGCATAGTTTGTAATGGATATAGCAGCTTTGGCAACATTATCATTTTTACCAAAGCAACCCTACCTAGTAAAGCAGTGATCTCAAACACGCGGCCCGGGGGCCACATGAGGCCCACCAGGTACTATTTTGAGGCCCTTGGTATGTTTATCATAATCACAAAAGTAATATAAAACAGTTTCTTGATCATTATGTCTCTTTAGCTATAAATTACAATATTATTATTAAGACTTAGCCAAAAGGAAAGATTTATAAACTATAAAGAGTTTTACCTCATGCAAAATTGTCATTTCTTTAATAAGACATTAACTATTTTTTCTGAGGCCCTCCAAGTACCTACAAATCCAAAATGTGACCCTGCAAAGGGTTTGAGTTTGAGACCGCTACAGTAAAGATATGGGAAGATCCTGCCAGGCGGAGCACAATTTACCTATGTTGTCTAGATGGCACCCTACATTGGTCTGATAGAGAACAGTAGGATTGGTGCTGAGATAGATTCTTAAATACTTCATGGGTTTCAAAGATGGAGGAATAGGTAATAACATGTGCCAAGGTTCTAGCTGGCCCCCCCCTCACCCCCCGCTAGAAGTAAAAACTCTGATTTGCCACAATTAACCTGCAGGCCAGAGATCTTCTCAAACTCTCTCACCACAGATAGAGCTACAGGCAGATAAAGCTGAACCTGGTCCAGATATAATAATATATCATCTGCAAATAGGCTAATCCGGCATTCTGTACCCACCACCACAACCCCCTTGATGGATTGCATCTGTTGAATTTGCATGGCCAGGGGTTTGATAGCAAGCAAAAACAGTAGCGGTGAGAGAGAGCACCCCTGTCGCATACCCCTCTCTAGCTTGAAGCTCTTTGTCAGGCTACCGTTGATCAGCAAATGAATTCTGGTTCCACAGTATAATGTGTGGACCAATGTTCCCTCTAAGCTGAGCGCATGAGCGATCGCTCACTATTTTCAGTGGCATCGCTCATACGTTTTCTGGTGTCGCTCAGCTCGTGTCGCGGGCGGAGGTGAGAGGAAGCGGCAGCGACGGTCTGCCCTGCTCGCCTTGGTGTATTTTAAGTGGAAAGATGCAGTGGCGACTCTTCTCAAGAACCCCGACTGCATTGGACTTCCGACGCAGGTGGGGATTCGTGAGAGGAGCCGCTGCCACGTCTTCAGTGACGTACCGGGGGGGGGGGGGGCGGTCCGCCCCGGGTGCAGCCTTAGGGGGGGGGTGCATAGCTGGCCAGGTCCGGATCTGGCCGGCTGTGCACCCCCCAAGGCTGCCGTCGGAGAGGAAGTTCAGGGCAGCCAATTGCTGCCTTGCTGGGTGGAACTTCCTCTCCGACGGCAGAATTGATGTCGGGGGAATGCTGGTCAGCTGACGGTGGGAAGCAGAGAGAGCTTGGGGCAGCCGCAGCGGTGGCTTTGGGGCCTGTTTCCCCCGATGGTGGCAGCAGTGGCTTTGTGGAGGGTAGGGAGAAAGAAAGAAAGAAAGAAAGGGGGCAGGCAGGGAGACAGAAGGGTAACAGAAAAAAAGAAAGAGGGCATCAAGAGAGAAAAAAGAAAGAAAGGGCAGGGAAAGAGGAAGAAAAAGTTGGGTGAGGGAATGAGGTCTGGAGGAGAGGAAGCATACAGGCTGAAAGAAGGGAAGAAAGATTGGATGCACAGTCAGAAGATGAAAGTGCAACCAGGGACTCCTGAAATCACCAGGTAGGAAAAATGATTTTATTTTAAATTTAGTGATCAAAATGTGTCTGAATTTATATATGCTATCTATATTTTGCACTATGGCCCCCTTTTACTAAACCGCAATAGTGTTTTTTAGCGCAGGGAGCCTATGAGTGTCGAGAGCAGCGCTGAGCATTTAGCGCAGTTCCCTGCGCTAAAAACTGCTATTGTGGTTTAATAAAAAGGAAGGGGGGTATATTTGTCTATTTTTGTATGGTTGTTACTGAGGTGACAATGCATAGAGCCATCTGCCTTGACCTCTTTGAAAAAAACCCAGAATAGGAATGATAGTTAACATTTTCTCAGCGTATAGTGTGCTTTGTGTTTTTTAATCTTATTGTTGGTAGATCATTTTGACTTGGTCATTTTAAAGTACCTCGCAAGCCCAAAAAGTTTGGGCACTCCTGAGCTAGAGCGTTGAAGCTGTGTATTTCTATTTTATCCCCCCTTTTATAAAACTGTGAAGCGTTTTTTAGCGCCAGCCGTGGTGGTAGCAGCTCTGATGCTCAGAATTCTATGAGCGACAGAGCTGTTACCACCGTGGCTAAAATCCACACTACAGTTTTGTAAAAGGGGGAGGGGTTAGTTTGTGATGACATATTCCATACTAGGCGAAGGTGTTTTCTGTGTTCTGTGTGTTCGAAAGACATGGTTTTCTGTTAGGATTGACGGTGTAGGATTGATTTGTGCTGGCCTGGCTTGTTTAGTTTTACAATAGGTGTATTGATGTACTGCTCACTGCAATATGTAAGATGCTGCCTTTTCCTAGGTACTCATGTGTGACGTGTGGCTTGTTACTAAAAATCATGTTTTTTGTACAGATGGGGGGAGAGATGCCAAAAAATGATGGGCCCCGGGTGTTACATATGCTAGGTACGCCACTGTATGTAAAGATACCAGAAAGCTGGCGAAGCAAAAACTTTAAGTAAATTGTTATTCTTCTAAGTTTTGAGTATTTAACCCTTCCACAATCTCACGGGCACTCGTTTCAAGTTTCAAGTTTATTGAGATTTTGATTTAAACGCAATATCAAATATTTTCAATGCGTACAACAAAAATAAATTTGGGGAAATAAATAAAACCATTTGAACAATAAACATACAAACATATCCATAGATGATTAAAAATACATAAGGAGTACAAAGATAAACTACATTTGTTTAAAAATGCGTCCTCTGCGCCTGCTCATAAATTTGTGGAGTATGTAACTTGTCGCTCATACATATTTTTTTTGCACACACCTCATCAATCCTTAGAGGGAACATTGGTGTGGACCCACCCCAGAAACTTGTCCCCAATTCCATAGTTTCCCAAAACCTGAAAAAGATATTCCAAGGATATGCTATCAAAATTTTTTTCTATGTTTAGGCCGGCTATAGCAGATGTGCCTCCCTGTCCCTGATGGGCATGCAGTGCTCCCAGCACTTTCATCAAGCTCATGGATACATATCACTCAGGTACAAATCTCACCTGGTCAGGATGCACTAGATCAGGTAAAAACTGATTAAGTCTATGTGCCAAAGTGGCAGCCAAGAGCTTCACATTCTGATTCAGGAGGAATATGGGCCGGTAGGACCAACCAGCTCTGGGTCTTTACCCGGTTTCAGGAGGAGCATGACATGCACCATATTTTCCCCAGAAAAGCCCTCCGATCGCACCAGGGTTATACATAGTGGCTTAGAAATTACATCCTGGAGGATTCTATAATACTCAGGGCCATAACCATCAGGTCCCAGGGCTTTGGCTAGCTTCAAAGCTTTAATACTAGTAATTACTTCATCGGTAGTCAAGGGAGCATTCAAGGTTTCTTTTTGAGCAGGGGAGAGCTGTGGAATAGAAAGATCTGTAAAAACAAAAAAAAGCTCAATCCCCCTCCTTCAAGGCCCTTCTTGCATACAAGGATTTGCAATATTGTACAAACTGATCTCTGATTTGATTTTCCCTGTCATAATATAGGCCTCCACTATCCCGAACCCTGGTGATAAGTTGTATCTTCTTGGGCAGGTGTACCAAATTTGCCATTAGCTTTCCAGCTTTCCCATCCCAATGGAAAAGACATTAGTGATATTAAAGAGATTGTTCTACTCTGGTATTTAAGGGCTCCTTTTACAAAGCTGCGTTAGGGCATTAACGTGCGGAATAGCGCACACCAGATGCTAACGCCAGCATTGAGCTGACATTAGTTCTAGCTGCATAGCATGTGGTAATATCCTGCGTGCACTAAAAACGCTAGTGCACCTTAGTAAAAGGAGCCCTAAAAGTCTGCCTAGAACTTGTCTAATGTCTCTATATCTAAGTTTGTCAGCGTCCGTGAAGGATTGTAGATGTTGTTTCCTCATGGCCTATAGTTGGGTAATAAGCGCTAAAAAACTCCTGGTCCTGTTTTTTCTTTTTCTGAACTACATAGGAAATAATATGGCCCCTCAGAACCACCTTGGAGGCGTACCAGAAATGTATAAGACCAACATCTGGAGTTGCATTGTCAGAGTTATATTCTACCCATTTTGGCCTTAAATAAACTCGGAAATTCAGTCATTATATAATTGGAGAGAGAGGCACCAGGAACTGGCCTTTGGAAAGGACGTGAAGGACAGGGACACCCCGACCAGGGCATGATCCAACACCGCAGGTTCATAGATCATAGAAATGCATACTAAAGTTAACACAAAACCAGTATGTAATCCAATCTGGCAAAGACGTTGTGAGGATGAGAAAAAAAAGTATATTCCTTATCATAAGGGTGAAGCGTTCTCCATTAGTCCTACAACTCCAGATGATGGATTAGAAAATTTACCCGGCAATCTAGTGAAGGATCTGAGGTAATATTAAAGTCTCTCCCCATGACTAGTTTATAGTCCAAGTACCCTGAGAGATGAGAGAGCAAAGTAGAAAAAAAACTTTATGACAGTATACATTGGGGGCGTAGAGGTTGCAGAGTAACATCTTTATCCCACATAGTTCGCCTAGCACAATTATATATCTACTATCTCTATCTTAGAACATACATAAGAACATAAGAAGCACCATCTCCGGATCAGACCTTCGGTCCATCAAGTTCGGTGATCCGCACACGTGGAGGCCCTGCCCGGTGTATACTTGGCGTAATTTTAGTCACCCATATCCCTCTATGCCTCTCGTAAGGAGATGTGCATCTAGTTTGCTTTTGAATCCTAGGACGGTCGATTCCGCAATAACCTCCTCTGGGAGGGCATTCCAGGTGTCAACCACTCTCTGCGTGAAGCAGAATTTCCTGATATTTGTCCTGAACCTGTCCCCCCTTAGCTTCATTCCGTGTCAAGTTGGACAATGTAAATATTTTTTTTCTGCTCTATTTTGTTGATTCCTTTCAATATTTTGAAGGTCTCAATCATATCACCTCGTAGTCTCCTTTTCTCAAGGGAGAACAATCCCAGTCTCTTCAGTCGATCCTCGTATTCCAGTTTCTCCATACCCTTTACTAGCTTCGTTGCTCGTCTCTGCACCCTCTCCAGCAGTTTTATATCCTTCTTTAGGTTGGGAGACCAATGTTGGATGCAGTATTCCAAATGGGGTGTGACCATTGCTCTATAAAGCGGCATTATGACCCTCTCTGATCTACTCGTGATTCCCTTCTTTATCATGCCCAACATTCTATTTGCTTTCTATGCCGCCACCGCACATTGTGCTGACGGTTTCAGGGTCCTCTCTATCAGTACACCCAGGTCCTTTTCTTGTTCGCTCTTACCCAGAGTTGCACCTGACATTCTATACTCATATTCCTTATTCTTACTGCCTAAATGCATTACTTTGCATTTCTCCACATTGAACTTCATCTGCCATTTCTCTGCCCATTTCTCTAACTGACACAAGTCGCTCTGGAGTTCCTCTCTATCCTCCTGCGATCTGATTGCCCGGCATAGCTTTGTGTCGTCTGCAAACTTGATGATCTCACTGGATGTTCCTTCTTCAAGGTCATTGATATAAATAATAAATAGGATCGGCCCAAGTACCAAGTACCCACTCTCTGCTTTCTGTTCTCCATGCCATTTGCCTATCCATCTTAGTATATCTCCCTCTATTCCATGGCTTTGTAGTTTCCTGAGAAGTCTTTTGTGTGGAACTTTGTCGAACGCTTTCTGGAAGTCTGAGTATATTATGTCCACCGGTTCTCCACTATCAATTTGTTCGTTCACGGTCTCAAAAAATTGAAGTAAATTCGTTAAACATGATTTCCCTTTCCTGAAGCCATGTTGGCTGGCTTTCATCAGGTCGTCCAAGTGCTGGACTATGCTATCCTTGATCAGTGCTTCAACCATCTTTCCAGGCTCACAGACTTAAGGCTCACAGGTCTGTAGTTGCCCGGATCACCTCTCGATCCTTTTTTGAAAATTGGCATAACGTTCACTATCTTCCAGTCGTCCAGTATCTGTCCAGTTCTAATTGTCAGGTTGGCAAGTTTTTGCAATAACTCTCCGATTTCAACCTTCAATTCTTTTAAGATTCTCGGGTGAATTCCATCCGGTCCAGGGGATTTATCACTTTTAAATTTGTCGATCTGGTAGTATATCTGGTCCAAGTCCACTTCAACTTCTATTACTCCTTTAAATACTGCCACTGCTTCTGGTATTGTTGCGGTGTCCTCCTTTGTAAAGACGGATGCAAAGAAGGAATTAAGTCTATCTGCAATTTGTTTGTCTTCCTTGATGGGGGACAGGTTTAAAACAAACGCAAGGAAGTACTTTTTCACACAGAGGGTGGTGGACACATGGAACACCCTTCCGGAGGCCGTGATAAGAAATAGCACAGTACAGGGTTTCAAGGATGACCTGGATAGGTTCCTGGAAGACAAAGGGATTGAGGGGTACAGATAAGAGCAGTGGAAGGTTTAGAGATAACTGTAGAGGTAGGCAATAAAATTAGTCAGGGACCGCTGACCAGGCAATATGCCTGATGGGCCGCCGCGTGAGCGGACCGCTGGGCTGGATGGACCTCTGGTCTGCCCCGGCGGAGGCGACTACTTATGTACTTATGTACTTATGTACCCTTTTTTTACCTGGTCATCCAGGGGTCCCACCGCCTCTTTTGCGGGGTTTTTCCCTTTTATGTATCTAAAGAAGGGCTTGAAGTTTTTGGCCTCTTGCGCTATTTTCTCCTCATAGTCCTTTTTGTATCTACTTATGGAGGTGAAAAGGCAGGAACTTGTGGATTAGGATTGCCACTCCTCTACACCTCTACACTACTCCTCTACACTACTCTACACTACTCCTCTACTCCTCTACACTACCTCCCCAACCCATTGCCTCCTCAATATCCCATGTTCCATCTGTGAGAGATGGATTTCTTGTATGTAGGCTATGCCAGCTTGAGCCATTTTACGATTACTCGGTATGCTTAATTGAGGATTTAATACCATCCACATTAAGTGTAATCAGTCATCCCTAATCACAAACTCATGATTCACTTCAGTAAGCAATTTCAAAGGCTGGAATAGAGCCTCCCAGCTAGGCTCTCCACCCCGCAATCAATGGCACACACTCCACATCGCAGGTTGAGCACCCACTCAGTAAACAAAATGATAACACCCTGACACTGGAGTGCATGAGAGAGGGGGTGGGGGGTTGGATTTTGGTTTGGTCTTGTTGGGTTCTTTAGTCTCCGCGAAGAAACCACGCGGTAGAGATTCTTATCATTTTGTTTCTTTACGGTCATGAATTGTCTTTATTGCTGTAACTTTTGTATTGTACAAATATATTTTGAAAAATAAATAAAAAATATTAAAAATAAAAAATGATAACACCCAACCCTACCCCCCAGAAAGGCACCATCAACTTGCGTTGCGCCGCTACACAAACAGAATAATCATTAAACAGCATGATCTTAGTCCCTTCATATTCTAGGGATCCTGATTTCCGGTGAGCCCGAAGGATTTCTTATTTTTCCTTCCATGTGTTTGTAGTGGGCTATCGCCGGTCTGGGCTGATGTTCTCCCTCCTGCCTGAAGCCCACGTAGTGAGCCCTCTCACAGCCATATGTTGTCACTGCATGGTTGAGTGACTTTCAGTTTGTCAGGCAGCCACTGGCTGAAGATATGATAAAGATTTTCATCTTTAATCTGTTCTGGCAAACCAATCAAAAGTAAGTTATTTTGTCTGCTTCTGTTTTCTTGTCCTTCAGCCTTCTCTTGAAGGTCTTGCGTCTCCTTCTGAAGTGCAGTGATTTGGGCCGCCATATTAGCACTTTGATACTGCGCAGAGATTCGCGGCTCCACTTCTATTAATCTATGGCCCTGGGAGTCAACCTTCTCATTTAGTTTGTCCACAGCTGATTGCAGGTTTTTGAGGCTTTCTGCTAGTGCCACCGAGACTGACTTAGTGATTTCTTGCATCCAGTTGCCAGCTGGCACCATGAAGGAGGTAGGTTCTGCTGCCATCTTTGTCAAGGGTGATCTTTGTTTGATCCAGGTCCCCATCGGAGGCTTATTTGGCATACCAGGTAGGCACAGCTCTAGGAAGCCCAGGAGTACTCTTGCCACTCGTTACCCCACACTGGACATCTGAAAAAGGCAGAGAAATCAGGGTAAATAAGATAGAAAATAGCTGATTTCTGCAAGGGAGAGCTGAGCTCCACAAGCACATGTCCTTCTAGGCAGCTGCATCACATGACCCTCCCCACATTAAAAGAATATTAATCACATTTCCATTAAGTTCCTATATTCCGAGTGTTATTTTGCCACTGTAGCTGAAAAGAGTATTATCTTAGGGCTTCTTTTATGAAGCTGTTAGGCTTTTTTATCTTTGGCCGCGGCGGTATTAGCTCCAGCGCTCATAGAATTCCTATGCGTGCCTGAATTAATACCACTGCGGCCAGGTATAATAAAGCCTAATATGGCTTCGTAAAAAGGGGAGGGGGATTATTTTGTTAAGTGCCAATCTGTAGAAACAAAATTCTATGTTTTGACATTTTTTCAGATTGTTGATTGAACCATATCCACGTCATTCTCCTTTTGGTTGGGCTGAGAACTTTTCAGTACCCCCTCGTATTCACTTCATTTCTTTCAATCACTACTTCACATTTACTCAAAAAGCCTCTACAAAAAGGGATGTTTTCAGAAATGTTTAAAACTCTGTATAAAATTTCCCTCTACATGTCTAAAACATGCACTGATTGAAATTGAAATTTAATGTAACCATTAAGGGGTCCTTTTATCAAGCTGCGTTAGGGGTTTGTACGCATAATACCGCGCGTTAAACTGCCTGCCGTGCTAGCCGCTAACGCCTGCATTGAGCAGGAGTTAGTTTTTTAGCTGGCTGCGGGGGTTAGAGCGTTAGCCTGACGCGCTAACCCCGCTCTTGCGGCTTGATAAAAGGAGCCCTAAATATTATGTAAGAATTACCTAGAAACATGCATAAAGTTTTATTATGCCAGTGCACCTTAAAAATAACCAGTTAGCAAAAAAAATGCAGGAAAGAAAAAAATAAACTAATTATAATGTTCCTGTATTGTGGAAAAATTAATTTATTCTCATTAGGTATCAACCAGATGTTTATTTAAATTAAATAACCAATTAAAATGTAATTAAACATTCAGTTGCTAAAACACAAATTTTATAGCTGTCATAGAAGAAAGGTCTATAGTTGGAATTGGATCACAGCTTGCTTTTCTTTTGCTGTTAAATAAAAAAATATATGTTCTTTGTGACTTGTCAGGTCGACATAAGAATAAGCCAGAGGTATGTTATATGAGCTTTGGAGACCATCTTGTTCTCTTCTACCAGTGTGCAAGCTGAGATCTGCCTTTGTCTTTAGTTTAGGTTTTCTTTTTTCTTTTTCTTATGTTTTGTTTCATAATAGCATGCACTGTGAAATGGGCTTAGCACATGGGTGGGCAACACACAGTCCTCAAGGGCCACAATTGAGTTGAGTTTTCAAAAGTTCTACAATGAATATGCAAAAGATTGATTGGCATGTACTGTTTTAACTGTATGCAACAGATCTCATCCATATTAATTGTGGAAATATTGAAAACCCAACTGGGTTGTGCACTTCCTGCATGCCAAGACCATTTTTAGTATGGCCTCAAAAAGGGCTTTTTTTTCTATTTTGTTGAATAAGCTATGAGCTCTCGTGTTAAGTCAGTATTATTCAGTTTGCGCATGCTAATATCAGGCTAAAGAACATTGCTTAACAGATAAGTTCTTGTTTGATCTTTTGATGCTTTTGCGCAATAGTACTTCATTATTGATTGAGGGTATAGCAATAATTGGGTGGTGAGGTTTTGGGGGAACAATTTCCCCTTTTTCCTCCATGTCTCTGAGAACAACCCTCTAGTTAGATAAAAAATATAATAGTGTTATTTATTTTCACTTTAATAACAAAGTATTTATGAAAGTGTGACACCCCATACAATAACAACACCTCTCCACACCCCTAATATCCCCCAGTCCCTCCCAACATCCCACACACCACACCCCCTGTACCTTTCCACACCGTAACATCCTCCAAGCCTCTCCTGACATCCCACACACCCCTATACCCTTCTGACATCCCCATATACCCTTCCACATACTCCCTGTACCTTTGGATGAAACATTGGCCAGAGGGATGCCCACTCCCTCCTGCTGATAGGGCTGCCTCTTCAAAATGATGGCCCTTCCCCCTTCCAGTGCATCTTGGGATGCACTGGGAGGGGCTTAGGATCCTAGGCCCCTCTCATTGCATCCCAAGATGCACTGGCATCTAATTTACAGCGTCATTTATAGACTCTGCCTCTAAATGACCTAATTTACAGTGCTATCTGCCCCTAAATGTATTATATGGGTCCCGACTGAACATTGGCCAGGACCTGCATAAATCCCACAATAAAGCATTGGCTGGTCAGACTTGGATATTTATGAGGAAATTCTATAAGAGGTGCCTAAAGTTAGGCACCAAAATAAATAGGCACCTAACTAAATAGGCACCTAATTGTTAAATTGGCTTCAATTATGAGCTTTAAGAAGCTCATAATTAAAAAAAAAATACAAATTAATTGGTAGATAGGCGCTTATCTTTTGAGATGTGATTCTACAAAAGAGAACCGCCTATCGCATGACACCTAGCGGCACCTAATAACAATGTAGGTGTATTTAGGGGTGGAGAATGATTTAGACGCCACTAGGCAAGATTCTCTAAAGGACTTATGTGGCTATGATGTAAGCCTGTAAAACCCTGGTCTATATTACAGGTGTCTAAGATTTAATTTAGGCACTGCTAAATGCGATTCTGTAATTGAGGCCTAAGTGTGATTGACATGCGATAGGCGCCTATCTTTTTTATTCACCAATTATAAAATCCAGCCCTTGGTGCCAGTGCTCAGCCATGACCTGGCAGTGAATATTGGGGCCAAATACTGCCTTTGGTGGTCAGCATTTTATAAAACGCAGACAGCCACCAGCTAAATTTTGATTGATAATTGGGCCCACAAAATCAGAAGTAATGCTTTCAAATCAGAAGTAATGCTTTTTTTTTTAAATGTTCCACGTATACCTGTAAATTCAACAGTGCTGTTTAAATGGATAAAATTGCTGAATAGATCACATTAAACATTTCAAATGATACACTGTCTGAATGGTTAAATCTTGGCTTCATGATGTACCGGGTAAGTATGCTGTTGAAGTGGGTCATTGGCAGTTGCGGTGCATTTCCATGCAGAAGGTCTTTAAGTTTATTTCTTGAATTAGAAAGTCTGTACCCTGCATCAGCCCTGGCTGCAGGTGCTATAAAGGCAGCATTTACGGTCTCTGAGGTGTGTTTGTGTGTGATTCATTGCTATTAAAAGAAGGGTGATTTGAGGACTGGAAGTCCACAACAAGCACCCACAGATTTGCAAATTAACTTTCTAAAGAAAAAAACCCCATAGAGCTTCCCTGTGGAATAGGGCCAGTGAGGACTGCAAAAAGAGCCCCCAGACTTTGCATATTCTTCAATATCATTAAGTGTATTATGCTTCCCCTAATTTTACCCCATTAGGTCCCTTCAGGGCTAAAAGTATAACCTGTACACATGCCTCTAGCTGATGAAGGAGGAACAGTTTTCGCCCAGGTTACAGGCAGCTCAATCTCTCTGAAAACTGTTCTCCCCACGGACAGTTCTCTAAAATTGGCAGTTCAATAAAGCAAAAAGATACTAGAAATGATGAAAAAATGATTTCCAAAACAGAAAGCAGTTAAAGAGGGGCATACTGCACCATGCTGTGAATATCTGTGCAGTATTGATCATTGATTCCCAGAAAAGACATCATACATGTGGAACAGAAAGCGGCAACAAAGATGATTAGAGGCTTGGAACAACAGAAGCTTTTCAGCTTGGAAAAGAAATGAGGGAGAGCAGATATGGCAGACATTTATCAAATCATGAGGTGTGAGGGAGGCTTATTATTAATCATTCTCATAACACAGGAATCAGAGCACCCAATGAAGCTAGCAAGGAGAAAGGTTTAATTAAAACAAATCTAAGAAAATGCTACTTCACATTAGGCAGGGTTAGCGTGAAGAACTCGCTGCCACAAGACAATGTGGAGGCAGATAATATAACTCCAAACTGAAAGGGGTTAAACAAATGAATGGAAGACAGATCAGTCACAGTCTACCTAACAGAACAGCGAGAGGTGTCACTCAGGGGTCACTGCAGTGCTAGAAACTGGAAAGATGTCCAAGTGGAGGGAGACCTTCACACTTCCTCTAAGTCCCCACTGCCTGTGGCTGTCTGGGCAGGATGGACCTTTGAATCGACCCAGGTCTAGTCTTCATGTAGGGCACAGAACTAGGTTGCTATACAATTCGTTCACGGATTTAGATGCTATCGGATATTTTAAGTGACTTCTATATTGACTATTTTTCCTTCATCCTGTTACCATGGTAACAGTAGAATAAAGGATGATTAAAGAACAAAGAGATTAATTTTGCCTTCTCCCCCTCATTTTTCCCTCCCTCGTCTTTCTCAGTTTTCAAGGCAATTGTATTTTCTGGGCTTCAGTTACCCTTTCAGGAACTACAGGCACACTATGTATGCCCTCCTACCAGCTAGTTAATGCCAAAGTTATTTGAGGTTAAACTGCAAAATCTTTTAGTCTCACATTTTGCAATGTTACCTTAAAGTTCTTGTTTTCATTCATTCCTATTTTAAGCTTTTAATGGCCTGATGCAAGTGAGTGGCATTTGCTGGACGGTGCTGTCTTTCACTAAAGCAATTGCCCATACATGTCCTTTCACTATAACTCTTCACAAGGCAAAGTGAGCCCAAGGCTGCAGGTCCATAGAAATTTGACAGTATGTCAAAGTAGCATCACCCTCTGCTCATTCTACACTGACTCATTCAGGTTAAGTACAAGTGGATTTGATTCGTTCATGGAAAAGTGCTTGCCAGTGTCTTTGTTTTAAGGAACAAAATTGGTTTTGGTTGAAGAAGAAGCAGACTCTGATGTCCCTGTTACTGGAACAGCAGCACACCCTTTTTAACAAGAAATGTTGAATAATGATCTTAGAAAAATATCAATTCTAAGAGAAAGTTCAAAGCAGCCCTCAGGCCTGGACAGGAGAACGTGCAAAGGATGAGCGAGTGAGGAAAACAAATTCACATCAGAAGGCGAGAAAAAGACTCCCTGCTGTGCCTTCTGTCAGAATCTCCAGTGCTGTTCCACCAAATAATTTTTAGGCTAGGAAAACGGCAAATATTTCCATTTACGTAAACTTTGTTTCTTTCAGCCTCAATACAGCAGTTCATGATGGGGAAAAATCTATACAAATTAATCTTTCCCCCCTTTCATTCCTCTTTTGCCATTCAGCCAGCTGCGCCTTGATTTCCATAGGCTCCGGACAGCAAACCTGCCCAGTTTTCAGTTGCTCTTTGATGGGAAAGAGTGGAGAGGATATGGAAACAGTCAGGGAGCAACAGAGAAGGCAGAGTCAGGGTGGATACAGGGTATATTTATTTTAAATGCTTTCCCATTCCCTTTGATGCAAGAATGCAAGTAACATATAGAAGACTGATTTATGATGGGTTGTGTGTATTAAGGAGACCTTTCTATGCATTGGTTTGGATTATTTATTTATTGCACTAACACAATCAGTTTCAAGGCTGATTAAAAACCAATAAAATGGATACATTCAAGAGAAGAGACATTATTAGATCGCTTTAAGTCAAAGTTGAAGACTTTCCTTTTTAAAGATGCTTTTGATGTATAATTTGTATAATTCCAATTTTAAAACAAATGCCCCCCTCTCCTATTGTCCAAACCTTATGTTCTCTCTGTTCTATCTAAAAATGGAGTTCATCCCCTTATCCCTACCTGTTCCTGTATGTTAAAATGTAATTTGAGGGTGGAGCTTACCTAAGATGGCTGCTTGAAGCTCTCACCAAGACTCCGTCGAAATTTCCTCTCCATTTTTACCTATGGTATAAAGGAAATCTAAGACCTAGGTGCTCCCAGATGAATTGACTTCAGTGACTGGTCTGATGGATGTCTTTGTGGAGTGCAGCTCCCGAACTTCGGCTGGAGGAAGCATGCAGGCTGAGGTGTGTGAGTACTCCTTTGAAGGTGCTACTCTTATCTCCGAAGAAGCAGCTACAGAGGCTATGTTGAGGGCTGAACCGGCCCGGGACGCCTCCCTGTTGACCCAACAGAATGGAAGGTCTGTTTCTGGATTGGGACAAGAGGATTTGTCAGCACAATCGATGGAGGAACTGAAACAATTACACGAAGTGGAGGGCACGCAAGTTTCTTCGCTGAATACAGCTCCAGGTACTTTAATAGCCACCGAGGGATCGAGAATGAAGATTGCTCCCTCTACAAAGCCTAAGGTCTTTAATATGGAAGCTATATGGGAAGCTATCTTTAATTTATAACTCTCCCTAGGCAATCAGATACTTCTACTTTCTTCCCGTTGTACAACGGTACTCAGAGAATTTAGAAATAAAAAAATAGAGTATCAACTTACTCTAGAGCAGTGGTTTGAAACTCGCAGCCCGGGGGCCCTTGCGTCCCACCAGGTACTATTTTGAGGCCCTCTGTATGTTTATCATAATCACAGTAAAATAAAACAGTTTCTTGATCATATGTTTCTTTAGCTATAAATTACAGTATTATTATTAAGACTTAGCCAAAAGGAAAGATTTATAAATTATAAAGTTTTACCTCATGCAAAATTGTCATTTCTTTAGTAATGTAAAGCAAGAAGTGGAGATGTCCAATGAAGACTGGTGAACTTAATCTTTCTTAAAAAGTCCTTTATTCATCCAAATCTCAATGACTAGACATGTACATGTTTCGGCTAAATCGGCCTGCTTCAGGAGTCTTAAAAGTCTTCAGAATGAAGTAATCTTAAATGAAAGGACTTCCTAGTCGTTCATATTATATCTTCTTATGGAAATCATATACCAGATGAAAGAAACATTCTCGGTGTTTTTTTCTGAGGCCCTTCAAGTACCTACAAATTCAAAATGTGGCCCTGCAAAGGCTTTGAGTTTGAGACCACTACTCTAGAGTATCAACTTTGGAAAATAAATTCTTAGACTCTAAAACCAGATTGAAATCATTGGAAACACAAGCATTGGCATGGGTAAAAGACAGTGGGAATCTTCACTTTAAACAAGAAATGCTGGAAAATGCTATCAGAAGGTGTAATCACAGGATCATAAACTCTCCAAAAGTTCTTTCAGTTACACCTAAAGTTATGCACTGTTAAATATGTGTTCTTTGAACCATCTCAATTAACAACTTTTGTGGCATTGTCTCATCTGGACGGAGGAAAATCTTGAGCCCTATAATTTGATTAAGTATGGGACCTTGTTTTCAGTGATATAGCTTTCAGGATTTTGTTAAAATACTTGTATTTTTTCTTTCATTTACTTCGCTGTTTCTAAAATCTTGGATCCAAAGAGAACTTGAGCATAAATAGTTAAATGTTGTTTTCTTTATTGGCTGTAAAATCAAACTATATCTTACTATTATTGTTTTCTGTACAAGTGTAATACTTGAACTTTAAATTGAAAATTAATAAAGATTTAATTATAAAATAAAAATAAATAAATACAAAGATATGTTTAAAAGATACTTGTCTGGGATTTTGAAAGTACAAGATGCTTTATATCCACCTCTCTCAAAAATTTACTATTTATCTAGGAGGATAAAACCTCAGTGTCCTAATCAGCAGAATTTATCTGCTGATAGTTTGGATTTAACTAATTTCTTAGAGAGGTCTGATATGGAAGCATAGGTTCCTGCTACTTTATTGGTGCAGTTTGCTATTGATTCTGATAGAGAATGGTTGCTTAAAATGTTTTTAA
This sequence comes from Geotrypetes seraphini, assembly GCF_902459505.1. Classification (NCBI taxonomy): domain Eukaryota; kingdom Metazoa; phylum Chordata; class Amphibia; order Gymnophiona; family Dermophiidae; genus Geotrypetes; species Geotrypetes seraphini. The sequence goes on along the minus strand of NC_047094.1, from coordinate 88,012,758 downwards.
GCATAGAGATGTTCCCTTTATGATGCATCTGGATGTATCTAGGCCTACACAGAAGAGAAGAAGACAATTTCTGTTATTGAGACCTCAGGTAGTGCAGTTAGGAGCTACCTTCATCTTGCGTTATCCCTGTAAGTGTGTAATGACTTATATGGAGAATTAGTCTTTAAGTCCGTTACATTAACAGGTGCTAGAATAAGAGTTTTTACCTCATGCAAAATTGTCATTTCTGTAATAAGACATTAACTATTTTTTCTGCAGCCCTCCAACTACCCTATTTTTTTCTGCGGCCCTCACAGTTAAAGTTTAACATTTTTCCTTTCTCAAAACTGACACATTTCAATCACTGTATGGAAAATAAAATCATTTTCCCTACCTTTGTTGTCTGGTGACTTTATTTTCCTGTGCTTTTAACTATGTTTCCAGGGCCTCCTGCATGCTTCTCCTTTGGTCCTCCTTCCCTCCCCCAACCAACATCTATCTCTCCCTCCCTCAATGAGTCCAACTTTTCACTCTCTGCTCTATTCCCCTTGCCCAGTGTAACATTTCTCCTTCCCTCCTTTCTGCCTTCCCCATCCATCTCACCCTCTCCACATCCAACACTTTCTGCCTCCTGAACACTTTCTCTCTCTCTCATTGCCTCTTCCCTCAGTGGCATCCCTATTTCCCACCCCTAACCCAACTTGCTCTCTCCCCATGCACCATCTCACCCTCACTTCCAGTGTGTAGCACCTTTCCTTTCCCTCCCTTTCTGCCAGGTCCAGCAGCATCTCTTCTCCCTTCCAGGAAATCAGCTGATGCCAGCACAGGTTATCGGTGGCAGAAGGCGAGATTATTAATCCGCCGCATGCTCCTTCTACTGCGCATGCGGTGGCACGGAAGCACAAAACGCGGAGGCACGGAATTTCAAGTGCGTATGCGCGCTAAGAGTTTTACTAAGATAGATATGTTTTTGATGAGCCGCAGCAGCTGTCCAAATTTATTTCTTCTAAAGTACAAAAATTAAGCACTTTGTGAAAATTGAGAGAAAAATGGTGATGGAGTTCAAAGAAGCATGGGATGAAAATAGAGGATCTAGAATCAGAAAATAATAGTAAATATTGAACTAAAGCCAGTACTGGGCAGACTTGCACGGTCTGTGTCTGTATATGGTCGTTTGGGGGAGGATGGGCTGGGGAGGGCTTCAATGGCTGGGAGGGTGTAGATGGGCTAGGGTGAGTTTTGACAGAGATTTCGGTAGTTGGAACCCAAGCACAGTACTGGGTAGAGCTTTGGATTATTGCCCAGAAATAGCTAAGAAGAAAAAATTTAAAAAAAATTTAAATTGAATTAGTAAGGGCAAACTGGATGAACCATTCAGGGCCTTTATCTGCCATCATCTACTATGTTACTATGTTACAATATTTGTAAAGCATATGTGGGGGGTTTTTCTGACCAGTGATTAGTTGGCTATTTTAGAGCCAACGAGGCTATTAGTAGTACCCTGTTTACACTGAGGTCTTTTTTTCTCTACTTTTTCTTAACAGGCTTCCTCTCCTCCATCAGGAGACGGAGCTCGAATCATACCTGCTAATTATCTTTCTTTTATTCCCTCCAGACCGGCACAAAATGGATGGGCTTGCGTTCCTCTGCCAGCAGGTGGAAACTAGAACACATTGACTTTTGACAGTAGTACAAATGGGCTGTGCAATCCCATGTACAATCAGTCTGACGAATAGCCAAGCAGAAACTAAGAACTAAAGAACTGTGAACTATAAACACACTAACTCCACTCTCATATGGAGAAGACAAAATAGTTGTCCGGATTGGACAGGGAAACACTGTTGGATACTGATTAGAACAAGAACCTTCAAAGTTTCCCCACAATTCGCCAGCTAAGCCAGATGAACCAAATGCCGCTGCTTCAAAAAAAAAAAACATGACAAGATACCGCAGAAAAAAAATGTACTCTTCGTGATAAACACTGTGCCAGTCCGGAGGGATAAAAGAAAGAAAATTAGCAGGTAAGAACCTAATTTCTTCTTCTTTATCATCCTTCCATACCAGCACAGAATGGATTTGACATACCAAAGCAGTACCCATCATGGGTGGGACCCCTGAAGGGCCACCACAAGAACACGCTCACCAAACACCACATCCCGACAGGGGACCACCGAGAAGGGTTCTCAAGGCACTGAAGCCACCAAGAAATGAACTTTAAGCAAAAAAACAAGAAAAAGAAGCAGAGCAATTGCAAAAGACTTCTGCATGGATTACTTGCAAATTGTAACTGGATATGTTCTCTAGCTCTCAGCCTAAGGGGTGGAGCATGTGCTCAGATAAGTGTTGGATTTCTGCAACTCCCAGATTGCAGGTTGGGATTGAACACCTAACATATGGAATCCGGAAGGGATGTGACAGAACGCTCAGTTGCTTACCGTAACAGGTGTTATCCAGGGACAGCAGGCAGATATTCTCACATATGGGTTATGTCATCCATGGAGCCCTGATATGGACACTTTAAAAGTGCATTGCTACTTTAAGATTTTTTTTGAAAGCTTGCAATTGCCCACACCGCGCATGCGCAAGTGCCTTTCTGCGAAACATAGGCTCGTGGTACCTCAGTTCGGTAAGCAAGCTAAGAAGCCAATCAGGGGAGGTGGATGGGTTGTGAGAATATCTACCTGCTGTCCCTGGGCCTGTTACAGTAAGTAACTGTGCTTTATACCAGGACAAACAGGCAACATATTCTCACATGTGGGACTCCTTAGCTTACTAGAATGGGATAGAGGGAGTGTTGACCATTAAGAAAATAACCTTCAAAGTTTCCCCACAGTTTGCCAGCTAAGCCAGACGAACCAAACGCCGCTGCTCTTACTATACGCCCCAAAAAACCAAGACAACAAGATACCGCAATATTGCTTGGCCGAAGTGAGCATCTCGTCTGGAATAAGATTCCAGACAGTAGTGAGATGTGAATGTATGAACTGAGGACCAAGTAGCAGCTTTACAGATTTCATCAATAGGAGTGGAACGAAGGAAAGCAACAGAAGCTGCCATAGCTTGGACTTTGTGTGCTGTGACACGACTACTTTGTGTGCTGTGACACGACTCTCCAGATGCAGCCCAGCCTGAGCACAACAGAAGGTGATACAAGCTGCCAACCATGAAGAAATAGTTCTCTTGGATATTGGTTGGCCCAAGTTGTTAAGATCAAAAGAGACAAACAACTGAGGAGACGTTCTGTGAGATTGAGTCCTCTGCAAGTAGTAGGTCAATGCTCATTTGCAGTTTAGAGCAGGGGTGTCAAACTCAATCACATTAAGGGGCCAAAATCCAAAACAAAGGCCAGACCCCACCCAATCTCCACCCTAGACCCCACCCCATAATAGTACTAATTATAACCTAATCTAATCTAATGCTTGACTTTATATACTGAATCATCATTCAAGGAAAGCTCGATTTGGTTTACAATAGTTAAGTTATCGAACAAAAAAACATAAAAGAATAAGACTAAGTTTGGTAAAGTTAATTATCAAAGTGTTTAGCAAATAAAGTAGTTTTTAAGGATTTGCGAAAAGGTTGAAGTGAGCCAGAACTCCTTAAAAGAAGTGGAAGGTCATTCCACAGTTGAGATAGCTTAAAAATCAGAGATTGACTGAAAAACTTAACTTGCTTAATCCCTTTTTTGGAAGGAAGAGATAATTTGAATTGTTGATCACCTCTTGCAAAAGAAAATCTATAAACATTCCAGGATAGAGGAAGGAGAGGAGTAAAAATACCATGTAAAATTTTAAAAACAACACAGGCACACTTAAATTGAACTCTAAAACAAACTGGAAGCCAATGAAGACTGAAGCAATGGCGTCACGTGATCAAATTTACGTTTACCAAAAAATCAATTTCACAGCAGTGTTTTGAATTAATTGCAATCTGTAGAGGCAAGTTTTTGTAACACCAAGGTAAATAACGTTGCAATAGTCGAGACGAGATAAGATAATTGACTGAACTAAAGTGGAAAAGTGACAATGATGAAAGAGATGTCTAACCTTCCTCAGCATACGTAGATTAAAAAAACAGTTCTTGACCATGGAGTTAATTTGATCTTTAAAAGAGAGAGAGAGGAGTCAAGAACTCCCAATACCTTGGCAGAGAACTCAATCTGTAGGGAGGATACAGAAACTAAAGCTACAGAAAGAGGAAGACAGTCCAATTTTGGGCCTAACCATAGTACAGTGGTACCTTGGATTACGAGCATAATCCGTTCCAGGAGCATGCTCGTAATCCAAAATGCTCGTTTATCAAAGCGAGTTTCCCCATAGGAAAAATGGAAACTCGCTTTGATACGTTCCCACCCCCCAAGGCCAGCGGCGCTGCTCTATCCCTCCCCCCACGAGAATCGGCATTGCTCTCCCCGAAGGCCCCCCCGTGATCCAGCACCCCCACGATCCGGCACCCTCCCCCCGCTGCGATCGGGCCCCCCCTGCTGCAATTGGGCACCCCCCACCGCGATTGGGTACCCCTCGCCGCTGCTTACTGTCATCTGGGCACTGGCACCGGCATGTCCTGTGCGTTGGTGCCGGTGCCCGAAGATCGGCCTCCTCTTCTTGCTGGGCCTTGGAGAGAACATGAACTCGCAGGCCTTGAGCATGCGCAGATGCTCGAGACCCAGCAAGAAGAGGTGGCCGATCTTCGGACACCGGCACCAACACACAGGACATGCCGGTGCCGGTGCCCAGATGACAGTAAGCAGCGGCGAGGGGTGCCCAATCGCGGCGGGGGGTGCCGGATCGCAGGGGGGGGCACTCGTCAATCGAGCCATGCTCGTCTTGCAAAACACTCGCAAACCGGTGCACTCGTAAACCAGGGTACCACTGTAATTTGGCTTTTGTTGTATTAAGCTTCATCTGGACGAACTGAGCCTAGGCTTGAAGTTTTGAAATACAAAGATTTACTTTAGATGGTAGGTCAGTAATGTCCGGATCTATCTCTATCAAAATAAAAATATCGTCCGCATAAGTGAATAGAGTTTCCCAAGATGACAGCTTGAAAATATTCAAGGTGGTTATATAGAGATTGAATAAGATTGGAGAAAGTGGGGAACCCTGAGGAACCCCACAAGGGGGCTGCCAGAAATTAGAAGTATTACCAAGAAAATTCACTGAGTAGGAACGATACTGAAGAAATTTAGAGAACTAGTTCAAAACTGCCTGATGAAGACCTATGTCTCAAAGCAAATGAAGGAGAATGCCATGATAGACAACATCGAACGCTGCAGATAAATAGTTAACCACAATATTAAACTACACAAAGCACACTGTATGCTTCTCAACATTCATTCCTACCAGACCACAGATAACCCCTTTGCAAATACGGAACCAAAAACTAAAAGTACTAATTTATAAAAAAAGAAACCCTAAGATTCAAGACTCTGCATGTAGTACAACCCCCAGAGAAAAAGAATCAAATGTATTTCTTCCTGAGCAGTTCAAAAGATAGACAGCAGATTAAAATTCTAATTCAAACACTAAATTAAAAATAAAATCATTCCCCCTACCTTTCTTGTCTCCCTCCCTCCATGCTGTGCTGTGCCTCCCTCTGGTGGGTATCTTACCTTCTGGCCGGCTCCAACCTGGCTGTTTTATGCCCCCCAGTGTTATCTTGTGGCTGGCTCCCTCCTCCACACAGCTGCAGTGGCTCCTTGTGCAGCAGCTCTTTGTGTGTCCTGCGCCTGAACAGGAAGCCTTCTCTCTGACATCAAAACATCAGAGGGAATGCTTCTGGATGAGACGCTCGACGCACGAGTTGCTGCTGCATGCAGCTTCATGCACACTGCGGCTGTGAGGAGGAGGAGCCGGCCATAAGATAACACCAGGGGCATCAGACCTGTGGTCTAGAGTATGAAGAGCCGTTTCTCCCGCACGAAAGTGAGGCTTGGGAAAAATCACTGGTAACACAATAGACTGATTAAGATGAAATTCAGTGACTACTTTTGGGAGGAACCTTGGATGTATACGAAGTACCTCTTTATCATGGTGGACCCCTCCATGGTGGACTTTAAAAAGTGGGTCTGCCACCAAAGCTTGGAGTTCGCTCACTCGACGAGCAGATGTGAGAGAGATAAGGAAGACTACTTGCCAAGTGAGATATTTCAGATGAGCTGAAGACATTGGTTCAGAAGGAGGCTTCATAAGTTTAGAAAGAACTACATTAAGATCCCCAACCACTGGAGGAGGTTTGAGAGGTGGCTTGACATTGAAAAATTCTTTCATAAATCTGCCTATGAGGGGATAAGCAGTGAGAGGTTTTCCATCGACTGGTCTGTGGAAAGCATTGATAGCACTGAGGTGAACTCTAATAGAAGTAGTCTTAAGGCCTGAATTGGATAGATGTAGAAGGTAATCCAATACTGAAGAGATAGAGGTGGATGCTGTATCATGATGATGAAGAGTACACCATGTAGAAAACCGTGTCCATTTCTGTTGGTAACACTGTTGAGTAGACGGTTTTCTTGGTGCTTCCAAGATAAGTCTGACAGGGTCAGAAAGATGACTGTCAGTCGATGTCATCCTGAGAGGTACCAAGCTGTCAGGTGCAAAGATTGAAGATTGGGATGTAGAAGAGATCTTTGACTCTGTGTAAGAAGAGATAGAAAAATTTTGCAGGGGTACTGGATCCTTGACCGTGAGTTGAAGTAGAAGGGAGAACCAGTGTTATCTGGGCCACCGAGAAGCTATGAGAATCATGGTGGCCGACTTCTGTTTGAATTTGACAAGCGTCTTGAGGATGAGAGGAATTGGTGGAAACACATAAAGGAACTTCTGCGTCCAATCCATTAAAAAAGCATCTGCTTCCAGATGCTGAGGAGTGTACTGTCTGGAGCAAAATTGAGGCAGTTTGTGATTGAGAGGAGACGCAAACAGGTCTATCTGAGGCTTCCCCCAGAGCAAGAAAATCTGATACAAGACTGCAGAGTTGAGAGTCCACTCATGTGGCCAGAAAAACCTGCTGAGTCTATCTGCTAAAGAATTCTTTCACCTTGACTATATATTGCTTTGAGAAATATGTTGCGAGTAATCTCCCAGTGTCAAATCCATTGAGCTAATTGGCAAGGAAGCATAGAACCTGTCCCTTTTGGTTTGTTTATATAATACATTGTCACCTGATTGTCCATACAAACTAGGAGCACATGATCAGCTACTATGTGCTGAAAAGTCTTGAGAGCATTGCGTATGGCCCTGAGCTCCAAAAGATTGATGTGAAGACCATTGACCCTGTGTGTGAAGACCATCCCTAAGCATAATTTGATGAGTCTGTGGTCAAAACCTTCTGATGAGGAGGGGTGTAAAACAATAACCCTCTGGAGAGATTGGAAGAATTCATCCATCACTGCAGAGATTGACAATGTGACTGTAATCTGTTGAGAGAATGGGTTGATAGCTTGAGACCATTGAGAGGCGAGAGACCATTGAGGTGCCCTGAGATGAAGTCTCGCAAAGGGAGTAACATGAACTGTGGAGGTTGACCCAGAAACACCATCATCTGTCTGGCCGAGATTGATGGAAGGTGAGAGATGGATTGATGGAAGCTGAATCAAATTTTCCTGCCTTTGCTGAGGAAGAAACGCTCTGAGATGAACTGTGTCGAGCAGGGTTCCTATAAATTGTAGAGTTTGAGAGGGTTGAAGTTGGGATCTGGGAAAATTGACTTTGAACCCCAACTGTTGAAGTAAGAGAATTGTTAACTGTGTTGCTGCAAGCACCCCTTGAGGCATGGCCCCTTTTATCAGCCAATCATTGAGATAAGGATACACCAGGAGACCTTGGGCTTGCAACTCCACTGCGACTACCACTAGGTACTTGGTGAATACTCTGGGCGAGGATGCAAGGCCATATGGTAGAACCTTGTACTGGAAATGATGCTGTACCACTTGAAACCTGAGAAATTTTCTTTAGGCTGGATGAACTGGAATGTGAGTGTAAGCTTCCTTTAGATCCAGAGCATAGCCAGTTGTTGCGATCTAAGAGGGGCTATAGGGTAGCCAAGGACAACATGTAAAACTTTTCCTTTACCAGAAATTTGTTCATGCCCCTGAGGTCTAAAATTGGATGTAGACCTTCCGTCTTCTTTGGAATAAGAAAGTATTAGGAGTAAAACCCCCGATTCCTCGGAGCAGGAGGAACTTTTTCTATTGCACTGAGAAGTAAGGATTCTATCTCCCGAAGAAGGGATGTCTGCTGAGAGTCGAAAAGAGGACGATCTAGGGGTAGAGTGTCGAAATGAAGAGTATATCCCTCTCGTATGACTTTTAGAACCCAGAGGTCTGATGTTATCAGTTCCAATCGTAGATGGAGCCAGCCTCCAATTGGCTGAGGGAGAGGCTGAGAAAGGGAAACAGTTAAAAAGACTGAGCGGGCTTTTGGGTGGCTGCTGGTTGAGACTTTTGTGGATGCGGCTGCTTTTGTTTCTTCTGCTGAGGTATACTAGGTGCAGCAAGTTTAGTTGAATAACGCCTCTGATAAGAAGAAAGCTTAACAGAGGCGTTATTCAACTAAAGAAGAAAGCTTAAGAGCCCTCTCAACCCCGGACCAACCCGACGGGACGTCTCCTGCAGCGGCTGCCTGCCCTGCTTTAGCCAGCCGCGCCGACGCTGATCTTACTGCTGGGCCGGGCGTGCGAGCTTGCTCCGCCCCCCAGCCCCTGCCGGGAAACTTTGAATTCGGCGGCTCAAGCGGAGGAGCCATCTTGCAGCCGTTGCTGCTTGGGGACAGCCCTCTCAACCACGGACCAACCCGACGGGACGTCTCCTGCAGCGGCTGCCTGCCCTGCTTTAGCCAGCCGCGCCGACGCTGATCTTACTGCTGGGCCGGGCGTGCGAGCTTGCTCCGCCCCCCAGCCCCTGCCGGGAAACTTTGAATTCGGCGGCTCGAGCGGAGGAGCCATCTTGCAGCCGTTGCTGCTTGGGGACAGCCTTCTCAACCCCGGACCAACCCGACGAGACGTCTCCTGCAGCGGCTGCCTACCCTGCTTTAGCCAGCCGCGCCGACGCTGATCTTACTGCTGGGCCGGGCGTGCGAGCTTGCTCCGCCCCCAGCCCCTGCCGGGAAACTTTAAATTCAACGGCTCAACGGCGCAGCGGCTGAGTGAAGCACAAACAGTCCAACTTATAATTCAGCCGCAATAACTGATTCTTTAAGACTTCATAACAAACGTGGAAACCTCCTACAAACAACAAATTAACCGCCTCAATCTAGACCAACATCATTAAGAGGCGTGGCTTGACTACCGCGGGGACCACAAACATGAAATAAATACTCCTCTTCACCCACACTCGAAACTGATTAAAAAGTGCTTATTTTTGAAAAAAAAAATAAAAAAAACTTCGCGATTTCGCCAAAATATAACTTCATGAGTCCCTATGTTGCCTACAAAATCGACAAAAAACGAAACTGCTCCACCTGCGTCGATCGGAGGGAAGAAGCTGAAATCTGATCTGAACACGCCAGAGAAAATGGCGCCGAAGAATGATGAGGCTTCATTAGACTTGCTCCTGAAAGAAATAAGATCAAATCGGAGCATAATTCAGGAGCAGGTTGATGAAATCAAACTTTTAAGGAGTGAGATTGAGGCAATTAATTCCCAATTTGTAGATGCCCGACATCGTTTGGACGTCCTAGAGGAAAAAACATCTGTCATATCTTCACTACAAGAAACGGTAACTAAACATGACAAACTGATTACTACTTTACAAAGAGACTATGAAGATCTTTCTAATCGTAGCAGAAGATCCAACTTAAGAATTATTGGGCTACCTGAATCATCGGAGGGCTCTGATATGGTTGCCTTTCTGTCTACTTTCCTGCCTGCTACCCTGGGTCTTGTCTTCTCACCTCCGCTGGAAATAGAGCGTGCTCACCGCGTGCCGTCTCACCTCTCTACACATGCATCTTCTCCCAGGCCTATCGTGGCTAAACTCCTCAGATTTCAACACACATTACAGATCCTCACAACAGCAAAATCTAAACCTCAGCTACTACATCAAGGCAGGAAATTTTTCATTGTTCCAGATCTAGCTAAAACCACAGCCTTGAAGAGAAAGGCTTTTCTCTCTCACCGACAGGAGCTCAAAGATATTGGAGCCAAATACGGTCTTATGTATCCTGCCAGGATGAAAGTTACCTACAATAACCGCACTACTTCTTACACTGATCCTGAGGAGCTGACTACATTCCTGGACTCTCTGAAAATGCGCTGACATACTAAGCTACTGATGTCTATGCTTGCATCTGGTTCCTGCTGTTAATGTTTTCTGCTGTTAATGTTTTCTGCTGTTATAGCTTGCTAGTATATGACTGTACAATTTATTGCTTTGTGTGAATAAGCACACCACTCTCATGTTTCTCAAATTGAGTGGGTGTGGAATAGGGTTAGCTGTTCCGTATGTGTTACTTCTCCGTGCTCACAGGAGCACCCTTAAACTGTTTTATTCCACACATGATAACTTGGTCTTTCTTTTTTCTGACCTTGTATTATGCTATCACTGCTAATCTATTTGCTCTTTCTCTTATGCTTTCTTTATTTCTACTTTCTGGCAGAAGTGTCTGCTTGATATTCTGGTTGTGTCATTTGCTTTTTTCTCATAAAGGTGATATCTACTATATCCTACCACCACATATAACAGATTATGGCTGACTTACATATCCTTTCTTTTAATGTGAATGGTTTGAACCATCCTATTAAAAGGAAGAAGATAGCCAACTATGTGTCTAATAAACATCCTCATGTGATTTATTTACAGGAGACCCACCTCCCGCCCGCTGCCTCCTTGAAATTTAAGTTGAAGGGATATTCCACTCATTTATATTCCCCTGCAACTCAGAGGAAAAAAAATGGGATATCAATACTTATCAGTGACAAGCTATCCCCAATTATTCATTCTGTTAAAACAGACTCTGACGGAAGGTGGTGTCTAGTACATACTGCGTTGCACTCAATAGATTTTGTGCTCCTTAATATTTACGCTCCTGTTTTGGATCATCCGGACTTTTTCAAAGATCTTCAGCTGGCGTTAGTTGAATATGGTTCTTGCTCTCTGATATTAGGAGGTGACTTCAACCAAATTCAGGACATTTATATAGATAGATCATCATCTTGCAGACCCTCAAAGTCCAAATCTTTCTCAGCCCTACATGCTTTAATGGAAGCCTTCTCCCTCCGATCCATGGCGTTTACTGCACCCGAAAGATAGAGAGTACTCTCACTTTTCATCACCACACAACACTTACTCAAGAATTGATTTCTTTCTTCTTTCCCCCTCACTCATTCAAGACGTAACAAATACTATCATACATCCAATATCTCTTACAGATCAAGCAGCCATTTCCTTGCACTTAACTATTTCTGCCCCACGCAAAGAATCTCCCTCTTGGCGACTTAATAATGCCTTACTTTTAGATGATGCAATAGTGGACAAAATCAAATCTTTTACCACAGAATTTTTTGAAATTAACACCAAAGAGTCAGAAACCTGTCCTGCTATTGTTTGGGAAGCTTACAAAGCCTCTCTCAGAGGTGAATTGATTAAACTTGCTTCCTGGAAAAAAACACAATCCATACAAAAAGAAAAAGAATTGGAAGTCTCTATCAAAAACTTAGAACTACAACATATGTCCACTCATTTACAAGATCCATCCATGTTCCAACGCATTCAAAATCTTAAATATGAATATAATACTCTGGTTTCCCACACGGCCCGACGTGACATTTTCATTTCCTCCTCCGGTCACTATATGGGAGATAATCTTATGGGTCGCCCTTTAGCTAGGTATCTTAAAACTAAATCAAAACGTTTACACATCTCAGCTGTTCAAGACTCATCAGGACAATTAGCTAGAACCAGATCTCTGATTTCTTCCCAATTTGAAAAATTTTATACTACTCTATATCAATCTGAGCTATCAGCCCCTGAATCGGATATAGACTCTTTCCTCGCCTCTTTAGCTCACCCGACTGTATCGGAATCTATAAAAAAAAAAAACTGGACGCTCCCATCACCACGTCTGAGATTGAAACTACTATATCCTCCTTACCCACTGGGAAAGCCCCAGGTCCGGATGGCTTTACTAATGAGTTCTTCAAAAGTTTCCGAGCTCTCTTGGCGCCTCAACTCCTCACGTATTATGATTTTCTCCACTCCACTCCGGATAAACAATTTAATTTCGCTGAGGCCACTATTGTAGTTATTCCTAAACCAGAATGCGATGCTACTTTGGTTAAAAATTTCCGTCCTATCTCTCTCCTTAATTTGGATTACAAAATTATGGCAAAACTACTCGCATTAAGACTCACCACAGTGATCCCAACCCTTGTACACAAAGATCAAACAGGATTCATCAAACAAAGATACATAGGAGATAATTTACGCTTATTTCACCATATCAATGCTCACGCCAAAATACTGTCGGATCCTGTGATTGGTCTAGCCATTGATGCTGAGAAAGCCTTCGACCGAGTGGAGTGGCCATTCTTATTCCAAGTACTGAAATGGTACAATTTTGGTCCTTTCTTCACAGACTGGATAGAAACACTATATAGACAACCCACAGCTCGTATTCTTATTAACAACTCTCACTCCAACAAATTCCCCCTTCATAGAGGCACCCGTCAAGGCTGTCCCCTTTCACCATTGTTATTTGACTTAGCGTTGGAACCTCTCCTGTCATCTATCCGACAATGTCCCCTAATTAAGGGTATCCCCTCGTCCAGTCGAGACATTAAATTAGCAGCCTATGCTGACGATGTCCTTCTCTTTCTCAGAGATCCTCTTGTCTCCTTGCCCCATCTTATTAACATTGTCTCTCAATACTCTCAACTTTCTGGATATTCTGTTAATTGGGAGAAATCAGAAATCTTTCCTCTCAATGACCACATCTCCTCCTCAGATCTGGCTCAATTTCCTTTTTCATGGTCACAGGGAGCTGTGAAATATTTAGGGGTCCTAATTCATAAAGATCCAGTACACGCCCAAGATCTGAACAAATCCAAAATCAAAAATTTAGTTTCAAACACTACAACTCGTTGGTCCCCACTTTATTTGTCATGGTGGGGTAGAATAGCCTCCATTAAAATGACTTTAGCCCCGCAAATTAATTACACCCTTTTCATGCTTCCCCTCCTATGCCGGAAAAAATTATTTCATTGGCTCAATATGAAAATCTCTGAATTTATTTGGAACAAGAAAAAACCCCGTATTGCTCTCGCCAAGCTGAAGGCCCGATTAAATTTACCAGATTTTTATTATTATTATATCGCATCTTTAGCCAAATATGGAGCTTATTGGATCGTTGATTCTAATCCTCAGGATCAACCAGCATGGTTTGAAATGGAACACTTTTTATGTGCACCACTGCACGTTTCCTGCTTCCTTACAGTGTCAATACCTAGACACTTGAGAAAGTATTCCTTGTTGAGTGCAACGCAGCATGCTTTTCATCTTCTAGATGCAACGGCTGAGATCTCTGTTAGTGAAAGCCCACTCATGTCCCTTTGGAATAACCCTAAAATTCAAAATAAAGGTAGATCCCTTTCATGGAAGAGGTGGCAACGGGCGGGTGTCGAGTTTGCTCATCAATTAATCTCCTCCACCTCATTCGTTCCTTTTGATATTTTTTGTTCTGCATATTCACTTCCATCCTCTATACATTCCCAATGGCTCATGCTTACTGGAATACTGTCTAAGGTACATATACGCCCTGACTTTATGACCTCTATCCACACTGTTCACCACTGGTCTACTCTGGCCTTAATGAAGGGTAAAGCGATATCTCTTTTTTATAGTATTCTAAGGGATCACTCTTTCACCTTTTCACCTCAATCAATGAACCAATGGGACTCGATTCTGCAGACTACGCTTTCTGATATAGATTGGGAACTTTTCTGGTCCTCCACAAACCGTCCTCTTCTATCTTCCAGAGTCTCGCAATCAATGTTCTTCGTTATGTGGAATGCAGTATGGACCCCATTTCGCATGTGGAAAGCGAAGCTAAAACAAGACTCCACCTGCTGGAATTGTTTGAAAGAGTCTGGAACTCTTGATCACATGCTTTTTCATTGCACTATAGTTCACTCCTTCTGGATTCGTATTTGGGACACTATAAAATCTATTACTAAGTGTTCAGAAGAGATTTCCATGGACATTGTAATTCTTCGTTCTCAACACCCTTGTTTCGCACAAACAAACTGCCCACCTAAACTCATTGATGCCATGTTTGTAACAGCTCTTATGCATATTCTAAAAAATTGGAAATCATCCTTGCTACTTGACTACACCTTTTGGTGGAACTCTCTGAGCATGTATCACAAATTTGAATCTTATGCATATGAGAAAAACATGATTTCTCGACTCTCCACAAACATGGTGCGAAATAAATCACCTTGGTCATTCTTAGATTCATATGTTCATTCTAACCAGTAGACACTTCTGCCTCTCTATCTATCTATCTCTCTCTTTTTCTTTTTCTCCTTCTTTCTTTCCCTCTCTCTTATTTCACTCTCCCTGCTTTTCTGCCTTTCATATATCTTTTATTAGCAGTTACACATACCCTGGATTCTTTTTATTAATCTGGTTGTATGTAAATGATTGTAGATATAGACTTTTTCTACACCATTGTGTCTTATTCAGATTTTGTGTGTTTGAATTGCTTTCTGTAAATTTCTTATAATATTCAATAAAAACTAATGAACTAAAAAAAAAAAAAAAGAAGAAAGCTTAAATGGTCGAGATGTTGAAGGGGGTTAGACTTGGTTTTAACCAAAGTATTCCAGCTCTTCTCATGATCAATGAGTTTTGGGGTAGCATTTTCAATAAAGTCACCAAAAAACTCATCTCTCAAACCACGAATATTAGCTAATCTATCTTGAAGGCTGATGTCCATATCTGAGACTCTGAGCCATGCCAAACATCTCATCGTCACTAACATAGTTGAAGCTCTGAAGGATAACTCAAAGGCATCATAAGCAGATCTTGCAATGTATCGATTCATTTGAGAAAGAGTGCGATAGATATAGTGAAATTCCTGGAGATGCTGGGAAGGAATATATTTATCAAAAGCAGGCAATTTCTTAACAAGATGCTTTACATAGCAGGAGATATAGAAATTGTAATTGAGGACTCTGTTCGCCAACATGAAATTTTGATAGAGGCGCTGTTCAAATTTGTCCATGGAATGTCCTTCACGGCTGGTGGCGCTGAAGCAAAGACCTTTGAGGGAAAAGATTTTTTCAAAGTTGACTCCATAACCAGTGACTGGTGCTGAAGTTGTGGTTTGTCTTTTTTTTTTTTTCACCATGAAAATTTATTGAAAGTTTATATAACACAAGAAGGGACAGAAAAGTTAACAGACAATGGAACAACAATAGCATCAACAAGCTTCAGAATAAACAAAATAATATCAATGTACGAAATTTAAGAAGCAAGTCAAATACACGAATTTCAATAATAGAATAATTGATAAAATATCATAGGGGAGCAATAAAGTAGGGTAGATAGGCGAGGGAGGAAAGGAAGGAAATCAAAAGAGAGGAGCAAAGAGGGCAGCAGGTAGGGAGGGAACAATCAATCTAATGGAAAGAAGGGAGAAAGAGAAAGGAGAGATCCCTCAGAGGCCCAAGAAGAGGAGAGAAAGAGAAAGAGAAAGAAGAGAGAAGAGAACAGCAGTAAATTAGAAAAATAGAAAAATGGAAAGAGATATAATTATAAAATAAGAATATGGATCTAAAGAGAATCCAAATAGTCTATAAAAGCGGCCCATTTAGTAGAGAATTTAGAAGACAGGGGCGAAATGGAGGAAATCAATGACTCACGTTTATGTTGAAGTAGTACCGATTGGAACCAGAAATGTACTGAGAGCGAATCAAATGATTTCCAATTGGAAAGAATAAGACGTAGAGCGATAATGAGTAGCGTGTCAAATAAAGAGCGCTGAGACGGGGGAATATTCAAATTAGGAGCATCTGATTTCAGTACGATGATAGCAGAAGAAAGATCAAAGTTGAGTTTAAAGATTGAGCGAAAAATAGCCCATATTTCAGACCAGAAGGTTCGTAGAAGAGGACATTCAGATATCATATGGAGTAAGGTGCCAGGATGGGACTTACAGTTCCAACAGTGATTGGAGGGGAGAAGGCCAGCTATATGAAGTTTTTGAGGTGTCCAATTTGTCCTGTGGTGTAAAAAGAACATAGATTGAATCGAATTTGCAGATGAAATGATTCTAAGAGTTTTAGACCAGAGGTTTGTCCATTGTTTGTTATGAATTGGATGTCCAAACAAAAAAAACAAAAAAAAAAACAAAAGGGGATGGAGTAACCTTATTTAGTTTACAATATTTTGGTTGTGGTTTGTCAAAACCCGGAGAAGACATAATTTTATACAGAGAATCAAGTTTTCTGGGAGTCACTGTAATAGTCAAGAGCGTTTCCCAATTCTTGTGAACAGCCTCTTTGAGAATACCATGTAATGATAATTTGAGAAGTTCTTTAGGAGGTTCATACTAATCTAAGGCCTTAAGATATTCAGCACTGTAGGCAGAGTCAGCTTCAACTGACTCTTTGCCTAATTGTCTGATAAACTTAATGAAGGAAAGTCTTTCAGCAGGAGATTTAGTCTGTGGCGGGGATTTTTGAAGAGACTTCTCTGAAAGAGTTTCTATCATAAGCCTCAGTGGCAGAAACAGAAAGGTCCCCATCAGAATCAGACTGTAAGTCAGAGTCATAAAAAGTCTTTGGTGAAGATGTGCATCGAGAGGATTGATGCTTTCGTCACCTCTGGTACCGATCTGAAGATGAGGAGGAGGAATGACGTGAAGCTATTTTCCTTTTAGAAGTGCAAGATGAAGACATATGAGGAGAGACTGGAAGCCCTGAATATGTATACCCTAGAGGAAAGGAGAGACAGGGGAGATATGATTCAGACGTTCAAATACTTGAAGGGTATTAACGTAGAACAAAATATTTTCCAGAGAAAGTAGAATTTCCTAACATTGCCTTTGAATCTACCACGTTAGGAAATTCTACTTTACGGAGAGGGTGGTGGATGCCTGGAATGCGCTCCCAAGAGAGGTGGTGGAGAGTAAAACTGTGACTGAGTTCAAAGAAGCATGGGATGAACACAGAGGATCTAGAATCAGAAAATAATATTAAAAATTGAACTAAGGCCAGTACTGGGCAGACTTGCACGGTCTGTGTCTGTATATGGCCGTTTGGTGGAGGATGGGCTGGGGAGGGCTTCAATGGCTGGGAGGGTGTAGATGGGCTGGAATAGGTTTTAATTGAGATTTCAGCAGTAGGAACTCAAGCACAGTACCGGGTAGAGCTTTGGATTCTTGCCCAGAAATAGCTAAGAAGAAAAAATTTAAATTGAATCAGGTTGGGCAGCCTGGATGGACCATTCGGGTCTTTATCTGCCATCATCTACTATGTTACTATGTTATGAAGACTGGTGTTTCTTGGACTTCGAACGTCAAGAGGAAGAAAAGGAGTGCTTTTGTCTTGATGAAATGGATCGATGCCTTGATGGAAAACTTGATCTCTGATAAGATGATCGATGTCGAGGAGAGGAGCATTGAGAGGAACGATGATGACTGGATGAATATCCATGTCAATGATGCACCAAGGAACCAGTTGCGGTACTACAGGACCTAGTAGCCATATGCTCAGGCTGGGCTGGTACCGAGGGTGTCGATGCTGGTGCATGTAGCTTGAAAAAATCACGCAGCTCCCTTTGGAAAAACTCATTGAGCTTTTCATGGAAGGAAAGCACTGGTACTTCTACCTTATGTGCCGGTACCATCGGTGCCGTAGCTTGCCTCGGAGAGGGTGACCTAGATGAAGATGCACACCTCAAAGGAGAGGCAAGCCGCAAGAGAGAACGTCGCTGCTTGGTCGGTATCAAGGGACTCGATGCAAGAATGACCTGCGAAGGTGTTTGGGAAGTCAGCAGCTTCTTAGCTGGCTTACCAGACGGTGCAAGATTTCTCAAAACCCAATGCTGCTGTCGATGCCGAATTCTTCAACATCGATGGTTGTGAAGTCTTATCGATGTCCATGCCAGTCCTGAACTTCTCTTGTTGAAGTTTACGATTTTTGATGGAATGCTTCTGCAGGGTAGAACACCAAGCACAGGATTCCACCTGGTGTTCAAGCCCAAGGCACTGTAGGCACCAACTATGCGGGTCGGTGACAGAAATTACCTTTGACAACTGCAGCACTTTTTGAAGCCCGTTAACAGCCTGGACATGGATGGAAAGACCGCGTCAGCCAAATTAAACTCAATGACTGAAGAGAAAACAACAGAGACCTCGACGGGTGAAGCCCACGAAGGAAAAATAAAAAATTCCTCTTTTTATTTAAACGAACAGCAATAAAACTAGAAAAAGAAACTAGAAAAAGAAATTCACAAAGCAGGAAGGCAAAGATGAAAATTAAACAAAGTTCAAAAAACACGACTTTTTCGCTCTGCGGAAAATGAAGAATTGAGGTACCGTGAGCCTAGGTCGGTCGGGAAGGCACTCATGCATGCGCAGTGCGGGCAATTGCAAACGTTCTAAAAATCTTTAAAGCGGCAATACACTTTTAAAGTGTCCGTACTGGGGTTCCGTGGATGATGTCACCCACATATACTTGGGATCTTTTAAGAAAACCATCAAATGATTGAAAATTATTCAGAACGCTGCAGTCCGTCTCATCTACGGTCTCAAGAAATCTGATCATGTAAGCCCATATTACAAAAAACTACACTGGCTGCCCATGGAAGCAAGGGTAATTTTTAAGTTTGCTTTTCCTTTGCTTCAAAACCATAACAGGTTCATTCCCAATCTATCTCATCATTTCGACTTTCCAGGCACAACTTGTACACGTAGGGCCTACTTGTTCACTTTCCCATCCTTGAAGAGATTCCTCGATAGAACATTATCATTCCAAGCAGGCAAATGGAATAAATGTTTAACCAACTTTATCTCAAGCACTCTTTCTTACCAAACTTTTAGGAAGTCAATCAAAACTTATCTCTTTGACAAATTTCTCTGACTCCATTTCTACCATGATGTACTTCTAAAACACTTCCAGGAAAAATTGATTAATCTTCATGACCCTACATTACCATGTTAATGTAATTTTGAAAGTTTTTTGTAATATCGCTGTCTTTATGCAGTCTCTTCCTCTGTAAACTGCTTTGAACTGTTTGTGGTATTGTGGTATATAAAAAAATAAAGTTATTATTATCACATGTGAGAATGTGCTGCCTGCTTGTCCTGGGATAATACACAGTACAGCACAAATGCCCAGTTTCTTTTGTGAGCGCTGACATATTGCAATGAATAAAGCCCATGTGCCTCACAACTCAAACCCAAGGACAGCATTCTTTTCTTGTTGAGTGGTATTGAAAGGTCACTTTGGGAAGCCACAAAACTTAGAGACTTGAAGAAAGCAACAGGTTTTATTACCATATATATGCTAAAAAAATACTTCTGTTCTGTGTTCACAGAAGAAAATCCTGGAGAAGGACCGAGATTGTCTGGCAAAGTTACACGAGAAAATGGAGTAGATTCTGCGCCGTTCACGGAGGAGGGTGTTTATGAGCAACTTGAAAAACTGAAGGTGGACAAAGCAATGGGACCAGACGGGATCCATTCCAGGATACTAAGGGAGCTCAGAGAGGTTCTGGCGAGTCCTATTAAAGACTTGTTCAACAAATCTCTGGAGACGGGAGTGATTCCTGGTGATTGGAGGAGAGCGGATGTGGTCCCTATTCATAAAAGTGGTCACAGGGATGAAGCAGGAAACTACAGGCCGGTGAGCCTCACTTCAGTTGTTGGAAAAATAATGGAAGTGTTGCTGAAAGAAAGGATAGTGTATTTCCTTGAATCTAATGGGTTACAGGATCCGAGGCAACATGGCTTTACAAAAGGTAAATCGTGCCAAACGAACCTGATTGAATTTTTTGATTGGGTGACCAGAGAGCTGGATCGAGGACATATGCTAGATGTAATTTACTTGGATTTCAGCAAAGCCTTTGATACAGTTCCTCATAGGAGGCTGTTGAACAAACTTGAAGGGCTGAAGTTAGGACCCAAAGTGGTGAACTGGGTCAGAAACTGGCTGTCGGACAGACGCCAGAGGGTGGTGGTTAAGGGAAGTCGCTCGAAGGAAGGAAAGGTGACTAGTGGAGTCCCTCAGGGTTCGGTGCTGGGGCCAATCCTGTTCAATATGTATGTAAGTGACATTGCTGAAGGGTTAGAAGGAAAAGTGTGCCTTTTTGCAGATGATACCAAGATTTGTAACAGAGTAGACACTGAAGAGGGAGTGGAAAATATGAAAAAGGATCTGCAAAAGTTAGAGGAATGGTCTAATGCCTGGCAACTAAATTTCAATGCAAAGAAATGCAGAGTAATGCATTTGGGGGATTAATAATAGGAAGGAACCGTATATGCTGGGAGGAGAGAAGCTGATATGCACGGACGGGGAGAGGGACCTTGGGGTGATAGTGTCCGAAGATCTAAAGGCGAAAAAACAGTGTGACAAGGCAGTGGCTGCTGCCAGAAGGATTCTGGGCTGTATAAAGAGAGGCGTAGTCAGTAGAAGGAAGAAGGTGTTGATGCCCCTGTACAGGTTGAGGCCCCACTTGGAGTATTGTGTTCAGTTTTGGAGACCGTATCTGGCGAAAGACGTAAGAAGACTTGAGGCGGTCCAGAGGAGGGCGACGAAAATGATAGGAGGCTTGCGCCAGAAGACGTATGAGGAGAGACTGGAAGCCCTGAATATGTATACCCTAGAGCAGGGGTGTCAAAGTCCCTCCTCGAGGGCCGTAATCCAGTCGGGTTTTCAGGATTTCTCCAATGAATATGCATTGAAAGCAGTGCATGCACATAGATCTCATGCATATTCATTGGGGAAATCCTGAAAACCCGACTGGATTCCGGGCCTCGAGGACCGACTTTGACACCTGTGCCCTAGAGGAAAGGAGAGACAGGGGAGATATGATTCAGACGTTCAAATTCTATTAACGTAGAACAAAATCTTTTCCAGAGAAAGGAAAATGGTAAAACTAGAGGACATAATTTGAGGTTGAGGGGTGGTAGATTCAGGGGCAATGTTAGGAAATTCTACTTTACGGAGAGGGTGGTGGATGCCTGGAATGCGCTCCCGAGAGAGGTGGTGGAGAGTAAAACTGTGACTGAGTTCAAAGAAGCGTGGGATGAACACAGAAGATTTAGAATCAGAAAATAATATTAAAGATTGAACTAGGCCAATTACTGGGCAGACTTGTACGGTCTGTGTCTGTGCATGGCCGTTTTGGAGGAGGATGGGCAGGGGAGGGCTTCAATGGCTGGGAGGGTGTAGATGGGCTGGAGTAAGTCTTAACAGAGATTTCGGCAGTTGGAACCCAAGCACAGTACCGGGTAAAGCTTTGGATTCTCGCCCAGAAATAGCTAAGAAGAAGAAAAAAAAAAAATTTAAATTGAAACAGGTTGGGCAGACTGGATGGACCATTCGGGTCTTTATCTGCCGTCATCTACTATGTTACTATGTTACTATGTAATCGAGTCCTGGCTTAAAGTACAGGTATCTGTCTGGGGTTGGCCACCAAACTGGTAAGGAACTGATCATTCCTCCTGTTTATTTTCCCTTGCTTTAATAAATAACTTGATCCATCATTGAAACAGCAGGGAGAGATTCTAGGAACTGTGTCTGTCTGTTTGGTAAACGAAACTGAATCTGTAGATCTGGAACTTATACAATAGAAATAAGCTGTTTGTATTTACAGGCTCAGCATGAGCCCTGAGTCAAGATGTACTTCCGATGCATCCTGACAAAGAGGGAAAATGGTGTAGGTTGAACATTTCAGGAGTCAGGGAATTGGTTAGAACTGGTTATATTTCTATTGTGCTGTATTTGTAAAGGAAGAAAATTGTACGAAAGTACAGAGATTGCTTTTTGCATAGACCGTTTATCTGCATGTATGTGTGGTTTTTTTTGTGTGCATGACATTCAAAATCACCTTCCTTGTATTTCCATCCCAGGTTCCTTATGAGTTTAGTCTGTCCAGTATGAATTTTTGTTCTCCATGTTTGTTTTATAAAGTATTTTTAGAATTGTGTAATGCCTTGAATGTCTGATTAGGTGATTAATCAATTTTTAATTACACTTGCACTAACAACGGTGGAGGTTACGTGCCCATCTTACATGGTAAATCAGGGTTTGCAGACCTGGTTCAGGGAAATAGCCGATTTTGTTAGTGCTGAGTGACAATGTGTGTAAATGTATCTTTTAAACCCAAAGTACTACATCTGTAATTTGATCTCTTTGATCTTTAAGTCACTCTCTCCTCTGTGAAATTCTGAAGGGAGGGGGAGTAAGTCTCTCCTGCTTCACTTTTACCATAATAGCAGTGAGATGCATGTAGATTGTAACAAACAAAGATGTAAAGTTGTGTGTATGGATTATCTTTTGTGAGTACAGTAAAACCTTGGTTTGTGAGAGCTTAATTCATTCCAGAAGCATGCTTGTAGTCCAGGGCACTCGTGTATCAAGGCGAGTTTCCCCATAGGAAATAATGGAAACTCAGATTTGTTCCACAACCCAAAACTAGAATACAAAAATATACATACTTGTATTGTAAGCCCTTGCTCATTTGGAACAGTCACTGCACTCCTGCAGCATCATATAGAGCGGAACCATTGGCTCAGTTGTGATAATGTGATGCTTGTATACTGTATGTACTTGTATTGCAAGACGTTGCTGGTATAGCAAGTTAAAATTTAATAAAATGTTTTGCTTGTCTTGCAGAACACTTGCAAACCAAGTTATTTGCAATCCAAAGTTTTACTGTATATTCCAATCTTTGTTTTTGTATTTCTTTTTATAAATCATGTAAGCTTAGTATAAGAATGTAACTTTTAGGTATAAGAATGTAATTTTTAGGAATGCTTTAGTGACACGCCTTTATATGGAAGTAAATATTTTTGCCAATCAGCTGATAGTGAAGGGACTGCCACTTTAGAGAGCGCTTGTGTCAGACTACTCTGCTTAGTGGGTGGTCCCAGAGCTGAATTTTACTTAATTTTTCCAAGTCAGCTCTTTGGGGTAGGAACCTGATACAGAATAGGGCTTGAGAACAATTCTTATGTGCTAGTAGACAGTAGATAGTGTGTCTGCCTTTTAAATTTTTCCGTGGCCATATTTACACTAATTTCAAGTATGCCTTCCTCGTGTCACCTACCTTGGGTTTCATATTTCCCAGGGTACCAGGTCCCTTCCCACACCCGTGTCCAGGCTGTCTGTAGTCTCCTGTTCCCGATACTCGTAAAGCCCTGTGTGCCTTCCTTGGTATCGCCGGATATTGTCGTATCTGGATCCCTGATTTCTCTATTGCCCGCCCTCTGTATGATGCCTCCAAAACTTCTGACTCAGGCCCCTGCCCTCTGGCCCTTCCACCCAAGCAGCTGAGCTGTATGCCCTCACTTCTGCCCTGCGCCACTCTGCCTCTCAGTCTTGTAACATCTACACTGACTCCAAATATGCTTTCTTTATCTTACATTCCCATAGGGCCATCTGGAAATATTGAGGTTTCATTACAGCCTCCGGCCGCCTGATCCATCATGCTCCCCTCATTCTTGACCTCCTCGAGGCCATCAAATTGCCCTCCCATATTGCCCCACCGTTGTGTCACTGATCTCGTCTCCCGCGGCAATGCCCTTGCCAACCGCACAGCCCGAGCTGCCAGCCTCTACCTCCTCCTTCGGCTCCTCTGTACACCATCATTCCTTTTCTGGACACCCTTACACCCCAGTATACTTCTCAGGAACAGACTTGGGCACGCACTATTTTGGGCCAGTCTGTCCTGAAAGGGGGGTGGATACACTGATACTTCAAACACAAGCACAGCGGGTACCCTCATATTCACTCCTCAACATCTGGCCCTCACGATTGTCAAAAGATGCTATGATCTGGCGCACCCTGGAGAACCAGCTATGAAAATGACTCTCAAGAGACATTTCTTTATCAATCACCTTGACCAGCTAGTCCGGAATATGGTCCGACAGTGTGTTGTCGGTTCTAGAATAAATTCCCCAATCAGATGACTGCCACCTCCTGAACACCAACCCATTGGAACATATCCGATGTAGGTTCTGTCTGTAGATTTTACCACATGCCCATTTCCCGTTCCTTCAGTCACCTCCTAGTCTTCACAGACACCCTGACTAGATGGTTTGAAGCCTTCCTTACTTGCACTGAATGCGCCAGGGACGTAACCAAATACCTTCTGAATGATATAATTCCGTGCTTTGGTCTCCTCGTTTCCATAGGCAGCGACAACGGCCCCGCTTTCATTGCCGATGTCGTCCAACAAACTGCTCAGGCCCTCCAAATTGAATGGAAAGTATATGCTGAACCCTTAAGACCCTTCTCACCAAACGAATTGAAGAAACTAATCTGCCCTGGCCTGTCCTGTTGCCTTCTGTTCTTTTCCAGATCAGGTGTACCCTGTCAAAATCCACTAAACAGTTCCCATTTCAGCTTATGTTTGGCCGGACTACAGCCCATCATGAACCCAGATCCAGGTTCTTTTGCTACTCTGGGATCAGATATCTTCCAGAGTCAGATCTAATCCTTAGCTAAAGCCCTTCAAGCGCTCCACAAATGGGTCCTGGAAAGGGCCCCACTACCGATAGCTACACAAGCCCATGGGTATGTCCCTGGAAATACAGTATGGCTAAAACTTGGAAGTCAGACCGCCTGAAACCTAAGTGGATAGGTCCTTTTACTATCCTAATTTCTTCTCTTACAGTTGTCAAGGTGTCCGGACACGAAATTTGGTTCCACTACAACACGGATCTTCAGCTGAAGCTTTCTAAGACCTCAAAAGTTCTGAATATTTACCACTGTACTCAGCAGGTGTTCTGAATATAACTTTTTTCACAAGTGTTTGAGTTTAATTGACTGCCTGTGGTTCACCACTGCCTCTAGCAAGTGTCTTGAGTATAACTGTTTGAAGTTTTCTAAGTTGTGCCTGAAAGAAAATTGAGCTTCCTATGTTATCATTTGTAGTCACCTTTTGTCTTATATATATCTAATATTTGTGTTGCCCTCACTGTCTTATGCTTCTTTCTTCTGTATTTCTTTCCTACTGTACTTAATAAGTGCCCCTAGCCTTGTTTGCATCATGGAGTTAAGTACAGAAAGTGTCAAACATCAGATGGTATTATCTATTTCCAATCTACTGGTGATGAAGTTTAAAAGTGGGCGGAAATCTGCATTGACAATGTTGAAGGTTCACTTATCAACCAGATTCTTATTGTAGATCCCACTCGCTCGGTGTCTTTGTATTTTGATACATGTGTGTTATTTGATGTTGCCCAGGGTCATGGTTTTGCCCCTAATACAGTTTTGTGTGGCTCCCTAGATTGGCAGCGTTATTATGCCAAATGTGCCAAGTATATATGTCTGTATAATCTGATGCCTTTAAGAAATGCCCCTATGAGGAAACCTTCACTAATGGTGGAGCCTGTCCTTTAAAGGAATGTGTCTCGTGGGCCACCTACAAGAACCCTCATAAATACCCAGTCAATACCCCCTCTGCCTCCCTTACTTTAGGTCCTAGCTCCGGCCCCTTGTGTACTACAGGCTACTGTAATCCAATGGTTTTCACTATCACTGACCCTCACATCTGGAATGCCAATACCCAGGTGCAGTATGCTAAAAACCGAATAGAATTCTACATGGATGGTAAAGGACCCAGGCACTGTTGTATATGTCCGTATTGTATGTCCGTATTGTATCCCGCTCATGTGCTCCTGTCCATCACTCTGTGGTGTTTCCCCAGTTTTATGAAATTATGAAAGTAGATACTGATATCCTGTAGTCACTAGAAATCTATTTATAGTTTGCTGAAACTATAGGTCAGATTTTTTAACGTTAGCAATTGTTTTGTATGAGGAGGGACTGGTATGGGAGAACAGTGGCCATGGGAGGCAAAGCAGCTGGACATATTAAACCTGACTTCACAGAACCTCACTTTTACGTCAGGTCCACGACCTTCACGATGGGCCTTGTGAACCTCCATTGTTGCTTCCCACTGTCTTCAGTGCTCTTCAGACACTGCTCAATGAAACTTCCTATGAATAATGGTCAGCTCCTAATGGTCGATATTGGCTCTGTGATCTGTTTGCTTACTCTTGGTTGCCTGCTAACTGGACTGGAACTTGTGTACTCGGCATGATCCACCCCAGCTTCTTCCTGTTACCGCTGGTGAACACCTGGGAGCCCCTGTATTCAACACCAGGGGTTGCCAAAAGCGGTCTACTGCCACTAATTCCCTTAAAATGGGTGAATGGGGAGATGACTGTCCTGCAGAATGGATCATTGCTGTTTATGGACCTGCCACACATGGGGCTGTCAGACCCCAATCTATATGCTGAACTGTATTATTCATCTACAAGCTGTACTCGAACTGATAACTAATGAGACCACCTGAGCTTTGAGTACCATTGGCAGAGCGCACTGCTATCTATCAGAACTGCCTAACTCTAGATAGAAGGTAGTGCCTGTGGTAAATGCAACCTCTCCAACTGCCTTGAACTTGAGTAAAGTGATTGAGAAAGTTGTAGACCGCATCACCAAATTGGCTCATATTCCTGTCCAGATCTGGCGTGGCTTTACTGCAGACTGACTCTCTGGCACCTTCGAATCCTGGTTGCCCTCTGGTTCAGCAATGAAGACCATCTTGCTGGTTGCTGCCCTGTCTTCTCTACTCCTTTGCTGCCTGCCCTGTGTGGTCCCCATAGCCATAAAGCTGCTCCACTTTACTGTTGACTCTGCTGTTGACTGTTCCACTGCTGCTATGGCCCTTGCGCTTCCCAAGTATTGACCAGTCCCTACAACTGATCCTGACCTTCCTCCTTCTTGAACTTTATCAGGCTCGTCTCCTTCCTCCTTCATTCGACTAGCCTGAAAGGGGGGACTGAAGGAGTCTGGGACTGGTTTTCCTAAGTGTTGAACTAAGTTTTCTCCTTAATAAATTGCTGAATTATGTTTAGCTGCAAACCTAACTTATCTGATGTTCTAGCCTGCCTGCACTAGGTGTTGTGTAGCAGGGCGTTTTAGCTTCTTATGGCTATCTCAGCATAAACGACATGTAACAGAAAGACTGCAGAGCCTAAATAAGTGACCTGCTAGTGTGAGCTGAGGACCAATGATTGTTAAGAAAAGTAACACGTGAAAAGTTTGGTTTTGGCACTTCTGAAGCAAGCTTGGAGCTCAGGAGTAGCATATATATATATATATATATATATATATATATATATATATATATACTAGTCTTTAAGCCCGTTACATTAACGGGTGCTAGAATAGAGTGTCTGTCTGTCTGTGTTTCTTTATCTCTCTCTCCTTGGCTGCTGTCTGTGTCCTTCTGTCTCCCCCCCCCCCCGAGCAAAGCTGCCTGCCCCCAGCACACACCTCCCACCCAAAGCAGCCCCCTTTCCCTCTCCCTATCTCTCCATGGCCCCTTCTGTCTCCCCCAGCACACCCCTCCCCCAAAGCAGCCCCCTTTCCCTCTCCCTGTCTCTCCATGGCCCCTTCTGTCTGCCCCAGAGCAAAACTGTCTGTCCCCAGCACACCTCCCCCCCAAAGCAGCCCCTTTTCCCTCTCCCTATCTCTCCATGGCCCCTTCTGTCTCCCCCCAGCACACCCCTCCCCCAAAGCAGCCCCCTTTCCCTCTCCCTGTCTCTCCATGGCCCCTTCTGTGTGCTCCCAGAGCAAAACTGTCTGTCCCCTAGCACACCTCTCCCCCAAAGCAGCCCCCTTTCCTTCTCCCTGTCTCTCCATGGGCCCGTCTTCCCCCCAGAGTAAAACTGTCTGTCCCCAGCACACCTCCCCCCAAAGAAGCCCCCTTTCCCTCTCCCTATCTCTCCATGGCCCCTTTCCCTCTCCCTCTGGCCCCCTGAATTAATCCTCCTGCTTACCTGGCCTGCTCCTCTTCAAAGCAGGCCGCGATCGTGTTGGCCGGCCCCAGCGAACTTCGCAGGCCGCTCCCCAACCCGGAAGCACGCTCCCTCTGATGCACGGGATCGTGTGCGTCAGAGGGAACGTGCTGAGGCCGGAAAGCGGCCCGCGAGGCCCGCCAAAGCCGGCCACGATCGCAGGCTGGGCAGAAGAGGAGAATCAGCGCAGCGACAGCAGCGGTGAGCGAGGGCGGGAGGTATGGTTCCAGCTTGGTGAGGTGAGGGCGGGAGGTCTGCTGAGCTTCCTTTGGGTTGGTGAGGGCGGGAGGAGGGGCGTGGCCAGAGTGATCATTGGCCGGGTTCTAAAATGGAACACGGCCACGGATCACACACCACGGCCGCAGTAATCACGCTTTTTTAAAAGCGCATGCGCCACTAACCTTTTATTATATAGGATATATATATATATATATATATATATATATATATATACACTAATAAAACCTGTTGCTTTCTTCAAGTCTCTTAAGTTTTGTGGCTTCCCAAAGTGACCTTTCAATATTGTGTGCAGTGACTTTGAAAAGCCAAAGTAAAACAGCAAAGTTAAAAAGCAGTGCAGGCTTCTGTAAATCCCAGATTTCTGGCAAAGGTTCTGCGCTTTCTGAACCTTGGGCTGAGCATGGGGTGCAACAGGAAGGCCTTTGCATCAATGGGAACGCATAAACAAAGGCTGCACGATGGGAGGTAAAAGATAAAGAATTAAATATGGTCATTCGGGAACAGAGGGGGGGTTTGTGCTTTCTCTGTGTTTAACTGTTGGGTTTTACTCTGTAATTCAACTGTGCAGAAGGTAAAACCCGCACTTAACACTGATCAGAACCATCCCACCATTCCTTATCTCCACTCCTGGCCCAGGCCAGTCCACCCGTGGGGGCGCCATGAACCCACGTGATCTTTCCGACCAATAGAATCGCAAATTGCCTGCGTGACGCGATTTCCCCAGACGAACGTTCAATGCAACTGACCCCCCCCCCCCCCCCCGTTCCTTCCGGAGCGAGAGCGAGCGAGCTGCGGCGGCGCTTTCGAATTTGTAGCTCATGAAAATCATTCCAGGACTCGCAAACAAATGCACCCATCCCTGCTGCAGCTTCAATCCAGTTTGCTAAATTACCCGTCCTGAAAACACAATTGTCCAAGCTACAGAATCAATTAAACAAATTGCACTAAAATGACTCCATTATTAAGTCTATAATTGTTGAGAATTAATTTGCTAATTGTATGCAACTAATCTGTGTCCTTTGTGTTTTATATCAATTAACAGAGTAATTAAAAAAAGCAATCTCTTTGATGGTCCCTCACTGGCGTTCTTATCCCAGTAGAGCTAATGAAGCAGCGCCACCCCTAACTAACCTTATTAGTAGCTTTGCTTTTGTTAATTCTGCAAACAAAGAGTTAATGTCTGCAGCACGGTTGACTCCTTGGCACACTACTCTTAATGAAAAGGAAAGGCAGAGAGGATTTAAGTGCTCCGATCCAAACTAGCTTGTTTTTCTTAACCAGCTTGTGGAGGAAAAGACTGTGCACCTACCCTTGGTTTCCAAAGCTGAGAGCTTCATACGTTCAAACAAAAGAAAGACATAAACAGCCACATAACTGATAAAACTACCAGCAAGGCTTCCTGCTCACAGGCACAGTGGCTCTCTTCAAGCACATTTATGGGACTGGGTAAAATGAGGACTCTGCAGACCTCACGGATCTTAACCCATATACCCTTAAAAATCTACTTCAGGGGTGAGTGGGTTCCATGAGGTCCGCAGAAGCTAAAATGAGGATTTCTGTTGACCCAGGCGTGCGGTTAAGATCCGTGAGGTCCACAGCCAGCAAAGGTAGAAGAAAGAGGATCTCGTGGACCCCCCCCAAAACTAAAAGCGCCTAACCTTAAAAAGAAAGCGGCCTTGGCGTGGGGTCCACATAGATCCTCGTTTTTAATTCCTGTGGATTTCATGGATCCTAGTGAGGAGGTAGGATGGCAGTGGCATCGAGGGTAGGTGGCACCCCCTGCCCTCTCCCCTACGACTCCCCCCTTCTCAAACCCCTCTAATGGTGCACAAAAGAGATCCCCCCCCCCTTTTCCATTTGCTAATTACCGGTAGCTCTGCAGCTGCTGGTAACTGGTGTGGGTGTGTTGTGCACATCACAACACAGGCACAAAAGCATTTTTTAAAAACCTGCAGCCCTGATGGCAGGGAGGCCAAAACCTGGACCCCCCTGACACCAAGCACCCCACTTCCGATCTCCCCGACCACTCACACCACCCCAAAACAAAATCCTGGTGGTCTAGTGGGCTGGGGTCGGGTTGGGTCTGAACCCCCCACCAGCTCAAGAACTCTCTGCCCCTGACACTGCCTCCGCCCCCCCAATACCTTTTATGGAAAATCAGGCAGGAGGGATGCCCACTTCCTCCTGCCTGAACTGCCGCCTCTTTAAAATGGCAGCCCTTCCCCCTCCCGATGCATCATTTTCCCACATTTCTTATGTCCAGCTTGATTGCTTCTGTGCTCACTCGTTCCAGTTGTGCCTTTGAACATCAGTCATCAATGGCTTGTTGCATGCTTTGCAGCCCTGCAGACCAAACTGCAGGTACCGGTGACAAACTGTTGATGAGCTGACACTGATATGACACTCATCTGACCACTCACTCAATAGCTGAGATGAGGTCAATGAAATGCGTTGAAGTGCATGGTCTTGGTGTGATGGTGCACGTGAACAACTGGACTGAGGCTTGCCTACCACTGAACCCATTGCTTTCTTCTTTTGTACAATCTTTACTACCGCGCTGTGACTGCAGCCAACTTTGCTGGTGATCTGGTGACACAAAAATACTTCCTTTCTCATCAATGACACATGAACATGCTCCACCAATGTCAGGTTCCGAGTTTTGTCCAAGGTTAATGCAGAAAGTGTATGAAACCTAAAACGTCCATGCTTTTTATAGCTATTCTGTTATCTAGATATCTGGACTGTGATTGACTAACGAAAGCAGCCTTCTGATTGGTCAGAAATAACTTGTGCTGATTTGACAGTTGAGTTGAGGAATGATCTGTAAAAGTTATAGTAGCTATGTTCCAGAATCAACAAAATTGTAAATTTGAAAGAAAGTGATCTTAAAAAGTTGATTCTAATAGCCAAATGTATCCCTTACACTTATCCCTCTGTATTCGCGGTTTCAGCAATCGCGGTTTCAATTATTTGCGTTTTTTAGCTTGCTGGTTCCTCCCCCCAAATTATATCAGCTTGCATAGAGAAATCGCTGATTCCAAGTGTTTACAGAGAAAAATTGCCGATTCCCGGCACTTTCTTCACCGTGTTTTGCCTATCCTTCAGGAACAGGCCAGGTCTCCCATCATGTTATTCGCGGTTTCACCATATTCATGATGGTTTTAAATAGAAAACAGCAAATTTTACCTATCCCCTTTGTGCACTGTGGTGTTCTAAATACCCTTTGTTGCCAGGACAGCAAAAGCTTGATATTGCCGTTATCATCTATAAGGGCAATTACACATGTCATGTTTCTAATATGACACAGGGTAGTTTTGTAGGTAATTTACCCCCAGGTTATTGTTCTGTCTTGGCTCATAGGTATGCCCCATTGTTGCTGCATCAGATTTGATATTTACTGGCTTTATGGAGACTTTTGGCTCCGTGTTAAGCTACCCAGCCAGTGGATAGGCCAGTGTACTTTAGCTAAGGTTACCATGCTCCTGCATATTTTTCTGAAAGGCATCCTTCCTATTCACATGATTTTTCCTCTTTTCTGTCTCAATATAAATCTGATCTCCTTGGTAGTTTTGATCCACATGTATACTTAGATGCTATAGGGGTCCCAAGAGGGGTCCCAGATGAATTTAAGGCCCGAGCTCAGGTTAAGGCTGGGTTTGAGTCCCTTATTCCCTTTTGTTACTATTAATAAGAATGTTGATCGGATTAGTTAAATTTATTATAATCAGCAACGCTTTGTGAACTACTCTAGGGACGCCTTGCAAGGTATTGCTGATCAATTAGGCTCCACTTCTCAGATGGTTTTCAAAATCGTATGGTCCTGGATATGATTCTAGCTAAGAATTCTGTAAAATTCTTCCCAGTACTTTATGCTGTTGTACTTTTATTTTTGACAATATAGATCCTACTATGGCCATTCAGAAATTAGCAGACCTCTTTGCTGAGCTCAAATGTAACTCTGATTTATCTAATTCTTGGGATCAGCACTTTAGTTGAATGCAGGGTTGGGTAAAAGACCTTTTTATTGTTATAATCTCTATTATTATCTGCATTCTTGTCTTGACTGCTCATGTACTGTGTTATTCGTATTACAGCTCCTAAAACCCCTCCTCGAGAGACATATCTAGAGTATCTCTCCCTCCAAGCTCATGCTGTGCATTTATGACGTCATTTTCATGATGTAAGAGGGGATTGAAGGGACACGTATCATGAACCTTGGTAGTTTTCCTTAGGCTATATGTTTTGAAGCTGTAAGAAAACCAGATCCTGTTTGTTTTTCCTTCTCTGATGTTTGATAAGATGTGTGTTATCATGTTGTGAAGTGACTTCAATTGTTTTTATAAGCCGTATTTGCAAACAGCTTTAGATAAGCTCTGCTGACCACAGCACCCTCTGTGGACTTCAGTCTCTAGCTAAGAAAAATGCTGATTTCTTTAAAGTTTCATGTGACCTGTGTCCATATATGGTTTGTGTTTACGTCACATGCTGACAACACTGATTCATTTAGAATGATATAAAAGAGATGTAAAGCTCACAATAAATTGGACATGTTTTTGAAAGATGATTTCTGGTCTTTAAGATATGTTCCCAGGTACCTTGCTTCCAAATGACAGAGACAGAGAAAGTATGGGGCAGGAATTGGGACCTAATCCTTTTCAATACCTGGCAGCAAAATGGTGGAATCCTTTACCAGCATAATTAAGGAACATCCCCTCCTACCAAAACTTTCATAAAGGCCTAAAAACCTATCTATTTGGAAAATATCTCCCCCCCCCTCCCAAACAACAGGCTAAGACCAACAGAAACCAAACAAGACACAAACCACCTCCTATCTGAAGGCCCTCTGTTATTAGGGCTCCATCGAATGACCTCACGACAACTCAGTGTACTGGTATAAGTAATATATATTTTATTAATAATCAATAACAGCTTACAGAACAAGTTTCCAGCAAATAGAGCCAATAGAGTATATATACGGCAAGCCGGCTTGAGTATACCTGGGTGTCTGTCATCCCTAAGCCATTAAAAGGCTGCCTTTTTATACATTCTTGACAGCCTGAGACCACGTTAGTACATATTACATTCCTAATTTCTATTTGCTATCTATTTCTCTTATCAGTTCATTGATTGGTTAACATTTATACTTTTCTGAGTAATATTGAATCATGATGTCCTATTGCTAAACGGCTAGCTAATTTCCCTACATATGTGTTTTTAATATCAAGAATCATCAATTTCCGAGCAAGGGCTTATATTATTTCTCTTATACTTCTTTACACATATCCTTGTGGTTGATCTTATTTCTGGTAAATCAACTTAACCTAGGTTATAGGGATGTGTTAATTTCCTTTTAATGTCAGTAATTTTCCCTTTCTTCATACACAAACTTCTTGTTTCCTATGGTCAAACAGATGCCTGCTAGTTTCTTGTTGTGAAAGATAAGTTTTGTCTTGCTTATGTTAGCAGAGAGATGTAACAGCTTATTCAGGGTGTAAAAACACCCTGAACAGGCCTGTAATAGTATTATCTTATTTCTGTTAATCTGGGGATCTCAGGGGTCTCTATCTTCACCTCCAGTTTCATGGAGGTCTTACCTCTTCACCTGTATGCACTTGTACAGGCCTTTTCCCTCCCATTCCTCATATCTCAAGAGATGACCAAACAGCCATACCAGAACCCATAATATCAAGACTACAACACCAGAAATTGCCTGATCTTCTCTCCAAACCATATGCCATAATCATATGCCTACACACGAACACAAACTAAGTTATCTGTGTCATGAACCCAAATGAAATGATGTGATCCCAGGATATGGCCAGACTCTTCTAAATTGCAAATCGCATTGAACTCCTTCTGGGGCATATAGAAAACAGAAAGTATGTTTAAATGGTCAATGTTCTTAATGGAGAAGGGTAAATAGTGGGCTTCAATCAAAAATTATATAGGATGCAGAGAGATCAAACTAGAATCTCACAAAAATACCTCTCTGTTACTTTACGGAGAGGGTAGTGGATGCCTGGAATGTGCTCCCGAGAGAGGTGGTGGAGAGTAAAACTGTCACTGAGTTCAAAGAAGCGTGGGATGAACACAGAAGATTTAGAATCAGAAAATAATATTAAATACTGAACTAGGCCAGTACTGGGCAGACTTGCACGGTCTGTGTCTGTGTATGGCCGTTTGGTGGAGGATGGGCTGGGGAGGGCTTCAATGGCTGGGAGGGTGTAGATGGGCTGGATTAAGTCTTAACAGAGATTTCGGCAGTTGGAACCCAAGCACAGTACCGGGTAAAGCTTTGGATTCTTGCCCAGAAATAGCCAAGAAGAAAAAAAATTTTTTTTAAATAAATTAAAAAAAAAAAAATTTAAATTGAATCAGGTTGAGCAGACTGGATGGACCATTCGGGTCTTTATCTGCCATCATCTACTATGTTACTATGTTTAAAGGTAGAAAAACAGTGATAAGTACTCTTCCATTAGACTTATCTCAGACAATCTTAAATCCTTAAAGAATGCTTAGAGGAGGGGCCTCAGATCCCCGTGTGCTGTCAGTAAGTTAACTCAACAACCGCACTGGATAGGGAAATAACCTCATCGGTCCCTTTCCCCCTCCTGCCTAGCAAATAGTTGCAACAGAATTAGTGAATTGCTAGGCGGGAGGGGGAATGGGGCCTATGAGGTTATTTCCCTATCCAGTGCGGTTGTTGAGTTAACTTACTAACAACGCACGGGAATCTGAGGCCCCTCCTCTTATTAAGCATTCTTTAAGGATTTAAGATTGTCTGAGATAAGTCTAATGGAAGAGTACTTATCACTGTTTATCTACCTTTAAAGTATTTAAGAGTGTAACAGAGAGATAAAAAGTGGGCTTCCCCAGGGTTCTGTGCTGGGACTGCTGCTTTTTAACATATTTATCAATGATCTAGAGATGACAGTAACTAGTGAGATAATTAAATTTGCTGATGACACAAAGTTGTTAAATCACAAGAGGATTATGAAAAATTACAAAAGGACCTTGTGAAACTGGGAAACTGGACATCAAAATGGCAGATGGCAAATAAAGTGAGCAAGTGCAAAGTGATGCATGTGTGAAAGAGGAACCTGAACTATAGCTATGTGATGCAGGGTTCCACGTTAGAAGTCACTGCCCAGGAAAAGGATCTAGGTGTCATTGTTAAGGATACATTGAAACCCTCAGCTCAGTGTGCGGTGGTGGCTAAGAAAGCAAATAGAATGTTAGGAAATATCAAGAAAGGAATGGAAAACAAAGATGAAAATTTATAATGCCTTTGATATCGCTCTATGGTACAGCTGCATCTTGAATACTGTGTGCAATTCTGGTTGCCGTATCTCAAAAAAGATATAGTGGAATTAGAAAAGGTACAGAGAAGGGCAACAAAAATGATAAAAGGGATGGGACAACTTCCCTATGAGCAAAGGCTAAATTGGCTAGGACTCTTCAGCTTGGAGAAGAGACGGCTCAGGGGTGATATAATAGAGGCCTATAAAATACTGAGTGGAGTGGAAAGGGTAGATATAAATTGCTTGTTTACTGTTTCCAAAAATACTAGGACTAGGGGGCATACGATGAAGCTACTAAGTAGTAGATTTAAAATGAAGCAGAGAAAATATTTCATCACTCAACGTGTAATTAAACTCTGGAATTTGTTGCCGGAAATGTGGTGAAATCAGTTAGCATAGCAGGGTTAAAAAAAAAAAAAAAGAAGTATGGATAATTTCCTAAAAGAGAAGTCCATAGGCCATTATTGAAATCCACTGGAGAAATCCACTGCTTATTCCTAGGATAAGCATCATAAAATCTGTTTTACTGCTTGGAATCTGGGCAGGTACTTGTGACCTGGGTTGGCTATTGTTGGAAATAGGATACTGCGCTTGATGGACCTTCAATCTGTCCCATCATGGCAATAACAGAAAATGCGCATAGAATAAATTTTGAAGAAGTAAGGTAAATATTTCCAGCAGAGCACTTTTCAGGAGTTTCCAGTATGTAAGCACATCTCTCCTGTATTCTGGAAAGTTAGGTGAGTTCCTATTAGTTAGATGTAATCTTTATGATAAGGATGACATAGGAGATGTGGATAAGCACAGGCACTGAGGATGAAGGCATGTATGGCCGCTCCATCCCAACTCCACCCAAACCAGACCCCTAAGGAATACCTGCACATGGTACATGTACTGTAAGTGTGCATAATCTTGTCAGCATCTGCCCTTTCCCCCAGATTCTATACACTGCGACTAAAGTTGCGCATGCAAATCTGTGCACCTTTCCGATTTGAGCATGCAACTTAATTAGTTAAGCCAATCTGCACCAATAATTGTCAATTAACAAGGAATTGTTGACAATAATTAGAATCTACATGCACAGTTTTCTAAGGGCCCAATTCACTAACCTGCCCGATCGTGACTGATCTGTGTCCGATCCATGGCACGATGGGACAATATTCAAATGGGGGCGATCGGAGGAATGCCCCCCCACCACCCACACATATCGCTACTGAGTGATCTCGACGCATCTTGTTTGCCTGTAGATGGTCTGCGTATGCTCTCCGTTGGAACAAGAGAAAAGTAGAGATAAGTCCCAGCACACTGCTTAACTTCAGGAGCTCAAACAATCGAGGCACATTTAAGTGGTGAAATTGCAACCCCTGTGGTCTCTGTAAAGTTTTCAAAGCAGAAAGCCTTAAGGAATGTTTGCAGGGCTGGGATTTCAGGGCGAGGACAGTCGGAAAGGACGTGAGTGACTGGTCCCCCAGCAGTCGCTTCTTTTGTTGACCGGCCAGCCCAGTCGATGTCCCAGATTTGTTTAGTGAATTGCTGCCTGCCTACTTTGCATGCTGTTTCCCCTCATTTGCATGCGTGGATCGGGAATGGATCGGAGGATGATTGGAACAGAGGTTATTGAATCAGGTAGGAGGAAAATCGGGTTGGTATACGATCACAAACACGATCGGTAGGCTTAGTGAATCTATAAGTGATTCTATAAAATGGTGCACATAAATTCTTCTGCAAAGCTCTCAAAAGAGGGTGTGGTCTAGGGAGAGGCATGGGTGTTCCTAAAAGTTAAGCACACTTATGGCATATTCCCAATCTGTGCATAATTTAAGTGCAGGCATTTATGTCAGGTTTTAGTTGGTGTAAATGCCCGCACCTAAATTTTAGTCGCGGAAATGGGCACTATGCTTATTCTATAAACCACTTGAATAATGGCTATACTAGTTGTGTTATTCCAGCCTTAATATCCGTCCATATAATACAGTAGTTTAATGGTAAGAAATAGGACTAGATACCCAATCTTCTCATAAAGTAGTAATTGATTAAATGCAAAAGCCTCAGTCCCACCACTCCACCGCTGTTATCATTTTGAACCGCGGGAAGAAATTACGTGGTGATTTTCATCCGTGGCTCTTGTGCATTAACCAGTAGTCCAATACTAGTGTCTAGTTTTTTTGCATTTAAATTTACGTTTTCTATTTTTCTTCAATTATTTTATCATATATAATGTGCACTTATCTCTGCATCGGCCAACATCTGGGAGCCTGACCCGACATGTTTCGCGCCGTTGCGCTTTATCAAGGGTCTCCCGAGGTGGCTGCTGTCATCCGACTCCAAGTGTAAGCTTTTGAAGGAGAAAAGATTTCTTCCCGCGGTTCAAAATGATAACAGCAGTGGAGTGGTGGGACTGAGGCTTTTGCATTTAATCAATTACTACTTTATGAGAAGATTGGGTATCTAGTCCTATTTCTTACCATTATTCTATAAACCATGCATAACTCCATATGCAGTTTATGGTGGGTTTTTTGGTGTAGATTTTTTAGGCGACATAAATAGAATTTCTCCCTTTATGCATATAATTAGCCGTGCAATCTTATGAGCCCTTTTCGGTGTGTAAAGCATGCTTTACATGTAAATAATGATTTATAAAATTATCCCTTTAATGTATAGACAGTGGAATATTAAGACATATGCAAATAGCACATTTGGGTTATATCAGGGTTATATCAGGAACACAAGCAGACCTCTCCATGCTTACTAAGAAACCTCAGGTGCTTATCAAGTTTCAAGTTTATTAAAATTTTGATTAATTGCTTATCATAATCCACACAGAATTCTTTGGCTTCCTGCATAGACCTGAATTACCCGTTGTTACCACTAGATGGTAGCATAAAGTATTTTTTTCTTTCTCTATTATGATGGGATGTTATTGGTTTTGCACCATGGTGAGCTTATGATCAGGCTCCTGGTGTGTGCAGAGAAAGCTCTGAGCCTGTAAATAGCTGTAAATGTGGGCCCTGCTAGTTGCTTGTGAAGAAAACATCTTTTATTTGTTCTTATTTTTCTCACATGCAATTAGGGTATCAGGACATTTTCAGTCACTATGTTAACTAACCTAGCTTGCTGGAATACTCTCAGTCAGTGCATTAACTAACCTAGCTTGCTGGTGAGAGAGAAGAGAGAGAGCTGTGATTCATGCCACCAAGTCATTGAACTGTAAGAGATGCATGAAGTGCCTCCTCCCCCATCCCCCGCCAACCCCTGCCATGTGTTTTCAGCTCTAAGACTCTCTCGTGTATATCTGAGTTCACAAACCTTTGAGAACACTTAGATGGTATAACATGAAGAAGAGAGTGACAACCATAAAGGGAGGAAGAGGTGGAACGACATCAAACCGTCCCTTACCAGGTGACCATTAGCCTAACACAGAGATGTTCTGACTTGTGGCTGACTGGTAAATAGAAGTCTCAGAGACATTAAGTTAGCTTGCTTCGTTTAAATGTTAATGCTGCTTCATCCTGACTTTGGGTAGACCTCAAGAGCAGCAGATCAAGCCTTGTACTCAAAGACCTGTGTCTGCTATACCCAGTAACATCAGTGCCAGTCTCAGAACCTATTCAAAACAGCTCAGAACTGAGCTAAATTCATTTATATAACCAAGATCTCAACTTCACAATCAGGTGCAAAGCTGGCATCATCTGGACATCGGACTGTCTCCATCTTTAAGGGAAGAATGATGTAATAGGATCTTAATTTTTTTGAAATTGGGAGTCATGTAGAGCAGTGTTTCTCAACACATGATATGCTTACCCTTGGGGGGTATGTGGGCCGCTTGTTGGGGGTATGCAGCCTGGCCGCCGGCAGGGATACCTCCTTGTCCACCCACTTGCTATTGAAACTGCTGTCAGGGATCGCTCCCTGCCTCCCTCCCTCCTTGCTTGCCTGTCTGCCAGCCTGCTGCACCACCCCCGAAGCCAACCCTGTTCCTTCACTTTGTTAGAGCTGAACTGGCTCCCTCCTCCGCCAGCAGCACTCCATTCAGGAACGCAGGCAACGACTCACACTCTGCATAGCTGACCCAGAACCTTCTCTGTGACATCAGAATTGATGTCAGAGGGAAGGCTTGTGGGCCAGCCATGTTCAGCGTGTGAATTGCTATATGTGCCATCTCTGCACAAAGTTGCTTCTGGGGGAGGATGGAGCAAGTCCTGCTTCAATGAAGTAACAGGGTCGGCTTCGGGGGTGGAGGGTGGTGCAGTAGACAGGCAGGCAGGGAGGGAGACAGGTTGCGATCCCCGGCAGTAGCTTCAGGAGGGGACGGGCAGAAATCCCCAGAGGCTTCTGTGGATGGGTCGGCTTTGAGAGAGGGGGTTGCGGGCAGGGCAGGCAGGGATCCTTAGCGTACAACTTAATTTTGGGACAAAGCTGAAAGGCAGGGAAGGGGAAGGGGCATGAACTCAACACAGAAGGAAGAGAAGGGGCATAAACATGGGACAAAGAAGGGAGAGAATAGAAAGGGAGCATTGATGAGCATCAGTGTGTGAATGAGAGATGGTGCACATGGGGGAAGGAAGAAATGAAAATTTGGCATTGAGAGAGAGGTAGAGGTAGAGATGCATGGGGAATAGAAGGATGAGGGGAGAAATGTTGGATATTGTGGTAGAGAGGGCAGATTGAAGGGGATGCAAGGGGAGGAATGTTGGACATAGTGATGGAGGGAGAGATGTGGCATGGTGCTGGATAGGGGTGATAGAAGGAGAAATATGCATGGGGCTGGTGGGCAGTGGTGAAAAATGCTGCACCTGATCTGGGGATGAGAGAGAGAGAAATGTTGGATGTGGTAGTAGAGGGGATGGGAGAGATGCCTGGATCTCTCAAGACGGACAGTGAGAGAGAGAGGGAGGAAGATATATTGACACTAGGGGTGTAGGAGAGAGGAAGAAAAGTTGGACTCATGGAGGGACAGAGAGAGAGAGAGAGAGAGAGATGTTGACTGGGGAAGGGAATGGAGTCCGGAGGAGAGGAAGTGTGAAGGAAGCAGAAAGAAATATTGGATGCACAGTCAGAAAGACATGCAACCAGAGACGACAAACGTAGGAAAAATAATTTATTATCAATTTAGTAATCAAAATGTGTCAGTTTTGTGAATTTATATCTGCTGTCTATATTTTGCTCTATATTTGTCTATTTTTTATAGTTGTTACTGATTGCATATTTTAAAGTCAACAACCTTGACCTCTGAAAAAAAAAACACAAATATAAATGATAATTAACATTTTCTGTGTGTACAGTGTGCTTTGTATTTTTTTAGTTTTGTGGTTACCATTATGTATTAATAAGATTATATTGTGTATACATGAAAAATGGATAGAAGACATTGCATTACAATTAGTACTATTATTATGGGGCGGAGCTTAGGCAGGTCTGAGGCAGAGCTTGGGCGGGGGTACTTAGTGAGTATTTGTTGGGGGGTACTTGGCTTCAAGAAGTTGAGAAACACTGGTGTAGCCGCATCCCCATCCCTGGTGAGAGTAAGGGATGGGTGGGGCCACACTCTAAATGACTTTGGGCTAGATTCACTAAGGCGACGGATCTGATCAGCTCCGTGGACAGGGGGCTGATTCACGAAGTGCCCTCATGCAAAAGAGGGTGATCGGAATCACGCCCCAACCGACTGCATGGATCACTCTCCAGCGATCCCGACGCATGCATAGACCATCCGGCAGAGCTGGAAACAAAACTTTTTGCTTTTTACTTTTACTTCATGAGCCTGTGGTTTTAACCTGCTTTAAACCCGCGGGTTAAAACCACAGGCTTGCACTGCGGGGAAGGGCAGAGAGCAGGAGATCTGGGCAGAGAGCAGGGCGGCCAGAGCAGGAGAACTGCAGCAGAGAGCAGGGTTTTTACACAAGTGACTGGTCCTCAGGAGCCGCATGTTTTTGGATCGGCCAGCCCAGTCGGTGTGCCTGCATTTGTTTAGTGAATCACGTCCCTCCTACTTTGCATGCCATTTCCTCTCATTTGCATGCACGAATTGGATTGGAGGATGATCGGCCACGAAGTTAGTGAATCGAGCCGGAGGAAAATCAGGTCGCAAAGTGGTCGGGACACGATCGGTGTCCTTAGTGAATTGAGCCCTTTTAGTACTATACGATGCAGTACTGATAAGAACATAAGAATTGCTGCTGCTGGGTCAGACCGGTGGTCCATCGTGCCCAGCAGTCCGCTCACGCAGCAGAACCTTAGGTCAAAGACCAGTGCCCTGAGTCTGATATATTAACTGCTTTGAATCAGCTGGTAGGGGAATAAGCCTGTATCTAATAGAAGAGATGACACTGTTAAATGGAAGCAAAGAAACGCTGAGGGTTTAAAATCCTGAACTATGATCTCTGATCACTATATGAAGGGGTTATGGATTTGATATGAAGATGTGTCATCATAACCCGTTAAACCACACTATAAGGGCAATGAAGAATGTAATGTAATGTAATGTAATTTATTTCTTATATACCGCTAAACTCCGTTAGGATTCTAAGTGGTTTACAGAAAAATAGACAATAGGGTGCATTAAAATTATAAGTAAAATAGGTACTTAGATATTCCCTTACTGTCCCGAAGGCTCACAATCTAACTAAAGTACCTGGAAAAATGACAATTAGTAGAGTAATGAAGAAATAAAATAGAGAATAGATGAGAAAAATAAGAAAATAAACATTCTAATAAGACTACAATGATCTAAAGGACTTTGAAAGGTTGAAAAAAGAGGGGAGATAAGAATAGATGCAGAGGGAGAACCGTTGAAGCAGTAGAATTCTGGGGAAATTTAAATGAAATTTGAATGATAAAATAAAACAAAATAAGTGGTAAAACAATAAGTGAGATAAAAAAATATATCATTAACTAAAAAGAATTGAAAATAAAATCAAAACAGTCAAAACTGAAGTCCAGCTTGAACGGGCCCCCGAGCCAACCGTTGGTCCGATGGCCGGACTGCAGCCGAACTGAAATGAAAAGTGGTTCTGCATCTGATTTCACTCTCTGCCCCTTCCTGATGCCTGAGAGGTAAATAAGGAGGATGAACTAAAACCAAGCTGATTAGCTGCTCAAACAAGAGCTTGTGTGTTGTGGGAGTGTGTATCTGATTGTGCCTATATGTTTATATGGATAGATGGATATGTGCACATGTTTTAGAAACACTGAACACAGTTTATTCAAGATTTTTTTTCTCCATAGGCACAGGGTCCCCCGTTATCCCTCACTGGTGTCACCTCATGCTTTGTGCAAGCTGCTTCTGGTCAAGGACTGTGGCTGGGAAGGCTGAATGGGAGGATAATGGAATTGGGAGAGACCCCCTCTAGTGTTTGCAAATCAAGATTCTGGACACTGTGGCCCCGGTAAAGACCAGTTCTGATTGAGCTGCCAAGCCAAATAAATGCCAGTAATAATACTAGGTAGAGAGGGAGAACATTTCTAAAAAAAAAATCAGCAGAGAGAGTTTCTGCGTGTAAGAGAGAGACGAGAAAAAAAGCGCAAAGGGTGCAGGGATACAACAATGAAGGGGCTGAAAGGGTGAAGGTAAAATGGAAAAAAAAAGGCTGGATAGAATGAAACTTTCCCTTCCCCCCCCCCATCTGTCCTGAAAAGCAGGTGCACCTCGGAAGGGGGAGGGTTGCCCCTCTCACAGGCCCAGGGTGTCAGGGAGCAGCTGAGATGGATTACAGGAACCTGCCCC
Organism: Geotrypetes seraphini; assembly: GCF_902459505.1. Classification (NCBI taxonomy): domain Eukaryota; kingdom Metazoa; phylum Chordata; class Amphibia; order Gymnophiona; family Dermophiidae; genus Geotrypetes; species Geotrypetes seraphini. Next base: position 87,969,481 of record NC_047094.1, on the reverse strand, counting down.
TCCTTCACACATTTTCTTCCTATGAATGCCTAATGTATGTTAATAAGTCTGTCCATAGGGGCGCAGAGTTAAGGCACATATAGCCTAACCTTGATAGAGAAGACAGAGGACCTTGATGATAAAAGATGAGCTGGGGGAAGGGGAGGGGAGGGGGGGGAGCCACAATGTCAGTTCAGAGAGTTTTCCTCATTAGAAGTGATTAAAGCACAGAGGAGCGAAGTGCTATGGGTTCCTTATGAGAAGGGAAAAAGGCTCAGACATTAAAGCTGAGCTCAGCCTGTGGGTTAAACTGGGGGATTTTCATTTTCCTAACTGATGGCAAAATGTTTAATGCCACGATCCGTTGTCAAATCGTAGACCAGAAGGGGCTCCTTCAGATCAGTTTACGGGGGTCAGACTGAGCAAAAGCCTCCCCCCAACTCCCATAATTCAGCACTTAAAACATACAGTTGTTTAAGGGCTGCTGTTGACAGGATCTCCCATACCTACTAAGAGCTCCTTTTACTAAGCTGCGCTAGCGGTTTTAGCACACGTTAAATTGCCCCGCGCACTAGACGCTAAAGCCTCCATTGAGCTGGCGTTAGTTTTACTGCATAGCGTGGGGGTTAGCATGCGCCAATCTGCGGTATGCGCTAAAAACGCTACCACAGCTTAGTAAAAGGAGCCCTAAGGTTTTAGTTAAGGCCACTTCACTTTCTCCAAGATCATAGAACTGCTACTTCTACTTATGATTTCTGTAGCGCTACCAGGCATACGCAACGCTGTACACCATAACATGGAAGAGACAGTCCTTGCTCGAAAGAGCTTACAATGTAGCTATGACAGACAAACTGGACAAAAAGGTGCATCTATAAGCAGTGCTCAGGTGGGGGAATTACAGAGGAAATGATAAGACAGATATGGGTGCTTAGTAGATGGGTTGGAGTTTGGAATTAGAGAAAGACACGGTGGTTATTACCCGCGGCTAGCTGCGGGTAACCCGCCAAAATGGTGACCAAAAAAAAAAGGTCACCGCAAGATCGGGGACAAGGCCATTCACCGCCCCGTGGAGCGGTGAATGGTTAGCACGCGCGGTGAATGAGCGTGAACGTGCGGTGAACAAGCGTTCAATCCGGCAGCCCCTTGTCTCCGGCCGGCTGGCCATGCATCTCCCTCCCTCCTTTTCCCTTACCTTCTCTTGTTGAAACTGGCGATTTCTATAAGGCTATGCGCTGTATTACAGCCGGAGCCTTGAAGTTGCGTCGTGTTGCCTGATGGAAAAGTCTCCTCTGAAGCAACTTCCTGTTTCCAGTTGCATCGGAGGAGACTTTTCTAGCAGGCAACCCAACGCGACTTCAAGGCTCCGGCTGTAATACAGCGCATAGCCTTATAGAAATCGCCAGTTTCAACAAGAGAAGGAAAGGGAAGGAGGGAAATGCACGGCTGGCCGGCAGGAGGGAGCTGCTGGACCGCGTGAAGGGTGTTGGGGGTGGGGGGATGGAGAGGAGAAGATGCTGAAGACGGGGACGGGGCAGTGAAAGGAACAGCGGGGACGGGGACGGGGCGGTGAAGGGGACGGCGGGGACGGGGCGGTGAAGGGGATGGTGGTCTGGGGATGGGGCTGTGACGGGGACAGAATTTTTCCCCATGTCATTCTCTATTTGGAATTGAAAGCAGCTTCAAAAAATTGAGCTTTGAGTCTGGATTTGAATACTGCCAGAGACGGAGCTTGACATACGGAGTCAAGCAGTTTGTTCCAGCCATATGGTGCAGAAAAGTAGAAGGGTTGGAGTTTGGAGTTGGCCGTAGAGGAGAAGGGTACATAGTAACATAGTAAATGACGGCAGATAAAGATCTGAATGGTCCATCCAATCTTCCCATTAGTACAGATAAGAGAGACTTATCCAATGAGCAGAGTTCACTGGGAGGAGTATAAGGAGAGAGGAGAGATACTGAGGAGCTGCAGATGAATACACTTGTAAATCACTAAGAGGATTTTGAACTGTATGCAGAAATGGATAGGAAGCCAATAAAGTAACTTGAGGAGAGGGGTGGGGGCATAGCAACACTGGCGGAATATGGCGTGCAACATAGTTCTGAACAGATTGAAGGGGAGATATGATTTAGCAGTGATGAAGGTATGGATGAGGGTCTTAGCAATGCGCTCAGAAAGGAAGAGTTGGATTTTAGCATTGTAGAGAAAGAAACCACAGGCTTTGGTGGTCTGCTGCATTTGTGAAGAGGAGAGAGATGAATCAAAGATTAGCCCAAGTTTGCAAGCCAATGAGACAGGGAGGATGAGGGCCTTGTCCACAGAACTAGAGAATGGGAGAGGAGGAGAGGTGGATTTAGGAGGAAAGATAAGGGGCTCAGTCTTAGCCATGTTTAATTTTTGATAGTGGTGAGACATCCAGGGAGTGATGTCAAACAGGCAGGCTGAAACTCAGGCCTGAATGTCTGTAGAGATTTCAGGTGTAGAGAGATAGATCTGTGAATCATAGGCATAGAGGTGATACTGAAAGTCATGGGAGGAGATTAGAGCACCAAGGAAAAAAAGTGTAGATGGAAAAAAGAAGTGGTCCAGGACAGAGCCCTGAGGCACACCGACCAATAGAGGGATGGTGGTGGAGGAGGATCCACCAGAGCAAGCACTAAAAGAGTGATGGGAGAGATAGGAAGATAACCATGAGATAGCAGAGCCCTGAAACCCAAGCAAGGATAGCATTTTGATGAGTAGGTGGTGATTTACCATGTCAAAAGCTGCAAACAGATCAAGGTGGATGAAGATGGAGCAGAGGCCTTTGCATTTGGCCAGAAACAGGGCATTGGAGACTTTAGCAAGGGCAGTTTCTGTAGAATGAAGGTCTGTAGGGCGAAGTTCTGATTGAAGCAGGTCAAGTATAACTTGAGGTAAAAGAAAGTCAAAAGAACAGCAGTAAACAGCACATTCAGGTAGCATGGATAAGAAGGGGAGGAGGGAAATGGGGCAGGTATGGTCCAGACAGGGTTTTATGAGGAGCAAGTTTGAAGGCGTCAGCAGCATGTTTGAAGGTGTCGGGCTCAGTTGTGGTGGAGAGTGATAGGTTGAGGATATGGCAGATAGAGGAGTAACCAGTGGCATAGCCCTCTTTTCCGCCCCCCCACCTCCACATACTCCTTCCCCACCCCCCTGCCATGCATGCGCCGCTTCCCTACCCCCATACCTCTGACACATTCCTGGCACGAGCAGCAACCCCCAAGCTGCTATTGCGCCAGTGTCGGCTCTTCCTCTGATATCACTTCCTAGGCACGAGTCCAGGAAGTGACGTCAGAGGATGAGCCAACGCTTGCGTGACAAAAGCTTGGGGGTTGCTGCTTGCACCAGGAATTTTACAGAGGTATGGGGGAAGGGAAGCGGTGTGCACACACAGTTGTGGGGGATCATGGAAGGAGCGGGAGCGGAGATGATGACAGGTGCCTGCGCCTTCACCAAGATGGAACCTGGGGTGGACTTCCCCCCCGTCCCACTTTACTACACCACTGGGGGTGACAGTAGAAAAGATAGTAGTAAGCATAGGCAGACCCGCCCAAACTGCACCCCTGATTCCACCTCCATAATAATAATACTAATTGTAATACAATTTTTTCTATCCATTTTTCATAAACACACAATATAATCTTATTAATGGTAACCACAAAATGGTTACCACAAATGGTAACCACAAAATTAAAAAAACACAAAGCACATTGCATGCAGAAAAAATGTTAATTATCATTTATATTCGGGGGGTTTTCAATGAGGTCAAGGCAGATGACTTTAAAATATGCAATGGCACCTCAGTAACAACTATAGAAAAATAGACTAATATAGTGCAAAATATAGACAGTAGATATAAATTCTCAAAACTGACACATTTTGATCACTAAATTGAAAATAAAATCATTTTTCCTACCTTTGTTGTTTGGTGATTTCATGAGTCTCTGGTTGCACTTCCTTCTGATTGTGCATCCAATATTTATTTATTTATTTCTTATCTAACATTTCTTTCACAATCCAGCCCCATTCCCTTTGGGTCCAGGTCTCTCTCTCTTTTCCCTCTGCTTACCCTCCCCAGATCCATTGTCAGTTCTCTTTTGTACCTACCACCACCTTTGTTCAGGTCTCCCTCTCTCTCCCTCCTCTGTTATGATCTTCCATCTCTCTGTTCTTCCTCAGGGTCTCTCCCCCTCTGTGTACACCTCTCATAGTCCAGCATCTGCCTCCTGTCTTCCCCCTTTGGTGCAGGCCTCTCTCTCTCTCTGTCTTTCTTCTGCTTACAACCCCCTCCCTCTCTCTCCCTCCTCTGTTATGATCTTCCACCTCTTTGTTCTTCCTCAGGATCTCTCCCCCTCTGTCTGCACCTCCCATAGTCCAGCATCTGCCTTCTGTCTTTCCCCTTTGGTCCAGGCCTCTCTCACTCTCTGTCTTTCTTCTTCTTACAAACCCACCCACCCTTCTCTGCCTCTCTTCTCTCTCCTTCCTTCCTCCCTCCCTCCCTCCTTCCAATGTCCCCCTCACTGCCTTCCAGCCCTTGTCCCACCCCCTCCCCCTGCCTGCCTCCCTCCCACACCGAAGCCTGGCCTATCCACCGCCGATACTTTCTTCCCCCTCATGGTCTGCTGCCACCTGCTGCTGCAGCAAATCCAAGAAGGGAAGAGCCAGGCGCGTGCAACAGCGCTAGCCCACAATTCTGATGTCGGAAAGAAGGTACGAGCCAGCCATTGGTTGGCCCAGACCTTCTTTCTGATGTCAGAATTGACATCGGGGGAGGCTTGTGGGTCGGTGGCATGCATTGGCTGCACGTGCCTGGCCCTTCCCTTCCTGCAGTTTCGGCGGCGAGCAGCGGTGGTGGGCAGGGAGCAGCATCGGCGGTCAACCCGCGTACCCCCTGACCTACAGGACAGGCAATTTATGAGGAGGCCATGGCCCCTGTGGCCCCTTCTCATTCCGACACCTATGATAGTAAGTAGATGGGTGGGGATGTTATCAGAGAAACAACTATGCTGATGCCAGGAGACCTGAATCATGAATGCTTTTCTCCTTGCTGGGAGAGGTGAAATGATTTAGAAATGGGTTTATGATATCCTGGGAAAGCTCAGTGTTCCTCTGAAATTGGGAACTGATTTGAGACTAAAATGGTTTGGCTTCAGCTGCTTCCTCGGTGAACTCTGCAGGACTGATTAGTTTTACTGCAAAATTAATTTTCCGATCTTCAGGTCAGCTAACAATTGTTTACAACAAATAATTAAGGCCGTGTTTAATTAAAACAGAAATGGAAATCAGAACAGAATTAATTCATGGTTTCGTCAATTGTTCAGCATGAGATAAGCTGAAAAACAGAGTAAAAGTTGAGTTCTTGACCTTGAACAAATAGATTTAGTGTGTGGTAAATCATCTGAACTGATGATATAGGAGCTAAACTGAGATTTGAACAAATAGTTTTGGCTAATAGGAGTCAATAGCATATGAAATATAAAGAATATCCCTTATATAGGTTGGTCACCCCCTCCCACAACTATCTTAGCTATATTCTTTGTAATGAGCTTCTCATTTAGAAGAAAGGCTGAAGGCTCAGGATGGAATAAAGAAAGAGAAGGATTCATCAATACAATGCAACTAATTTGCTGAGCTGAGCCAGAAACAGAAACAAAGGGGACAATTTTTAACTGGTCGCCCCCTTATGGGTGCCCCAATGCTGTGCAGAGAGTGCCTTTTCTACAACAGCATCTGGGCACCCAGATTTCATTATACAATACTGGTGTAAACCTAGGGTTACCAGATTTTACGCCCCTAAAATCTGGATACAAAGCCCCGCCCATTTCCACCCAGCCCTGCTCCGTTCCGCCCAAGCTCTGCCTCAACCTCAACACCAGCCACGCCCCTCTCAACCTGTTCTCACCCTTGGGCCTGCGTCAGGAGGGCATCTGCACATGACGCAATGCGCATGACATCATCGCGTTGCAGCCACGCATGTGCAGAAGCCCTCCTGACGCGGTCCCGAGGTGGAAGCTTTCCAAAAACGGGTTTTGAAAAGCCATCCAGACGTGTCCTCTAAAATGAGGACATGCCCATGTAAATCTGGCCGTCTTGTAACTGATATTGCATCTAAATATAGGTGTGCCTAATTATGCCAGGTCAATGGCAGACATAAATGTGTCCACCTAAGTGCATCATGTGATGTGCATAACTTACAATTTTCTGAGAGTTGCATGCATAAGTGGTAGTCCTGCCACAAGAGGTCATCCGCTGAAAATCAAAGGCGGGCAATTTCGTGGCGACGCCAGGAAGTATTTCTTCACCGAAAGGGTGGTCGATCATTGGAATGGACTTCCACTGCAGGTGATCAACGCCAGCAGCGTGCTAGATTTTAAAAAGAAATGGGATATGCATGTGGGACCTCTAGCGGGATAAAGTCTGAGGGTGGGTCACTAGGTGGGCAGACTTTTTTTTTTTAGTCAAGGTTTGTTTATTAATTTTATGAATATACAAGCATGGAATGGAACAACCATATGCAACAGTCAACCAGAGCCCTGCATAGCAAGCAACCAATAACACTATTAAATACATAGTAAACAAGAATGCAAAATCGTGATGTCAATATAAAATGACTGGGCATGTTTCATAGAAAAATGGAAAATAACCAGACTGCAATCCTAAGCATGAAAAACCACAATAGTGTAAGAAAAGGAAAAAAGAAAGAGAGGGGGAAGAGTGAAGAGAGAAGAGTGATCTATTCAGGAGGAAGAGATGGAGTGGAGGTGGGATTTTAAAAGCGACCATTTCTCCTGGAAGGAACGAAATCTATTAGAAGATTTAGCCAAGTAGGCTTCAGTTCTATAAGTAAGGCATACTAAGTTCCACCACTGTGAGTAGGAAGCCTTGGACAAGTCTTTCCAGCATGTAAGTAAAATTTTTAGAGCCAAAGTTAGTAGCATGTCAAACAGAAAATAATCTGAAGCAGAAATCAAAGTGTACACCTGGAAGGATTTCAGTAAAAGCATTTTGTAAGTCAAGGGGATATTTATGTGGAAGACGGAGCAAATGGAATCCCATACAGAGGACCAATATGAAGTGATTGTAGGACAGGAAAAAAGGAGGTGCTTTAGAGATCCTATATCGGAGTGGCAGGTCCAGCATTGATTAGAAAAGGAGGCATTGATTTTATTCTATTTGACCGGGGTCCAAATCGCTCTATGTAAGAAAAAAACCATATGTTGGAGGTTAGAGGCCGACCGTGAGGTATGGAAAGTGGAGTGATATATATGGGACCAGGCCTCATCGGGGATAGAGGTCTCAAGATCTGTTTCCCAAGAGGAGTGAAGTTGGGACAGGGATGCAGGGGATAGAGATTTGAGGAGTTTATAAAAGTGGGAAGCAGAGTGGCCAAGTGCTAGAAATTGTCGAGAGAGTGTATATAGAGAGGGAGCGGAGTTGAAAATGGTAGGAAAAAGACCTGATTTTTTAATAGAGGATCTTAACTGAAGCCATCTGTAGAAGTGCGTCGTATTAATGGAAAAGGAGTCCATCAGTTCATTGAATGTAAGAAAGGTTCCATCAGGGTGGCTCATGGATCCTAAGTCCCATATGTGAAGGGTGAACCAGTGGGGCCAGGAAATGGGTTTTTTGTCAATAATTATATGTTTATTGAACCAGATGGGACAGAATGAAGAGTGATTCCAGGGGATGTCAAGATGGGAGTCAAGATCCATAAGGACTTTATGAGTTGTTGAAAGTATGGGATTCCGGAGAAGGTTGGGAAAGCGCAAGGCTCCCATCAGGCGAAGGAGGGGGAGAGGCCTTATTAGAGATGTTTCTAAACAGAGCCAGTTGGGAATATCCAATGAGGAAGAAGAAGAAAGCCACTCCACCCCTTGCCGTAAGATAAAGGCCTTGTGGTAACTAAAAAGGTCTGGAAAATTAACACCATCCTGATGTGTGGGGGCTTTTAGTTTGTGAAGGGAGATCCTATGGGGTTTATCATTCCAGAGAAATCTAGTCATATTAGATTCAAGTTGTTTATATAATGAAGGCGGGAATAGGAGAGGAAACATATTAAAGATATAGGTGAGTTTTGGAACGACCATCATTTTTAAGGTATCAAGACGGCCCCACCAAGACAGATGTAAAGGTGACCAAGAAGAGAGTGTAAGTGAAAGTTGAGCAAGAAGCTTGGCAGAGATTAGTTGCAAGGATAAGTGAAAGCGAAGGTCTCTACCAAATGTGAGACCTAGATATTTGATCTCTTCAGTGACCCAAGTGAGAGGCTGAGTGGAAATAGTAAATGGGATGCATGAATCAGTTAGGGGCATAATTTCGGTTTTGTCCCAGTTAATTTTATAACCTGAAATCAGTGAGAAAGAAGAAATTAAATGCATCAAAGAGGTCAGAGAGAGTTCTGGGTCTGAGAGATAAAGTAATATGTCGTCTGCATAAGCTGAGAATTTGAACTCAATATTAGCTATGGAGATACCTTTAATAGATGGCGAGGATCTAATAGCTACTAGTAGGGGTTCCAGGGCCAGATTAAACAGAAGAGGGGACATAGGGCAGCCTTGACGTGTCCCTCTATGTAACATAAAAGAAGAAGAAGCCTCATCATTCACAATTAACCTAGCTGAAGGGGCATGATACAGAAGAGAAATCATGTGGATGAAAGAAGGAGGTAGACCAAATTTAGATAAAACAGCAAAAAGATAATTCCATTCCACTCTATCGAATGCTTTTTCAGCATCTAATGAGACAAGTGCTTTGGGACTGGAGTCCGACAGGGTGGAATGGAGTACATGACATAATAATCTAGTGTTGTCAGCCCCAAAGCGACCTTTCAGGAAGCCTACTTGGTCTCTGTGGATCAGACAAGGCATAACTTTCTCCAGACGGAACACTAAAATTTTAGCGAAGATTTTATAGTCCAGGTTCAATAAAGAAATAGGATGATAATTTTTCACAAGTTGAGGGTCCCTGTTCGGTTTCGGGGGGGACAATGATGTTTGCCTCAAGGAAGCGGTGGAGACCTTGAGGATTAGTCAGTAAGCCCTGGAAGTAAGAAAGGAGGTGTGGAGTCAGAAGATCTGTGAATGCTTTGAAGAATTCCGAAGTTAGGCCATCGGGACCCGGTGCTTTAGCCGATGGTAAAGAGGAAATAGCAGATGTAATTTCTTCTGAGGAGAGTGGTTGTTGTAAAGAGTGTCGTTGAGAGTCAGTGAGAGAAGGTAGATCCAATGAATGAAAAAAATTAGGAAAGGAATTTTCAGATGAAGAGGTCTCTGATGAGTAGAGGTCTTCGTAGAAGGTGTGGAAGTCATCCAGGATATCTTTAGTAGAAGTATGAAGAAGACCAGTAGAAGATTTGATGTGGGTGATTCTGTGCTTGGAGTGTTTTCCCTTTAGATATGCCGCCAGCAGATGACCAGATTTGTTAGCAGATGAATAATATGTAGCCGATCGTTGAAAAATAGATGCTGAGGCAAGCGAACTGAAAATTTCGTTATACTGGAATTTGAGAAGTTGCAATTTTTTGTATATGGGTGGATCATGGCGATGATAAAGCATAGTCTCATATGAGTGGATATCTGTTTCTAGTTGAGACAAAGTAGATTTGCGTTTTTTGAGCTGGAAGGCAGAGTAGCTGATAACTTCACCTCGTAGCCAAGCTTTGTATGATTCCCAAACAATAGAGAAATCGGAGACCGAGTTAATGTTAGTGTCGAAGAAGGATTGAGATTCCTTTTTGATGTGTGAGAGAAAATCATCATCATGGATGAGGAAGTTGTTCAGTCTCCAATGTCGAGAAGAGGAAGGTGAAGACCAGTGAAATGTACAAGAAACAGCTGCGTGATCTGAAATTGTAATATCATGGATCTGGCACGATGAGACAAGGTTCAGTACATCCTTAGAACCTAATATATAGTCAATCCTGGAGTGGGATTGATGGGGGGCAGAAAAGAAAGTGTAGTCTTTAGTTGATGGATGAAAAATTCTCCAGATGTCAACCCATCCATATAGGTCCATGAATTTGAGAACAGCAGAACGAACACCTAGCTTACCCGGACGGCAATTGGAGGATCTGTTGATGAATGGGTCAATGGGAAAGTTGAAGTCTCCGGCGAAGATGGTGTGTGATGCCAGGGAGGTTGTGCTCACAGTCTGGAAAGATCTGAAGAAAGAGGGATCATCAGCGTTGGGAGCGTAGATGTTGAAGATGTTCAAGGGCTGGCCCACTATAGAACTCTCTACAAGTGACCAACGACCATTAGGAAATTGAGCTGGAAATTGAGGGATCTCTTCATCAGGATAATAACTCCATTTTTCTTACACTGAACAGGAGCAGCAAAACAATGTTGGACCCAGCCTCCAGATAGTTTCAAAGCTTCTTCCAAGGAGTGGTGAGTTTCCTGAAGGAGACAAATGTTCGCATTCAAGTGTTTAAAATAGTGTAGAATCTTTTTCCTCTTTATGGGATTATTTATCCCTTTAACATTCAGGGAAACCAGATGGATCTTAACCATATGGAATGGCGTGGCATGATGAAATCCAGGTGTAACTGAAGACAATTAGTTGAAATAGCAGAGGAGGAGAGGAAGGGTGACCACTCTGTAGAAAGAGAACAAAAAAGAAAAGGCAGAGAGAAACAATTTCATGCTTATGGTGAACTAGAGTAAGATAACAAACGAAGCTCCTGAGATGGGGGTCGCATGTTAACAAGAGGAGCTCAGCAAGTCATTCCGCAGCCCGCCTTTGTTAAATGCGGAGTTATGTGGCACACAGCCCTTCAATGTAATATAAAGAAAAGATGAGGCTGAAGATTCATGTCATAGCACCCACAGATTCATCTAGGTATATTTGAAGGTCTGCAGGGGTGTCAAAATTTTTTTGTAACATTATGGTAGGTCACTCTCATTCGAGCAGGGTAAAAAAGCCCATATTGTGCTCCAATACTTTTGAAAGGCTTTCCTCTCCATAGGTGGGCAGACTTGATGGGCTATAGCCCTTTTCTGCCATCATTTTCTATATTTATACATATATATATACACTCCCTTGTAGTTACGCACAATAGCACTGCAAACACCTTTAAAGAGAAGTGCATAATGCACTAGGTGCATGCAATTGTACATGCTCAGTTATGGAATTAACTTTCATACAATTTCAGCCCTCTTATGAGGAGCCCTGAAGCCAACACTTAAACAGTTTCCCATATTTGTTGCATCCTCATTTTGGCAAAATGATTTAGAAAATAAAATTTCTTTTGCAGAGACAATCACGATGCATGGAATGGACTCCTAGTAGAGACGTTGGCAATAAAAACTAAAAGAGAAATCAAGATGTACAGAATCCTTACCTGCACAGAATTGAAGGGGAATCAAGGGAAATGGAATGACAAAATTAAAAATCATGGAATATGAGGCAGTGTCCTATTGTGGACTATGAACTGGTTAAAAGTAACAGAGAGTAAGGTTAAATGGTCAGTATTTTCAATGTAGAAGGGTAGATAGTTGGGTTCCCATGGATATGTGCTGGGATTGTTGCTTTTTAACATATTTATAATGGATTTGGAAATAGGAATAATGAGTGAGGTAATCAAATATGCTGATTACACATGCATGGAGGGGCATCTTCAAAACAAATGTCTAAGTCCGATTTGGACATTTCAAGCACTGGGGTAGTGTGGGAGGGTCAGTAGTTAATCCGTCCAGTGTTCATCTGGTCAGTTTGGGTACCTTTTTGGCACTTAGGTGCTTCTAAAACAGGTCTAGCCTAAAACATCTAAGTTCCATCCAGGACATCCTGCAAAACGTTCGACAGGACGTCCAAGTCTAAGGCAGCCCAATGCCCACTCATATCATGCCTCCCAACATACCCCTTTACTCACTGGATGCATAGCAAACGTCCTGCTAGACGTCCAGGAAATTAGTTATCGGCACTTGGACATTTTGGCGAGAAAAACGTCCAGGTGCTTATTTAGGTGCTTTTTTGGCTGTTTGGATGTTTTGATTATGAGCCCCTTATTGTGTGGTTTTCAAACTCCTTAGTGTGTGGTTTTCAATATTCCTTTATGGAATATTTGACTCTTTGATTCCCCATATTTGGAATTCCTTTACATCCTGATATTCAAGAATTACAACAATTCACAAATTAGCATTTCCTTCTCTGAAAGGTATTAAACGCACTGGGAAGCTTAGTAAATCTTTTACATTTAAATTGGTGAGAATTTGGAACGGACTTCCGGATAATCTAAGACTGGTAGATCAATTGTATCAGTTTCGAAAAAGTTTAAAAACCTGGTTGTTTTCACAATAGTTAATTTGATTTTAGCTGTCGAATAGTAATTTTAAGCAATTCAACATACTTTTTTTTCTAACTTTTTCCAACCATCTAATCTAACCAATTTCTGTTTTTATCCCTCAGTTTTTACTTGTTATGTTTCATTTTTTAAACAAACTGTAAACCGAATTGAGCTCCTTAGGGAGTAGATTCGGTATATAAAATGAAGATTAGATTAGATTAGACTAACTTTCTGCATGTTCTATTTTATACTTATGGGCCAAGTGGCACTTAACACATGCTAATGTCCATTAGCATACTCTAAGCCAGGGGTGCCCAACACGTCGATCGCGATCGACCAGTAGCTCAGGAAGGCAACATGAGTCGATCGCAGAGCCCATCCCGGGCTCCGTGATAGACTCGTGTTGCCGTCCCGATCTACCGGGCCTATCAGCCTTCCTCTCCCCGACGTCAAAGACGCCGACCCCAGGCATTAGGCTGTTTTTGTCATTTCGGGGTGTGTGGGGGGAGTGTGGCAGCGGCAGCAGCAGCAGCAGCCTGAAAAAGAAATCATCCTGGCCGGGGTCGGTGTCATGCTCCGGAGCTTCTACAGCCTTCCTATCTCCCTCTCCCTTCTACCTGCTTCCGGCCACACCCCCCTGCTCCACGGCTCTCTTCGGCAACTCAGCAGCAGCGATCGACACAAGCTTCTGACGTCGGGGGCCTACCCTCTGCGAGTCCCGCTTGTTTCAACTTCCTTTTTCCACAAAGGCGGGACTCGTAGAGGGAAGGCCTCGATGTCAGCAGCCTGTCTTGATCACCGCTGCTGACGAGTTGCTGAAGAGAGCCGCGGAGCAGGGGGTGTTGCCGGGTGCAGGTAGAAGGGAGAGGGCCAGATGCAGGACTCGTGGGTGATGGAGGAGAAGAGAGAGAGAAAGAGAGAGGGGAGGGAAACAAAAGGAAATATTTCATACTGGGCTGGGCCGGAGTGGAGGGAGGGTGAAAAGATTCTGGCTACAGGGTGCAGTAACAAAGGAAAAGGGGGAAAGCTGAAAATGGAGATAGTGACACAAAAAGAGAAAGGGTAAGCAGGACCTACTGAATAAGGATAGAGATACAGAGGGGACATGAAGAGGAGGTGAAATAGAGACATAGAAGTAATGCTGAAAAAGTGTGTGTGGGGGGGGAGATAAAGACATTGAAAGGGCAAATGGTGAACATGGGGTAAAGACAAGGACAGAGACAAATGAAGATTCTAAAAAAGTGGTGAGATAGGTGAGATGGACACAAAGAAGGGTGATGCTGGAAAATAGGTGGAATGGTAATTCTGACAGACACAGAAGGGAAATGCTGGATCAAGGAGAGATGGGGCTCAGGCTGGATGGAATGAGGAGAAATGCCTTGTTTTCCCGGAACTTCCTCTCCTACGTCAGAATTGACGTCAGGGAGCGGAATGCTGGTCAATGCGACGCTTCTGCAGGGAAAGCTTGGGACGGCGGTGGCTTGGGGGCTGTTCCTCGATGGCGGTGGCAGCAAACCGAGTGGCTTGGGGGAGGGCACGGAGAAAGAAAGAAGGGGGAACAGGGAGACAGAAAGAAAAAGTTGGGGGAGAGAATGAGGTCTGGAGGAGAGGAAACATACAGGAGGCTGAAAGAAAGGAAGAAAGATTGGATGCACAGTCAGAAGAAGAAAGTGCAACCAGAGACTCATGAAATCACCAAACAGCAAAGATAGGAAAAATTATTTTATATTCAATTTAGTGATCAAAATGTGTCAGTTTTGAGAATTTATATCTGCTGTCTATATTTTGCACTATGGCTCCCTTTTACTAAACCGCAATAGCGTTTTTTAGCGCAGGGAGCCTATGAGCAATGAGAGCAGTGCGAGGCATTCAGCGTAACTCCCTGTGCTAAAACCTACTATTGTGGTTTAGTAAAAAGGGAGGGGGTGTATTTGTCTATTTTTGTATTTTGTTACTGAGGTGACATTGCATAGAGTCATCTGCCGTGACCTCTTTGAAAAAACCCGGAATATGAATAATTAACATTTTCTCTGCCTTTCAGTGTGCTTTGTGTTTTTTTTAAATTTTATTGTTGGTAGATCATTTTGATTTAGTCATTATAAAAGTAGCTCGCAAGCCCATAAAGTGTGGGCACCCCTGCTCTAAGCTTTAATAAAAGGGCCCCAAAGTTATTCAAAGTTGTTAGTTCACAAGAGGATTGTGAAAAATTGCAATAGGACCTTAAGAGACTGGGCATCCAAATGGCAGATGAATTCTAATGTAAGCAAATGCATGTAAGGAAGAGGAACCCAAACTATAACTACATGATGCAAGGTTCCACATTAGAAGTCAACACCCAGGAAAAGCAATTAGGTATCTTTGGTGAGGAAAGGATACATTGAAACCCTTTGCCTAGCGTGCAGAAGCTAAAAAAGAAAATAGAATAGAAACATAGAAACATGAAGACCAAATGGCCCATCCAGTTTGCCCTTCCGGAGTAACCATTAACTCTTCCTCTCTCCAAGAGATCCCACGTGCCTATCCCATGCTTTCTTGAATTCAGACACAGTCTTTGTCTCCATCACCTCTTCCGGGAGACTATTCCACGCATCTACCACCCTTTCTGTACAAAGGTATTTCCTTAGATTACATCTGAGCCTATCACCTCTTAACTTCATCCTATGCCCTCTCATTCCAGAGCTTCCTTTCAAATGAAAGTGACTCGACTCATGCGCATTTACATCACTTAGGTATTTAAACATCTCTCCTCTCCTGCCTTTACTCCAAAGTATACAGATTGAGATCATGCACCATTATAGTAGCCTTCCTCTGGACCGATTCCATCCTTTTTATATCTTTATGAAGGTGAGGCCTCCATAATTTTACACAATATTCTAAATGAGGTCTCACCAAAGTCTTATACGGGTCATCAATACCTCCTTTTTCCTACTGGCCAAATCTCTCCCTATGCACACTAGCATCCTTCTAGCTTTTGCCGTCACCTTTTCAACCTGTTTGGCCATCTTAAGATCATACTATCCACCTATTACAATGCGCTGTCACGCAAATCTCAAATGCACTCTTACAAGATAATTTTTAGAGATTAACCGGGGTCTCAAGTGCTCACAGCCAGAGTTTTGAGATAATTTTCAAAGTCAATGGCTAATACCGTGAGCTATCATTGATCCCGTATATGTTCTCTATATCTGTATTACGTGCATTTTACTAAACAACTTTAAATACCTTTCTTACTTTTCCTTTTCTCCTATTTAGCTATTTCTATTGAGTTGTTTAAATTTTTCTCATAAATTAATTATAAAATATGTGAATTTTATGCTTTGCTATTCCATATAGTGTAGGATCACTTAGCTTTTTTTCTTTTTCAGCTTTTTTTCTCTCTTCTTTTTTTCTTTTCTTTTTCTTTTTTCTTTTGGATGTTTAATTCACTTCGGTATTTTGTTCTCACTTGCTTCACTTCAATATTTTATTTCACTTCCTTTTACTTCATTCACTTCTACGGAAGATCTCCGTTTCGCGCCCAAACTTTACCACGGGGCTTCATCAGGAAAGCGACAACTTTCACTACAGAAAAAGCAAACTCTATTAATATTCTCCTTAAAAATAGGGTTAACTACTAACCCACTCCTCATTACTCTTTGCGCTAAACCAGGTGATATGGCGCTAGCTATTGGGAACAAATTTTACTCTGCTGAAACCTTATAAGTTTATAGATTTATAAGTTATATATTCTTAAACTAAATGATATGTTATATATTATGTTATATATTATAATGCGAGACAGACTGTCCCATAAAAGCAATACTCTACACTTCCGTACAGCATGAATACCCACTATGTCACTTTCGGAGCATATTATCACATTCACACCTACCTCGCTTTTATTCGTAGCACGAAGTTCTTACAAATAAGAGCCTCAAAGCAGCTCAGAGAGAGAGACTCACTTCTTGTCTGCGTGTCCAGCTACTAAGGACCGGAGAATAATCCGGGCTCAAAAAACTTTCTTATTTAAAGCCTAACATTGGCGTCTGACGACACATCCGGTAGAGCCGGTACAACCACGGCCCTACTCTGTCTCCGCCCATTTAAACTTACGTCCTCTACCGTCCACAAACATGCATTGACTCCACTCAACTTCCACTACTAGCCGTAACAGACACTCCCCCTTTTTTTCTTTCTTTTTCTTCTTCCCTTTTTTCTTTTTTTCCCTTTTTCCTTTTCCATCCTCATAAACTTACAAACTTTCTACCATTCTACCATCTTCTATTTTTCTTCTTAAAAAAAGGTTTGCCAGTTAATGGCTATATTTAATCCTTGGGGTTGTAGACTGCCCAAGCGTTCAATCCACCTTTGTTCTGTCTGTAACAACTTTTTACCCCTATCCCCTCCTCGTACCGAAACTTCAATTTTGTCTATAATCATGCATTTTAGTTGATAAAAATCATGATTATACTACATGCAATGAGCCACTAGCGGAGCTTCTTTTCTGTGATGATTCAGACAAGATTTGTGCTCCACCATTCGTATATTAAACTGCCTAGTTGTTTTCCCTACATAGATTTTCTGACAGGGACACATAATTACATATACTACATTATCTGATTTACATGTAGTTGTATATTGTAGTTTATATTGCCTATGATTTCTTGGATGTTCAAAAACACTGCCCTGAATGGTTAATGGACAAATCTGACATTTGCCACATTGTGAGTGAAACCCCCTCCGATCTTCCATTACTCATTTTTGATCTGGTTTGTATCTAAGGTATTCCCTAAGGTTCCTACCTCTAGTGTAGGTTAACCGCAGTTGGGAATGTTCAAAACAGGGGCTACGTTGTACTATCCTCCAATGATTGCGGATAACTGTGGCTATATGCTCAGATTCAGCGTTGTGTTTAAGTATGAATGTTAACTCTTCATTTCCTATATTAAACTTCCCCCCTGGAACCTTCTGAGACTAATGGCTCAGAGGGTTGCAGGAGCCATTCTGGATGATTGTACTTCGCCCTACGATAGGACTTTTTTATCACCCTACTTGGATACCCTCTATTTTTTAAATTCTTTGTCAGCCTATTCGCTGCAGACTTAAAGTCTACTGTATGAGTACACACTCGCCTAAAACGTAAGAATTGTGCTAATGGCAGGCTATTTTTGAGAGCCGTGGGGTGACAGCTATCATATTGAAGTAAACTAGTAACATCAGTGGGCTTGGTATACAGTCTGGATTCAAGATGGTTACCTACTATCATTACCCATGTGTCTAAAAAATTTATCCCCACACTTGATTGATTATACGTAAATCTTAAGATCATCACATACAATCACACCCAAGCCTCACTCTTCTGTCGTTCACATCAGTTCTTCACCCCATAAACTGTATTATTCCCTTGGGTTTCTGAAGCCTAAATGCATGACCTTGCATTTCTTAGCATTAAATTTTTTCTGCCAAATTTCAGACCATTCTTCAAGCTTCCCTAGGTTTTTCTTTATGTTATTCACACCATCCTGGGTGTCTACTCTATTGCAGATTTTGGTATCATCTGCAAAGTTGCAGATCTTTCTCGACAGCCCTTCAGAAATATTGCTTACAAATATGTTAAAAGAAACAGGCCCAGGAATCAAAACTTGATGCATTCCACTGGTAACATCCCTGTCCTTAGAGTGATCTCAATTGATCACTACCCACTGTCGCCTTCCACTCAACCAGTTCTTGACCCAACCCTTCACTTTGGGATCCATCCCGAGGGCATTCAGTTTATATATTAGATGTCAGTGTGGAACATTGTCAAAGGCTTTGCTAAAATCTAAATACACCACATCTAGCGCATTCCCTCTATCCAATTCTCTGGTCACCCAGTCAAAGGAATTGATCAGATTTGTTTGATAAGACCTACCTCTAGTTAATCCATGTTGCCTCCAGTCCTGTAATCCACAAGATTCCAGAAACTTCACCATTCTCTGTTTTAAAAGTGTTTCCATTAATTTGCTTATCACAGAAGTGAAACTTACTGGCCTGTAATTCCCTACTTCTTCCTTACTTTCACTTCTGTGGAAAGGGACCACATCTGCCCTTCTCCAGTCGTCCGGTACAATTCCTAACTGTAGAGACTCATTGAAAAGGTCAGTCAGCAGAGCCACTAGAACTTCCCTAAGTTCCTTCAGCACCCTCTGATGCACACCATCCGGTCCCATTGCTTTGTCTACCTTTATTTTAGCTAGCTCCTCATAAACACAACCCTCTGAAAATTGATCAGAGTCTACTACTCCTCCATCTCTATTCATATTAGTCTTCTTTGGTCTCACTCCTGGCGCTTCAGCTGTGAACACAAAACATAAATATTTGCTCTGCAATTCAGCCTTTTCTTTATCAGCTTCTACATATTTCTCCCCTTCACATTTGAGCCTCACAATGCCACTTTTGCACTTTTTCATATCACTAATATACTGTATCTAAAAAATGTCTTGTCTCCTGGTTTTACCATGTCAGCTATTTTTATTCCATTTGCATCTTTGCTTTCCTGACTACATGACCAGCCTCTCTTAACTTTTCCAGATATTTTTGCCTGTCTTCCTCTTTCTGCGATTTTTGTAGTTTATGAAAGCTAACCTCTTATTCCTTATCTCCTCAGCTACTACTTTTGACAATCAAAGTGGCCTTCTTTTCCTCTTACTTTTACTTACTTGCCTCACAAAAAGGTTTGTCACTCTTAAAATTACTCCTTTCAGTTTTGCCTCTGCATTTCTACTCCTTCCAGATGTTCCCATCCAGTACTGGCCTTAGTGCTTTAATTTACATTTGTCATTTTTTAATTAGAGATTTTATAAGTTTATCCCACGCTTTTTTGAATTCCAACACAGTTTTCCTCTCCACCACTCCCCTCGGGAGGGTATTCCAGGCATCAACCACCCTCTCTGTGAAAAAGAATTTCCTAACATTGCTCCTGAGTCTTCCTCCTTGCAATCTCAAATTATGCCCTCTAGTTTTACCATTTTCTCGTCTCTGGAAAAGATTTGGTTCTACATTAATACCTTTCAAGTATTTAAACATCTCTATCATATCTCCCTGTCCCTCCTCTTCTCCAGAGTGTACATATTTAGGTCTTCCAGGGTCTTCTCATACTGGGAACATGAGAGGAGCCATGTGTAAGGAACTGAGATCTTTCGGGAAATGAGGTGGTGATAGAGTCCATGTGAAAGTAGTACATCTAAGATGGCATGCACTTCTGGCATGCTAAAAATAGATTTTATTTATTAGCATAGGGAACATGTTTTGGAACAAAGAGTAGGCATGCCCTGCATTAATTGGTAAATGCGTGGACATTGCCATAAATTAACTGCTCAGTGCAAGATTAGCATGGAAGCCCCTACTGCTTACATAATAGGTGGTGGTAAGTGCTGAGGCGCTAATGGCCGCACACTGGCTGGGAAATCAGCACATGGCCATTAATGGGAAAAAAAAATAAATTGCAGCCATTTTACAGCTGCATTAGAAGTGGCCTCAGTGTGCAGCAAAACCACGTGCTAAAAATACCGCAGGCCACTTTCTAGCACTGCGTAGTAAAAGGACTCCAAAATGAGCTAATTACCCTCTCATTTTTTTTCCATTTCTTAAATGAAAAATCTCCCTGAACATTATAAGTTAAATAAATTCCCCCTGGGCATCCACTTTGACACCACTGAGCACATCTAAAGGATGTTTTCAAAATAGCATCACTAGAGGGTTTTAAACTAGAATCGTTGGGGCAGGGTGATGAAAGCCTCAAGGTAAGTGAATTACTAAATACCTTTACACAAATGAGAAAAAGGAACAAAGTTTGGAAAGTAGTATATACTAATGCTTGAAATATGGGAAACAAGGTTCTTGATCTAGAGGCTGTGATGGAAGAGATTTTTGGATTTAGTGGTGACTATCACAGAGAGCCATGACTGGGATATAGTTATACGGGGCTTTAATCTGTTCAGGAAAGACAGAGTAGGAAGAAAAGGAGGGGGAGTGGCATTATATGTGAAAGATCATATTAAAGCCACACAATTGCAGGATCTACAGGATAAGGAAGAGGGAATGGAAATATATTGATATTGATATACAGGCCTCCTTTCCAGATGGAAGAAGTAGACAGAGATTTAATAGAAGACATTCAAAATATAGCTGTAAAAGGTGAGGTAATATGAGATTTTAATATGCAAGATGTTGATTGGTGTATTCCTATTGTGGGATCTCCTAGAAGTTGGGAGATCTTAAATTCTCTATAAGGAGAACTGTTCCAGCAGTTGATAATGAACCCATGCAGGATGGGGCCACACTGGAATTAACGTTAACAGACAGGGAAAGTGTTTCTGATGTTATAGTGGGTGATCGTTTGGCATCCAGTGATCACCATAGGATGTTTTTAATATTAAGACAGGTGTAGAGCGGGTTTATTTGAATATGAAGATTCTAAAATTTAAAAAAAAAACTAACTTTGTTCAGATGGGGCATTATGCTAAGGAATTGTTGTATGGATGGGAACATCTGAAAGAAGTAGGAAAGCAATGGGCAAAACTGAAAGAAGCTATTGTAAGGGCAACAAACCATTTCGTAAGAAAAGTAAGAGGAAAAGAAGGCTGCTTTGGTTCTCAAAATTAGTACACTTCTCCCTCTATATTCGCGGGGGATAGGGGCAGAGCTGGACCGCGAATTGAGAAAAACCGCAAATATTTTCTCGTCTGGCTCTGACCCACCCCCGCCTCCCTCCCACCTTCTTCCCAGCATCCCGGCCTTACCTGGTGGTCTAGCAGGCTTTCGGAGCAGGAGCGATCTTCCTACGCTTCTGCCCTGTGCAGATCACCAATAGGAAATGACGTAAACGTGAGTGGATAAACCTGGCCGCAGCCCTGTTTATTGTAAAAAACATATTTAAATAACAATTTACATATAGTAAACAACATATATAAACATCATTAAATAACATTTTATCTAATTAAACCACCATTGTGACCCTGATCCCGAGCTACCGACATAGATGAAAATGGCCCCCGACCCTGCCGTCTAAGCAAGGGTTCGAGGGGTGGCATGTCCCCACATGCCCCATTGTCCAGGGTCATCCGACCCACCATGCACGGCTCCCAGCCGGCCTACCACTCATCGCATGATGAGACCAGCCGCCAGTAGCTCGGGATACCGCCACAGGCCTGAAACTCGTTACAGGCCCCCCCAACAATGAACAGAGCTGCGGTTAGAGGTCCAACACACGTTCGCAACAAGAAGCAAAATCGTCTAGCAGGAGATCCCACCCGATGTCCGAAAGGTGCACTCTATCCCTGTAAAACAACCCGGAACAAGAGACATCAACCCAAGTATGCCTAATCTGCAACCCACCTCTCGATTCCACCCACTGCCCGATCTGACGATTCACCTTGATGAGCCCTCTGGTCCACCTACGAGACACCAACCGCTTCGGTCGCGGTATAATGTCGGACCAAACGATCCGGGCAGCAGGAAACCAACCCCGAATCACCCCGAGATCAGCAATAACAGTGTCAATTAAACATTTTCCGCTAAGCGAGTCAACATCGTTGCCCCCAAGATGAAGCAGCAAAAGATCCGGGCACCGAGCACGATGCCGAAGGTCATCTAGAAGAGGCAGCAGCTGATGCCAACGCATGCCTCGCTGACCCCACCACGAGACGTAGACGCCGCGTCGGCGAAGGCCCAAGTGCTGACCGCACGGTCTGACCACTGCACGCTCCCCAGCCCAATGGACGAAGGAGTGCCCAATGATCCAAACCGACAGTTCCCGCTGAACAGCATCTGCAAGGCAAAACTCAGCAGTCACGCTCAAGTCCCCATAAACCAAGAGGTTAGTAACAGAAAGCCATGCAGTGAATCAGTGCAGCCACCCCCAATGCAAGCACCCACAAACACCACCCAACCCCCACTAACTGTAGTACCCACTAACCCAGTCCACCCGACTGGGAACCCGTCAGTCCAGAACCCGACGGATGAATGTAACCACGATAGGCCGCAGACGACCAACGGCCAAGCTGTTGAATAGCCTCAGCGGGCACTCCCGCCTCATAAGCACTAGTAGCAGCACCTATGCGGAAGGAGTGTGTGCCATAGCGCGCTGGCTCCTCACTACACTGACTCAGAGCCCGCCACAAGACCACCAAAAATTGATAACGCGTGAGCCGAGCCCCATCCGCATGGATCATCAACGCCAGATCAAAACTAGGACGAACCGCCATATAGGCAGCCAGGGATTGGACGAGGCACGAAGCGCAACCCACCACATGGTGCAAAACCACCATGTGCCCCCTGCCCAGCTGGTCCGACTTAGATCGGGCGATGAAGAGACGCACCGAACTCTGATCAACCCGAACTTGGCTATACAGGAGACCCCGCAAACCAGGAACGTCTGCCGGGTGAACTAGCAGCTCCCCCACCCGCAAGGCCCCGAAGAAGGCCAAGGAAAAGGCTGCACGGAACAAACAGGCTACAAAGGCTGAACTCGCCACTATCGGCAATACATCGATAAGACGGGATAACAAGGCATGCGTGGCCGGCAGCCGGGAGTCGGGTAGCCGCGGAGCCACCCGGCCCCAGGCCGCCAACATCCTTCGGGGCAAAAAACCTGACGCCGGGCAGGACCAACCAAAGGCCCTACAAAAGAAAGCAAATCCCGCTAAGTGGCCAGCCGCCGCACTACGGGAACAGCCCTCAAGATGAGAACCGGCCAAGAAGTCAGCCAGCAAAACCTCCGATACGGGGCCAGGGACCCAACCCCGAGTAAGCAGGAATCCGAACACAGTCGAGAAACCCCGATTGTACCGGGTCCAAGTGGAAGGAGCTACAGACTGCTGCAACATTCGCCAGATCGGCTCACCACCAAGCTCCACAAACGCTCTGGCATCGGTGACCCGTCCGCCTTCGCTGTTGGCGCCAGCTCTCGAAACTGCAAGAATTGAAAACAAGAAAGAGTGTCAGCAAGCCTGTTCTGAACCCCTGGGATGTGGCGAGCCCTAATATACAAGTTAAGACGTAAACAACGCAGAACAAGTTCTTGCATCACCGCATTCACCTGCAAACATCGAGCAGCTTGCCGATTCACAACCTCAACCACACCCATGTTGTCACATCAGAAAACGACTCGCCTATTCTGTAACTTCTCCGGCCACAAGTCGCACGCCACCAGCAAGGGGAAAAGCTCCGCATTGCGAGTAACACCAGCCCGCCGCCAACTCTCCGGCCACGCAGCAGCGCACCAGTCACCCTGACAATAAAGACCGAAACCCACACCACCACCAGCATCCGATTGCAGGTCCAGATCCAAGCTGGAAACATCTGGGAACTGGATCGGGAGAGACCCAGTAAAATGAGTGAGGAACAGAGACCACATCTGCAAATCCGCCCGGATCCCAGCCGTAATCCGGACGAAGTGACGGCGATCACGAACACCCGACGTTGCCACCGCCAGACGACGGGAAAAGGCCCGCCTCATAGGCAGGACCCGACAAGCAAAATTAAGGGACCCCAACAAAGACTGAACAACCCGCAGAGTAGGTTTTCGGGTACCCCGAACCAAGGAGATCAAGGACAGCAACTGATGTACCTTGCTCTGCGGAAGCCGTGTCACCATGGCCATCGAGTCGATCTCAATACCCAAAAAGGTGAGACAGGAAGTAGGCCCCTCAGATTTATCAGCGGATAACGGCACCCCGAATTCCGCCGCCAGGCATTCGAACGTAGATTTCAACAGACCACAATCACCAGAACCCGCCCCACCCACGAAAAGAAAATAAGAACATAAGAACTGCCATCTCCGGATCAGACCTTCGGTCCATCAAGTCCGGCGATCCGCACACGCGGAGGCCCTGCCAGGTGTACACCTGGCATAATTTATAGTCCACCATATCCTTATATGCCTCTCTTAAGGAGATATGCATCTAGTTTGCTCTTGAAGCCTAGGACGGTCGATTCCGCAATAATCTCCTCTGGGAGGGCATTCCAGGTGCCAACCACTCTCTGAGTGAAGCAGAACTTCCTGACATTAGTCCTGAACCTGTCCCCCCTTAACTTCATTACATGTCCTCTAGTCCGTGTCAAATTGGACAATGTAAATAATCTTCTCTGCTCTATTTTGTCGATTCCTTTCAGTATTTTGAAGGTCTCGATCATATCCCCACGCAGTCTCCTTTTCTCAAGGGAGAACAATCCTAGTGTTATAAGTCTGTCCTCGTATTCCAGTTTCTCCATACCCTTCACCAGTTTTGTTGCTCGTCTCTGCACCCTCTCCAGCAGTTTTATATCCTTCTTTAGGTAGGGAGACCAATGTTGGACGCAGTATTCCAAGTGTGGTCTGACCATTGCCCTATAAAGCGGCATTATAACTTTCTCCGATCTACTCGAGATTCCTTTCTTTATCATGCCCAACATTCTATTTGCCTTCTTTGCCGCTGCCGCGCATTGTGCCGACGGCTTCAGGGTCCTATCTATCAGTACACCCAGGTCCTTTTCTTGTTCACTCTTCCCCAGAGTTGCACCTGACATTGTATACTCGTATTCCTTATTCTTATTGCCTAAATGCATTACCTTGCATTTCTCCACATTGAACTTCATCTGCCATTTCTCCGCCCATGTTTCTAACCGACACAAGTCACTCTGGAGTTTCTCTCTATCCTCCTGCGATCTGATCGCCCGGCATAGTTTTTTATCGTCTGCAAACTTGATGATCTCACTGGATGTTCCTTCCTCCAGGTCATTGATATAAATATTAAAAAGGATCGGCCCAAGTACCGAGCACTGGGGTACACCACTAGTCACTTTCTCCCAGTCGGAGAACTTCCCATTTATGCCCACTCTCTGCTTTCGGTTTTCCAGCCATTTGCCTATCCATCTTTGTATATCCCCCTCTATGCCATGGCTTTGTAGTTTCCTGAGAAGTCTTTCGTGTGGAACTTTATCGAACGCTTTCTGGAAGTCCAAGTATATTATGTCCACCGGCTTCCCACTATCAATTTGCTCATTCACGGTCTCAAAAAATTGGAGTAAATTCGTCAAACATGATTTCCCTTTCCTGAATCCATGTTGACTGGGTTTCATCAAGTCGTGTGCGTCCAAGTGCCGGACTATGCTATCCTTGATCAGTGCTTCAACCATCTTGCCGGGGACAGACGTAAGACTCACAGGTCTATACGTTGCCCGGTTCCCCTCTCGATCCTTTTTTGAAAATTGGGGTGACGTTCGCTATCCTCCAGTCGTCCGGTATCTATCCAGTTCTGATTGTCAGGTTTGCAAGTTTTTGCAATAACTCTCCGATTTCAACCTTCAATTTCTTTAAGACTCTCGGGTGAATTCCATCCGGTCCAGGGGATTTGTCACTTTTAAGTTTGTCGATCTGATAGTATATCTGGTCTAAGTCCACTTCAACTGTGGTGAGGCTGTCTTCTATTTCTCCTGCAAACACTTTCTCTGCTTCAGGTATTGTTGAGGTGTCCTCCTTCATAAAGACGGACGCAAAGAAGGAATTTAGTTTGTCTGCGATTTGTTTATCTTCCTTGATGTACCCTTTTCTTCCCTGGTCGTCCAGGGGTCCCACTGCCTCTTTTGCAGGTTTTTTCCCTTTCACGTATCTAAAGAAGGGCTTGAAGTTTTTGGCCTCCTGGGCTATTTTTTCCTCATATTCCTGTTTTGCATCCCTCACCGCCTTGTGACATTTCTTCTGATCACCTTTATGTTTGTTCCAGGCTTCGGTTGTCTTTATGCATTTCCATTTTTTGAAAGAGTCCTTCTTTTCTTTTATGGCTTCCTTCACCTGTATGGTAAGGCATGCCGGTTCTCTTTTGCTCTTTGTTCTCCGATCTTTGGAAATCCTCGGAATGTAGAGATCTTGTGCTTCTGTGATAGTATTTTTCAGTAGGGACCATGCCTGATCTACCGTTTCAAGTTTGTCCACCATCTTCTCGAGTCGTTTTTCTACCATGGCTCTCATGCGATCGTATTTACCCTTTTTAAAGTTCAAGGTGGTGGTTAAGGTTTTGGCATGTTTCCCTTTCCCGATGTCAAGTTTAAAGTTGATTACATTGTGATCACTCGTTCCCAGTGGAACCATGACTTCCACTTCTGTTATCGGTCCCGTGAGGCCATTTAGGAACAAGTCCAAGGTGGCGTTGCCTCTTGTCGGCTCTTTTACCATTTGTTCCAGGAAGCAATCCCCTAGCACCTCCAGGAACTTGGCCTCCTTGCCGCAGTTGGAGGTTGCTAGTTTCCAGTCTATCCCTGGGAAATTGAAGTCTCCCAATATAATTATATTGCCTGTCTTGCATTCTTGTTTGATTTCCTCCATCATTTCTGAGTCAGTTTCCTCCGCCTGTCCTGGGGGACGATAGTAAAGGCCAATTTTCGTATCTGCACCATATTGACCAGGAATTTTGATCCAGAGTGACTCAAGCTTCTCTTTCATTTCTGTTGTAACCATTTCAACAGAATCTATTCCCTCCTTAACATATAGAGCAATACCTCCACCTTTCTGCCCTACTCGATCTCTTCTATACAGTTTGTATCCCTGTAGTACTATGTCCCATTTGTTTTCTTCATTCCACCATGTTTCTGTTATGCCAATGATATCCAATATGTCATGTCTTGCTATTGTCTCTAGTTCCCCCATTTTGTTACCTAGACTTCTAGCATTCGTATACATACATCTAAGTTCCCTTCGTGTTACCTTTTTGGACCTTCTACTCTTGGCCGTCCCTGTAGTTTCAATTACGGTATCCTTTACTGCTCCTGTGTTATCACCCTTGTTTGCTGTGTGGTCGTCCCCTCCTGTGTCTGAGTTGTCCCTTCCTGCTTTTTCTCCCTTATTGGCTGTGAGGTCGTCTTCTCTTGTATAGGAGTAGTTTCCTTGGCTTTTTCATCGGGGCATCCTGCTATCCGTGCCATCGACCGGTAGTCGACTGTCGGCTTTCCCCTATCTTTCAGTTTAAAGCCTTCTCGATTGCCTTCTTCATGTTGCCTGCCAAAACTCTTGCTCCTTCCTTGTTGAGGTGTAGTCCGTCCCTTCTGTAGTACTTGCTTTTTCCCCAGAACGCCGTCCAGTTGCGCACGAAGTCGAAGCCTTCTTCTTCGCACCATCGTCTCATCCAGGCGTTGATTACTTGCAATTCCCCTTGTCTCTTTCCATCCGCTCTTGGTACTGGGAGGATCTCAGAGAAGGCCACCTTCACCTCCCTGATCTTCAGTTGTCTTCCGAGTGAGCGGAGCTGGCCCTTCAGCTCTTCCCTGTCATACTTCCGCCCGCTCACATCATTTGTTCACACGTGGATAAGCACAGCGGTGTCCTCTCCCCCTGCACCATCTATGATCCTGGAGATCCTGTTGGTCACATCCTTCACTCTTGCTCCAGACAGACAGGTGACGACTCTGTCCTCTCTTCCTCCTGCGGTGTGGCTGTCCACATGTCGTATAATGGAGTCGTCCACGATGATCCCCATCTTCTTTATTCGGGAGTTCCTTGGGGGGCGTAGGTCCACGTCCTTGGAGTAGGGCCAGTCTTCTTCCTCCAATGATACTCTTGAAATTGTTTCCTGTTCTTTGGGTGGGGCGATGTCTTCCTGTGCTCTCACTATTCCTCCTGATGTGCGGTTGTCTCCTACCTCGTCTTCGGTTTCTTCTGTGTTTGCATGGGTGTCTTCTCTCCTCACATCGGTTTCCTGAGTACAGTTTTCCAGCCCTGGGATCTCTACGTGGTGCTGATGAGCTTCCTCTATGAACATTTCTAGTTCCTTGACCTCGTCGTTTGGGCTGTACTCCACTAGAATCTTCTCCTGTGCTCGGATTCTGTCTTCGAGTTCCATCACTGTTCCTTCCAATAATCTTACCTGACATTTCAAGCTATCCATCTCCATGCATCGATTGCAAATGTATGCCTGGATCCCCGAAGGGAGGTAGTCATACATATTGCAGCCGATACAGAAGACCGGAAAGCTCACCTTCTGACTTCCTTGGGCTTCCATTTCTTGCTTCCCTTGTGTGTGCTTGTGTCCCTTGCCTGCTGCTTCCTTATGTTGCTTGCCTTGCTGTCTCTTTTGTGTGTGCTGTCTCCGCTCTACCTCACCTTGATTGTATGTGTGGGTTTGTTCCCTTGGCGTCTGTCTATTCCTTACCTTTTGTGTTTGTCGCTTCCTTACCGTTCAGTCCTCCTCGGTGTTCTTGATAGTAGATACTCGTCCCTTGCAAGGCCCTTCGCAAAGGCGCTCTCGCTAAGGCAAGCGCCTTTACCGCTCGCCTTCGCCGCGCGCCGAACGGCTGGGCGCTGTTGGCTCCGCCCCTTTTAAGGGGGAGTTTGGGCTCTGACCTCGCCGACGCGGTGGGGGTGGGCGGAGCTAACTCTCGCCGCTACCCCTAGCTCTGTCTCCTTCCTGCTCTTGCCTTCTGCCTCCTGCCTCGCTCTGCAAGTCTCCCCTCCTCCTTCTGCCTGCTCCACTGGTATCAGCTGCTGCTGCTGGTGCTCTCCGATCATCTAAATAGTGAACCACCGACTCCCTCCCCGCTCGCCGCACAGTAACCCAATGGAGAAATGAACTAAATAATTCGAAAAAGGCGCAGGAGACCGAACAACCCATCGGCAGACACTTATCAAAATAAAATGCACCCTCAAACCGAAACCCCAGTAACGGATATAATGACGGATGGACCGGCAACAACCGAAAGGCCGATTCAATGTCAACTTTGGCCAACAAGGCTCCACGGCCCGCAATGCGCACCAACTGTAACGCACTATCAAAGGAAGCATAGCGAACAGAACAGAGATCGCGAGGAATGCCATCGTTCACGGAGCGCCCCACGGGCCTGGACAAATTATGGATCAAACGATATTTACCAGGCTCCTTTTTAGGAATAATCGCCAAAGGAGACAACACCATCACCGGGTACGGGCGCTCCCGAAAGGGACCCGCCACCCGCCCCATGTCGAGTTCCTCACGCAACTTCCGCCTCACTTCCACCCGCAACTGAGATATGGAAGACGCATTAGAAGCCTGCACATTGGACTGAGGCATCGAACAAGGAATCACAAAACCCTCGCTAAATCCCCGAGCCAGAACCGCCGCCGCCCGTGCATCCCTGTATTGGTCCAACCAAGGCTGCATGACACCCACCCGGACCGGAGTGGGCAACCGATGAACCCCCAAGTCACTTGGCTGGGGCGGGAGGCGCTCCAACTCCATTTTGGGGGCATTTGAGCGCCGAGTGCGCTTGGCCACACAAGGAACAGGCATGACGGAAGCGACATTCAGGAAAGGAACAGGAAGATTTATTAAACAGCCAACAGACACCTGAGCCACCCCCTGCCCCAGGACCTCCTGGGGGACGAAAGGAACGAACCCCCCCCCCCAGGGAATTGAGACCCCGGCTTCCCCGAAGCACTCGGACCAGACCCCCTGGGATTCGCCATATGCGTCAACCACAGATTAATATCTTGTGTGCCCCAAGACATGTGCCTGTTCTCCTCCATCTTGTCCCGAAACACTTCGTCATAATTAAGCCACGCCCACCCACCGAACCGCTGATCCGCATCCAGGATGGAGTCCGCATAGGCCAGCAAAAGACCGTAGTCCTGGGGATGCTCCCGCCCCCCAGACACTGGCCAACCTCAAGAATGCGCGCGTCCAGTTCAAAACATTGCGGGAAACCAACCCCACTTTTGGCTTCCCTACCGCCTTCTTGTTCTTCTTCTTACGTCCGCGCACCCTACCCTCTAAAAACTGAAAAACATCAATACAGGCACGCTTCTTAATCTTGCGACGAAGGGACCGCGGAACCTTCTCCCACAATTCTGAGAGCGCCACGAGGGCAGGGGCCCCCCGATCATCTCCTTCCTGCACATGCCCCTCACCCGCTACCCGCCGAGGTGACCCTGACGAAGAAGACGACATCGAAGAAGAAGAAGAGGTTAAAGAGGACGAAGAAAAAGCCCTAGTCCGACGGCCCTTCTTGCTCTTCCCTTTCCCCTTTCCCCTCCCCTTCCTCCCCTTGCCACCAGTCCCAGCCACAAGGGCCATGTTACCCGTTGTCCTGTCGCTGTTCGTCCTGCATCCGGCAACTTCCGCTCCAGGAGTGGCGCCGTCCGCAGCAACCACAATCGCCAAACCTCCACGAGCTGCTTGCGCTGGCTCCTCGACTCCCGGCTGCTGGGCTGCAGCCAGTCCTCCGCTCGATACTTCCGCAGCAGCTGGCCCGGAATGGCTCTCCCGTCCAGCGACGACATCCTGGGGGAAAAAATCCAGACAGGGGCCAGCAACCTGCACAGCATGAGGGTAAGTTAGCCCCGGAGTCCAAGCCCCCGGCTGCCATCCCCTCAAACCTCTGAGGACCACCACCAACCGCAGCCCCCGAGCCCCAAGGCGGCGGCGGAACTACTCCAGGAAACGGAGGCGGAACCACAGCCCATGGACCAGATCCCCAAGGAGCCCCCCAAGGCCCTGACATCCAAGGCGGCCACCAACCAGGAGAGCTTGCTAGGAACCCCTGACCCGTCCCAGACGTAGACGGAAGAACAGGAGGATCCACCGCCCCCCCCCCCCCCACTGCCTCACCCTCCCCTGGGTAAGAAGACGCCTCCCCCAACCGGCCCGACCCCGGTCCAGCTCCGACCGTCCCAATGGCACCCAGCGCAGCCAAAGGCAAGCCAGAAGCAGGAGGAACCCCAGCAGCAGAAGGCCCAACAACCCCACTGAGAGCCCCAGCCGAAGTTACCTCCAACCCAGCCACACACCGGGACGCAGCACGACTCCTCTCCCGGACACCCGGCCTCCTGCAACCGCCCCTGCGGGTCGACCCCGCACCACTACTCACAGTCGGCACCTCCCCCACAACCTCCAGCGCTATCGCAGTTCGGGCAGCCGAACGCGAGCGCCGAGGAGGCAAAGATCTACCCCCCCCTGC
Source organism: Geotrypetes seraphini (assembly GCF_902459505.1). Taxonomy (NCBI): domain Eukaryota; kingdom Metazoa; phylum Chordata; class Amphibia; order Gymnophiona; family Dermophiidae; genus Geotrypetes; species Geotrypetes seraphini. Next base: position 87,938,282 of record NC_047094.1, on the reverse strand, counting down.
CGCATTACTCACCGGCTCCGGGTCTGCCTCGTCGAGGGAATCGCCGGCTAGGAGGGACAACTCGACGGGATCGGAGGGGTCATCTGCTAGCGAACTTGCCATCATCCGTCAGGACTGCAGCACTGCACCGTCGGGAAACCGAAACCACCGGACACGTGGTAGGCCCAAGACCGCCCGACATCACCGACACCACCAAAGCTGCCTCGGAGGACCGGAAACCGTTACGGTCCTCCGAGAGTCCAGCTTATATACCCCCCCACCCACCCAACCCTGCGGCCCCGACTCAGCCCTATAGAAGGTCCGTTCCACGGTGGGAAAGACCTCCTCCCTTCATTTAAATTTCCTGCCTGCCTAACCACCCCCTCCTAACTTTTTCCCGACGGATGGCAACGCGGGCCTCCCAGCTCTGCGTTAGAGCCGCCCGTCGAGACAAGCTCTCGGGCTTTTTTAATCCCACGCTTCTTTGAACTCAGTCACAGTTTTACTCTCCACCACCTCTCTCGGCAGCGCATTCCAGGCATCCACTACCCTCTCCGTAAAGTAGAATTTCCTAACATTGCCCCTGAATCTACCACCCCTCAACCTCAAATTATGTCCTCTGGTTTTACCATTTTCCTTTCTCTGGAAAAGATTTTGTTCTACGTTAATACCCTTCAAGTATTTGTACGTCTGAATCATATCTCCCCTGTCTCTCCTGTGGCGCAGATGTTGGAGCTACAGCCTCAGCACCCTGGGGTTGTGGGTTCAAACCCCGCGCTGCTCCTTGTGACCCTGAGCAAGTCACTTAGTCCTCCGTAGCCCCAGGTATGTTAGATAGATTGTGAGCCCACCGGGACAGATAGGGAAAATGCTTGAGTACCTGATTGTAAAAACCGCTTAGATAATCTTGATAGGCGGTATATAAAAACCTAATAAAACTTGAAACTTGAAAACTCTAGGGTATACATATTCAGGGCTTACAGTCTCTCCTCATACGTCTTCTGGCGCAAGCCTCCTATCATTTTCGTCGCCCTCCTCTGGACCGCCTCAAGTCTTCTTACGTCTTTCGCCAGATACGGTCTCCAAAACTGAACACAATACTCCAAGTGGGGCCTCACCAATGACCTGTACAGGGGCATCAACACCTTCTTCCTTCTACTGACTACGCCTCTCTTTATACAGCCCAGCATCCTTCTGGCAGCAGCCACTGCCTTGTCACACTGTTTTTTCACCTTTAGATCTTCGGACACTATAACCCCAAGGTCCCTCTCCCCGTCCATGCATATCAGCTTCTCTCCTCCCAGCATATATGGTTCCTTCCTATTATTAATCCCCCAAATGCATTACTCTGCATTTCTTTGCATTGAAATTTAGTTGCCAGGCATTAGACCATTCCTCTAACTTTTGCAGATCCTTTTTCATATTTTCCACTCCCTCTTCAGTGTCTACTCTGTTACAAATCTTGGTATCATCTGCAAAAAGGCACACTTTTCCTTCTAACCCTTCAGCAATGTCACTCACAAACATATTGAACAGGATTGGCCCCAGCACCAAACCTGAGGGACTCCACTAGTCACCTTTCCTTCCTTCGAGCGACTTCCATTAACCACCACCCTCTGGCGTCTGTCCGACAGCCAGTTTCTGACCCAGTTCACCACTTTGGGTCCTAACTTCAGCCCTTCAAGTTTGTTCAACAGCCTCCTCTGAGGAACTGTATCAAAGGCTTTGCTGAAATCCAAGTAAATTACATCTAGCATATGTCCTCCATCCAGCTCTCTGGTCACCCAATCAAAAAATTCAATCAGATTCGTTTGGCACGATTTACCTTTTGTAAAGCCATGTTGCCTCGGATCCTGTAACCCATTAGATTCAAGGAAGTACACTATCCTTTCTTTCAGCAACACTTCCATTATTTTTCCAACAACTGAAGTGAGGCTCACCGGCCTGTAGTTTCCTGCTTCATCCCTGTGACCACTTTTATGAATAGGGACCACATCCGCTCTCCTCCAATCCCCAGGAATCACTCCCGTCTCCAGAGATTTGTTGAACAAGTCTTTAATAGGACTCGCCAGAACCTCTCTGAGCTCCCTTAGTATCCTGGGATGGATCCCGTCTGGTCCCATCGCTTTGTCCACCTTCAGTTTTTCAATCTTAACTTATTTGGAGTATCTTCAAACACAGGGTCCGACGTGTTTCGCATATCGGTGTCTCAGAGAACCCTGGTGACTAGCGATTTCACTAAGCTGTTCACTCATGTTCTCCGCTAGCTGACCTTCTCAATGCTTCTCTAGAATCAGGAGTGGTATTGAAGGATTAGAGAAGGGCAGATGTGGTCCTCCACAAAAGTAAAAGTAAGGAAGAGGTAGGGCACCACAGACTGGTAAGTCTTACTTCTGTGGTAAGTAAATTAATGGAAATACTTTAAAAACAGAGAATAGTGCAGTTTCTGGAATCCAGTTGATTACAGGACCTGAGGCAGTTCTTGTCAGACAAATCTGATCAGTTTCTTGAACTGAGTGACCAGAGAATTGGATAGAGGGAGAACACTAGATGTGATGTATTTAGAATTTAGTAAAGCCTTTGCTAGTGTTCCACACAGACTTCTAATAAATAAACTGAGTGCCCTAGATATGGGTCCCAAAGTGATGGACTGGCTAAGGAACAGGTTGAGTGGAAAGTGACAGAGGGTAGTGGTTAATGGATATTGCTCTAAGAAAAGGGATGTTACCAGTGGTGTGCCTCAAGGTTTGATTTTTGGGCCTGTTCTTTTTAATATTTTTGTAAGCGATATTGCTGAAGGGATGACTGGTGAGATTTGCTTCTTTGTGGATGATACCAAAATTTGCAATGGAGTAGACATCCCTGATGGTGGTGACAACATGAGGAAGGACCTAGTGAAGCTTAGGGAATGGTCTGAAATCTGGCAGCTAAGATTTAATGCTAAAAAGCAGTGGCGTACCTAGGGGGGGGCGGGGGGGCGGGGCCGCCCCGGGTACCAGCCCTGAGGGGGTGTTCCCGGCCTTGCCGCTCAGTCCCCCCCCACGCCCGAAGGACCGCTCGCCCCACTGACCTTCCAGCACACCTATGAAGCAGCCCGCAGCAGGATCGCGACGTCAGCAATCCCTCAGCTGCTTGGGCGCTGCTTCCTGCGCCGTGGTCCCGTCCCTCCTCTGACGTCAGAGGAGGGGGCGGGACCGCGGCGCAGGAAGCAGCGCCCAAGCAGCTGAGGGATTGCTGACGTCGCGATCCTGCTGCGGGCTGCTTCATAGGTGTGCTGGAAGGTCAGTGGGGCGAGCGGTCCTTCGGGCGTGGGGGGGGCAGTAGCTTAAGGTAGCCCGGCGCAGGAAGCAACTCCTAAGCAGCGCAAAGATAGCTGACGTCGCGATCCTGCTGCGGCTGCTTCATAGGTAGTGCGGGGAGGCCAGGGGGGCGAATGGTCCTTCAGGGTGGGTCGGGGCATCAGGCCTTCAGGGTGGGGCGGGCGGGCGGGCAGGCAGACTTTCAAGGGGGAGGGGGGTGACAGGCAGGCAGGCAGGCCTTCAAGGGGGGGTGCAGGTCTTCGGGGGGGGGTGCAGACCTTCAAGGGGGTGCAGGCCTTCAAGGGGGGGACAGGCAGGCAGGCCTTCAAGGGGGGGACAGGCCTACAAGGGGGGGGGGGACAGGCCTACAAGGGGGGGGGACAGGCCTACAAGGGGGTGCAGGGCCTACAAGGGGGGGGGGACAGGCCTTCAAGGGGGGACAGGCCTTCAGGGGGGGGTGCATGCCTTCAGGGGGGGTGCCGACCTTCAAGGGGGTGCAGGCCTTCAAGGGGGGGGACAGGCAGGCAGGCCTTCAAGTGGGGGGGACAGGCCTTCGGGGGGGTGCAGGCCTTCGGGGGGGGTGCAGACCTTCAAGGGGGTGCAGGCCTTCAAAGGGGGGACAGGCAGGCAGGCCTTCAAGGGGGGACAGGCCTACAAGGGGGTGGGACAGGCCTTCAAGGGGGTGCAGGCCTTTGGGGGGGTGCCAACCTTCAAGGGGGGGTGCAGGCCTTCAAGGGGGGGGACAGGCCTTCAAGGGGGGACAAGCAGGCAGGCCTTCAAGGGGGGGACAGGCCTACAAGGGGGTGGGACAGGCCTTCAAGGGGGGTGCAGGCCTTTGGGGGGGTGCCAACCTTCAAGGGGGGGACAGGCCTTCAAGGGGGGACAAGCAGGCAGGCCTTCAAGGGGGGGTCAGGCCTTCAAGGGGGGGGACAGGCCTACAAGGGGGTGGGTCAGGCAGACCTTTAAGGGGGGACAGGCCTACAAGGGGGTGGGACAGGCAGACCTTTAAGGAGGGATAGGCCTTCAAGGGGGGACAAGCAGGCAGGCCTTCAAGAGGGGTCAGGCCTTCAAGGGGGGGGGACAGGCCTTCGGGGGTGCAGGCCTTCGGGGTGGGTGCAGGCCTTCGGGGTGGGTGCAGGCCTTTGGGGGGGGTGCCAACCTTCAAGGGGGGGTGCAGGCCTTCAAGGGGGGGGGACAGGCCTTCAAGGGGGGACAAGCAGGCAGGCCTTCAAGGGGGGGACAGGCCTACAAGGGGGTGGGACAGGCCTTCAAGGGGGTGCAGGCCTTTGGGGGGGTGCCAACCTTCAAGGGGGGGACAGGCCTTCAAGGGGGGACAAGCAGGCAGGCCTTCAAGGGGGGGTCAGGCCTTCAAGGGGGGGGACAGGCCTACAAGGGGGTGGGTCAGGCAGACCTTTAAGGGGGGACAGGCCTACAAGGGGGTGGGACAGGCAGACCTTTAAGGGGGGATAGGCCTTCAAGGGGGGACAAGCAGGCAGGCCTTCAAGGGGGGGTCAGGCCTTCGGGTGTGCAGGCCTTCGGGGTGGGTGCAGGCCTTCGGGGTGGGTGCAGGCATTCGGGGTGGGTGCAGGCCTTCGGGATGGGTGCAGGCCTTCAGGGGGGGACAGACCTTCGGGTGGGGGGTACAATCCTTCGGGGAGGGTGCAGGCCTTCAGGGGTGGGGTTTAGGCGTTCAGAGGGGGACAGACCTTCGGGTGGGAGGTAAAGTCCTTCGGGGGGTGCAGGTCTTCAGGGGTGGGGTGTAGCCCTTCTGAGGGGGGACAGACCTTCGGGGGAGGGGGGGTCCTGGTGTAAAAGTACACAGAGGGAGAGAGGGAAGGGGGGGTTCAAAGATACGTGCATATGCCAGACTTTGGGGGTTAGAAATAATGGGTCTAAAAACAGAGGAGTGGGAGAGAGATGGTGCATAATGGGATTTAGGGAGGGAAGGAACAGAAAGGGAGAGAACTTGGAAACAGGGGATGGTGTGGAGGGGGGATAGAGATACTGGATAGGAGGATAGTTGGGAACAGAAAGGGAGAGATGGTGGATCCTGGGGGGGTGGGGAGTTGAGAAAAGGTGAATCTGTGGATGGAGACAAAAAAAAGGAAAGATGCCAGATCTCCGGGAGAGGGAAGGGAAACGGAAGGGGAGAACAGAGATGGCAGACGGATGGTTAGCACGGAGAAAGGAGACCCTGGCAAGCAAGACAACAAGAGCCTGGGACCAACAAGATTTGAATATTGATCAGAGAACAAAAGGTAGAAAAAATAATTTTATTTTCTGTTTTGTGATTACAATATGTTAGATTTGAAAAGTGTACATGAGACAGCTTGAAATGGGAACTTTTCTATTTTTGTGAATGGCAAGGCTGAGTTCAGTTAAAATATATGCTTTATAAGAAAATATAATAATGTGTTTTATAAAGTTTATAAGCATTGCTGGCATACTCGGTGAGGTGTTCCTAGTGTTGGTGGTGGTGGTAGCATGTCAGTGTGTTGAGAGGAAGAGGTAGTCTGGGAAATTCTGCTGAGCAAACTCTGGGCCCATTTCCACCCCCAGTTAGTCCACTCCACTCAACTGGTTCACACACTGAGTGGGTCTTTGGGTGTTATTTCTGGGTAGTTGTTTTAGAATCTCTTCCAGTGGTTTGTCAGTATCTCCTTCTGGTCCAAGGAAGGAAACTTTGTCAACCTTAGCATTGACCTTCAGAATATGTTTGTAACAGCGCTGCTTGTGTGGCATTAGGCTATGTAGTGATCGAAAGAAAAAAACAGACCTTTGCACATTTTTGCACTATATGGTGGGTGTATGAGGAGATTCATTTCCTGCACAGTTAAGTCCATGTGAAGTTACCTTGTGCTGTATTTGACATCTAGCAAGGTCTCTGTTTGGAAGGAAAGATCTAAGCTTAAAAATGAAGTGGCCAGAAGTTATGTTAAAAGTAGATAGCGTAGCTGGTTTTAAGAAAGGTTTGGACAAATTCCTGGAGGAAAAGTCCATTGTCTGTTATTAAGACATGGGGGAAGCGTCTGCTTGCCCTGGATTGGTGCACTCAGCAGCAACAAATACTAGTTTTCCCCGCATTTCTCCTCTCTTCCCCACGATTTAATATCCAGTTCAGGCAGTAAGTAAATGCATCGGCAGGGGGGGTCTGGTAAGTCTTGGGGGCTGGGGATGGAAGGTGAGAATCAGTTCTGTAGGCTATCAGAAATTTGCTTAATTATCTACTCACACAGAAAAGCAGTAAAGTCAATAGGTTCTCTGAGTGGGAACAACCTGTTTGATCTTGCACTCTTGTGATTGACCAATTGTTTATCACTGTTTAATTTATCACATTGATTAATTTGAGCACACCTGAGGTGTCCTATGATGGTGTGCACTGCAGGCAGAGGAGCCTTATTGTGTAAAGCACTGGAGAATTCTCTCCTCTCGCTTACCTCTCACGCTGAGGACACCCTGCTTCAGTATAATCATTTATATGATTTATCTTATAAACATTATTACGTGGTCTTTTCCTCAAGTGCTGAGACATCAGGTTGTTCCCACTTGGAGAACCTATTGACTTTTACTGCTTTTCTGTGTGGCTTTAACATTTTTGCTATTCAGTATACCTAAACTATTATTCAGTAGAAAAAATATGGTTTGTTCAATCAAATCCTGTGTGGACATTGGACTTCTATGAGTGAATGTTCTGCTTGATTGAACAAACTAAATTTTTTCTACTGAATAATAGTCTAGGTACAATGAAAGTAAATAGCAAAAATGTTTGAGTAGATAATTAAGGAAATCTTTTTCATATTGCTTGCTTATGGACTGGGAAAAAAGACTGTTCAAGCAAATGTCTCCAGAACTGCTTTAATGGAAAAATGTGATTTGTTTTTTTTAAGTACTTTGTGAAATTTATTGTTGTTGTGAAATTTATTGTTATACTTTGTTTAAACTTAAAAAGCGGTGTCATTAACAGTGAATCTAATCGAAAAATCGATTCAACAGGGTGAATCGAATCGAAAGAAATATTTTTCTCTGAATCGGGCAGCACTATTGGCTACCATGAGAATGGGCTACTGGGCATGATGGACCATTGGTGTGACCCAGTTAGGCTATTCTTATGTTATGTTCTCATCTGTAGGGGCCTTTGTTTTCACTTCTTATTTTAATGTATTTTTTTCCTGGGAACTTATCAGTGTTTTTTTATAATGGGAACAAAAATGGAAGAGAATTAATGTGTGTGGAATGGGGGGGTAACTAATTTCTTCAGCTAAATAATTCAATCCACTTCAAACAGACATAGGAGAACTCACGCACCATTCACACACCCTCCAACCAAAAACGTCAAAAGAAAAAAACTGTTCGACAACCTCCTAGCCATTCGAGCTGCAACACTTGACCCCCAACTCTACAACCTATTGACCTCGACCACAAACTACAAAACCTTAAAAAAAGAAATAAAAACCCTTCTATTCAAAAAACACATAAAACCAAACTAACATAATCAGAACTGTCCCAAGCATCACCTGCAACTACTCCATATGTACTTCTGATGTCATGACAATTCCGACATAATTTATGTTATGTTATGTTTGGAATAATGGTTACATAAATGAGGTTCAATAAAAGAAAATTTTCACTGCCTGTTTCTATTCTGACCATTTATTCCATTTCATGGTTATTGCAAAAAAAAAAAAAAAAAAAAAAATTTTTCCATGAGGGGGGGGGGGTGTCAAAAAATGATGGGCCCCGGGTGCCACATACCCTAGGTACGCCACTGCTAAAAAGTGCAAGGTCATGCATTTGGGCTGCAGAAACCCGAGGGAACAGTACAGTTTAGGGGGGTGAAGAACTTTTGTACACGAAAGAAGAGTGGAACTTGGGTGTGATAGTATGTGGAGAGGGAGGGAGGTAGGGAGGGAGAGGAATGACCAGCAGGGAAAAAGAAGTATTGATGCCCCTGTATAAGATTCTGGGGAGACCTCATTTAGAATACTGTGTACAATTCTGGAAACTGCATTTCAAAAAGATATAAACAAGATTTAGTCAGTCTAGAGAAAGGCAACTAAAATGGTTGATGGTCATAAGACAGTGATGGTGAACCTTATAGAGACCGAGTGCTCAAATTGTAACCTAAAACCCACTTATTTATCTCAAAGTGCCAACACAGCATTGGGCTGCTAGGCAGAGGGGCGGGTGATGTGAGAAATGTCCTCAGGCGCACGTGGAGAGGGGGAGGGGAGCAGCCCGGCCCCTCGTCCCTCTGGCTTTCTAGTATGAGGGGACCCTTCGTGGCTTTCCCTGCCTCGGCCTTCCCTGTGCTATGTCACTGATGACATCATCAGTGATGCGGCAGAGGTAGGGCCCCAGCGGGGAAAGCTACCAAGCAGCCTGTTCAGAGTGCTGCAGCCGCTGCTGTTCAGAGCGAAGGTATGTCGGCCTTACGGTGGGAGGATCGGTGGGGTAATGAACTCTGTGCTGGGGTGATGGCTTGCATGCCCACAGAGAGGGCTCTGAGTGCCCCCTCTGGCATACATTCCATAGGTTCGCCACCACTGTCATAAGGTGTATGAGGACAGACTTAAAGATCTCAATATGTATACTTTGGAGAAAAGATGGGAGAGGGGAGATATGATAGAGATGTTTAAATACGTATGTGGCATAAATATACATGAGATGAGTCTCTTTCAATTGAAAAGAAACTCCAGAGTGAGAGGGCAAAGAATGAGATTAAGAGGTGGTAATCTAAAGAAATACTTTTTTTTGCTGAAAGGGTGGTAGATGCATAGAATATTCTCCCAGTAGAGGGAGAAGAGACAAAGACTGTGTCTGAATTCATGAAAGCGTGGGACAGGCAGAGGAAGGGATAGTGAATGCTGTGGATGGGCAGGCTGGGTGGGCCATTTGGCCTTTATCTGCCATCATGTATCTATGTTTCTACAAGGCAGTGAAGCCAGTGCATTTTGCTGCATAGCCATATTTCAGCATAAAACAGCATTTCACTACCATGTCACCTCGTGTGGAGAGAGGGAATAGCTGCTGTTGTATGTCCAGTACAGAGACCCCATGAATTGAGTCAATGAGTCAGGGGATATTAGGAGGGGGAGGGCAAAGAAAATTATCTTTGATTTCTTTTTGGATTAGATGTTTATTTTTATTCTTTATATAAAAGCAATTGAATCAAAGTAAACATGAAACATAATGAATGGTATGACAGAAAAAAAAAGGATAAATGTAAGGAACAACCCCCTCCCCCCCTAAAGAACAGTACATTGCACAATCCTATAAACTGTCATAAAAGCTTCAGTTCATCTGTTGGACAGTTTCTAATCCTAAAGCTAAGAAGTGTTAAAGTTTCCTGCTCTACAGGAGAGAGAGCCAAGTACCGGTATACTACCAGACTATCAATGGGAATCAGGACCCTTCGGAGAGAGGATGGATAAATAAATGGGATTGGGACGTGTATATGCCTTTTTGTAGTTTTACAACCACACTCAAAGTGGTTTTTACATACAAGTACTTCATGCATTTTCCCTATCTGTCCTGATGGGCTCACACTCTATCTAATGTACGTGGGGTAGTGGAGGATTAAGTGACTAAGGTCACGAGGAGCAGCACAAGATTTTAACCCACAACCTCAGGGTGCTGAGGCTGTAGTTCTGACTACAACACTACACCCACTCATGCAGATACACAAAAATGCCCAGACTTATACTTACACCTACACCCATGCAAAACTCATACATGCATACATCCACATGCTTGCATGCACATACAAATGCATGCATGTACATTCAAACCTGCACACACACATGCATGCACCCGAGCACACTCATGCACACAAGAATACACACCCATGCATGTACAGGCACATAGATGCATGCACACACACAAGCATGGACATACAGTACACTCACACACACAAACATACATACATATGCATATAAGCTCACACATGTATTTACTGTATACATGTCTCTCTTTAATATTTATCAAAATATCTTTCAATGCAAAAAGAGAAGAGAAATACTTTCTCATATACAACACTCTGCTCCAATATAAAAATTAACAAAAATAAATAAATGCGTGTAGGTACCGAGGGTCCTCAGATTTCACAACTGTACACAGGAACCCCTGTACGAGAGAGTTGTTAATTTTCATTTACCAAACGGGTAACTTACTGTGAAACATCACTGGACCTCTCGGTACACTAAGAGGTTCATAATCGAAACAGAAATATGTCTAAAAACCCACCTAAATCGGTACTTGGATGACCTAAAAGACAGGTCGTCCCAATACCGATAATTGAAATGGGTTTTAGATGTATCTAAAAGCAGCTTAGGCCTTTTCACTGCAGCTGTGCACCCAAAGTGAAGAGGGGTGTTTTTTGAGGAGTGGTTAGGGCAAGAGGTGAGCAGGAGGTGCACCGACCTAGACTTAGTCGTCCTGTAGCGATAATCGAAAGTTTAACAAGACTGTCTGGACGGAACTTATACGTTGTGACTTAGGCGATCTAAAAATAGGTATAAGTGCCCAGAAGGTATGCAAAGTGACCAGAATCACCAGATAACCACTGCAGGGACAAAGTACAGACTCTCACACACTCCCCCAGTGATCACTGACACCCCCTCACCATAAAAATCAATAAAAAAGTAGATACCTGCCTCCAGAACATCATCACCTGGCATAGGAAAGCCTAGTAGAGCTGCACAGTAGTCTGGGGGTGGGCTAGTGAACCATAGAGAGGAGGACCTTGGCCCATAAGCCATTCTAACTACTGCATTCATGGTGAAACATGTGCACCCCTCAAAACCCCCTAAAACCCTTTTGTACTGCCATATAAGTTGCACCTGCAACCATAAGGCTATTGGGGTGGTATACAGGTGAGTATAGTAGGTTTGGGGGGGTGTTTTGGGGGGCTCACCATAACCTATAAGGGAGTTGTGGTGAGATGTTTATGTGGCACCCTTTTTGTGAAGTTCACAGCAGTACCCTGTAAGGTGCCCCACTACTACTCTGTTGCCATGTCTGGATGACCAGTCCATCACTTGCTGGATCCTCCCACATCTAAAAGGCCTTTTTCTAGGTGTTTGGGACTTGGACAATTTTTTGGACGAGAATGCAGTATAAAGATAGGCGACATAGTGGTCTGGATGATCAAATGGCTGGATGTAGAAGAAGACCATTCTTAAAAGAAATATATGTATATTTTGGATGTATTTTTTGAGAATGGACTTTAGACGCTGCCAACTTTGGACAACCAGTGTCTTAGGCCCAAAACGGACTTAGACGTTTTTTTTTTTTTTTTATTATGCCGCTCCATATATGCCAAATTAAATGTGATTGTGTGAAAATTAAAAATATGTCTATCAAGCATCCAGTAAATATATCCAATTCAGGAGAAACATTATTCAGATAGTATATGTTCAACCAATAATGTTTGAATGTACTTTATACTATATGCTTGATGTCCAAAAAGTTGGTAATAAATTATACTTAGCTTTTAAGTCGGCCCAAATCTCTTTAATATTTAGCAGAGTTGTGGGACAGAGCAAGAGTCTGTAGTTATATAAATTCACTGAGAATAAGTGGGGTGTATGTGAAGGTGTGAGTTCTTTCTACTTCTCTAGGTGGTATATGAGCTTTCCTGGTGCCCTTGGCACTTCCCACTAACACTTATTAACCAGGTACTTCCCTGGGAGGAAGGTGTCCAAATGGTATCAACAGCTCTTGAAGGGGAAGACAGATCAGTGAAGCAGGGGGTCTTAAGGAGGAATGGAAAGGAGCATTGTTCTCTAATCCAGGTCCTCCTCCTCCTCTCCCTTACACCAATTCTGTGCTTCCTTCCTCCGTTCTATTCTTTCATTGTTACAGCAGTAAATCACAAATCTACTCTGTGCTGTCAGCTCCAAAAACATCTAGGAGAGGGAGAAAGCCCCAGTGCTCATGACATGACCTCATTCGGTAAGGCAGTTACCCCTTTTCCCTATTACAAACCTCCATATAATTCGATGGCACCTCTAAACAAATCCAATGCATTGAATGCCACCTTGCTCACTGGAAAAAGCAATGTAACTGCTTAGAGATAATGGAGAGAAGGGCCTTAATGTGCCATAACAGGGTGTGTCTTTGTGAAACCCCTTTTAGGTTGTTCATTCTGAACGATCCCATGAGTTGCCTTGAGAAGTTGAGATGCATTCAGTTAAGGTTAATTTTGTGTGCTAATTGGAAATGATGTAAATCTCCCTAGGCTGTATTCAGCAATTCTGACTTTATGTGTTTCTAGGAACTCTCTTGGTGTTCTCAGCTCTCAAAGGCAGTTCTGTAAGTACCGTATTTTCACGCAAATAACGCGCACCCGTATAAAACGCGCACACGGGTATAGCGCGCAGAAATCACGATGATATGTACAAAAACTTTGGTATACCGCGCTCACGGGTATACCGCGCATGCTGCCCGACGCTCCTTTCGCCCGCCCTGACTTTCCGTGCGCTGTCCCGACTCTCCGTTCACCCCCCCTGACTTCCGTGCACTGTCCCCCCTTGAAGGTCTGTCCCCATCCTGAAAGCCTGATGCCCCCCCCGACGTCCGATACATCCCTCCCCCCGAAGGACCGCCGACTCCCCAACAATATCGGGCCAGGAGGGAGCCCAAATCCTCCTGGCCACGGCGACCCCCTAACCCCACCCCACCCCGCACTACATTACGGGCAGGAGGGATCCCAGGCCCTCCTGCCCTCGACGCAAACCCCCCTCCCCCCAACGACCGCCCCCCCAAGAACCTCCGACCGCCCCCCCAGCCGACCCGCGACCCCCCTGGCGACCCCCACGACCCCCCCACCCCCCTTCCCCGTACCTTTGGTAGTTGGGCCAGAAGGGAGCCCAAACCCTCCTGGCCACGGCGACCCCCTAACCCCACCCCGCACTACATTACGGGCAGGAGGGATCCCAGGCCCTCCTGCCCTCGACGCAAACCCCCCCCCCCCCAACGACCGCCCCCCCAAGAACCTCCGACCGCCCCCCCAGCCGACCCGCGCCCCCCCCTGGCGACCCCCACGACCCCCCCACCCCCCCTTCCCCGTACCTTTGGTAGTTGGCCGGACAGACGGGAGCCAAACCCGCCTGTCCGGCAGGCAGCCAACGAAGGAATGAGGCCGGATTGGCCCATCCATCCTAAAGCTCCGCCTACTGGTGGGGCCTAAGGTGCGTGGGCCAATCAGAATAGGCCCTGGAGCCTTAGGTCCCACCTGGGGGCGCGGCCTGAGGCACATGGTCGGGTTGGGCCCATGTGCCTCAGGCCGCGCCCCCAGGTGGGACCTAAGGCTCCAGGGCCTATTCTGATTGGCCCACGTGCCTTAGGCCCCACCAGTAGGCGGAGCTTTAGGATGGATGGGCCAATCCGGCCTCATTCCTTCGTTGGCTGCCTGCCGGACAGGCGGGTTTGGCTCCCGTCTGTCCGGCCAACTACCAAAGGTACGGGGAAGGGGGGTGGGGGGGTCGTGGGGGTCGCCAGGGGGATCGCGGGTCGGCTGGGGGGCGGTCGGAGGTTCTTGGGGGGGGCGGTCGTTGGGGGGAGGGGGGTTTGCGTCGAGGGCAGGAGGGCCTGGGATCCCTCCTGCCCGTAATGTAGTGCGGGGTGGGGTTAGGGGGTCGCCGTGGCCAGGAGGGTTTGGGCTCCCTTCTGGCCCGATATTGTCGGGAAGTCGGCGGTCCTTCGGGGTGGGGGTGCGAGTGGTCCTGCCGGGGGGGGGGGATGTAGCGGACGTCGGGGAGTCGGCCGGGCAAGAGGGCTTGGGCTCCCTCTTGCTCCGATCGTGGATGCGGGTGCGGGTGGGAGCGCGTGCGAGCGGTCGTTCGGGGTGGGGGTGCGAGCGGTCCTGCTGGGGGGGGTGAATCGGGCATCGGGCGGGGTGGGAACTATGTTTTAAAACTTTTGTATACCGCGCTCACGCATATAACGCGCGAGGGGTATGCGCAGTAGGTAAAAACGCGTATAACGCGCGCTTTATATGCGTGAAAATACGGTAGTCAGTTCACACAACAGTCATTTTCAGGCATAAAGAGAAAGGGATTTGTATACCACCTTTTTGTAGTTATACACTCAAAGCAGTTTACATACAGGTACTTCAAGCATTTTTCCTACCTGTCCTATTGGGCTCACAATCTATCTAATGTACATGGGGCAGTGGAGGATTAAGGGAGCAGTGTGGAATTTGAACCCACAACCTCAGGATGTTGAGGCTGTAGCTCTATCCAGGTACCACCCTCTCCTCGATTTTATCTAAGAGAATTCTAAGCACTTTGCATTGTTGATACCTCAGAATCTGATTTAATGTGACAGGGAGTCTGGGTACCAATTTTATTTTGTTATTGGGGTTCAAAGAGATTTGGGCAAGTTCCTGGAATGTAGCTCGCCTTCAACTACTGCTCAAAGAGCCTGAGTTAACCAACTAACTAACTAGCTGCCAAATAGACTTGGGAGAGCTATTGTTCATCCCTGCAATTGGGCTATGAGTAGTAGGTCTATTTTTTAATATCTGCTGGGTGTTTGTGACTCAAATTGGCCATTTTTGGTGACAGGATCCTGGCTGCATGGACCTCATCTGACTCAACATGCATTTTCTTCCATTTTCATGTTATGTTCTTATGACTTTCTAGGGAAAACTATTTTCTGTAAATAGACATAGCTGTGACAGAATAGCAATTGAAATACATCTTAAACCTTAAAAGAAAAGCTTTATGTTCTGAAAAAATTCTAGAAATGGCCAATGAGCCTCAGTAAACCTCCCACTGAACTGGGGGAAGGGCGAACACATGAGCCTCAGCAAACCTCCCACTGGACTGGGGGAAGGGTGAATAACACAAGGGCTGGGCTGGTACCTTCAGCTGTGCCCTCTGCCCTCTTCATTTGATACATTATAGAAATGTCACAATGAGGAGAAGCGGCTAAGCGAGTGACATTGCTATTAACCTTTGTCACCCTCATACATCAGCCCGGGAGCAAGGGTTCCACCTGCTCATGACACAGATCTGCTTTTCTCCCACCCCAAGACCATCCTCTTTCTAGCTCAGGACCTGGCACGGGGCACAGATCAGGTATCGCAAGATGTGGACACTGAAGTATTTCCATCTGCATAGAGCACGTGGAAGAACCACAGTGGCCCAGCTATAAAATAGCATTTTAAGCCACATGTTCGGGAAACAGGGTTGAGCATCCAACCTCTGGTCATTTTCAACCCCACATTGTATGCCATGAAGGACAATACACGTGTCTCACTGTTGAACCATGGTATTCTGGATCCTGCCACTAGCAGAGGCCTGAAGCTGGTACAGAAGCCCTTGTATGGGGTGGTGGCTGCGCTCACTAATTCGGTATCTAAAATAGGCTTCCCCTAGCCCAGCACTTACCACGGGGCTAATGCTACTACAGTCTTCATCTCAGTTTGGTTCTTGCTCTGTTAGCTGAAATATTTCCAACCTGGGGGCTACCATTATTGTTCACATACCCACATGCACAGAAAATGTATGGACACTCGCCCTTGCATAGATGCAACAGAGAGGCACAGGCATACACAAAAATTATGTGCATGGCTCTTCTTTTGCTTGTGTAGGTTTTGATGCATGCACAGATTTTGGTGAGCTCCCATGCATATGCAGTGACATCCCCTGCAGTTTCCAGAAGCAAGGGTGGCTGATCTACTGGACAGAACCTGACCCTTTGTTTGCTGGCTGTCTCTGTTCTGACAGATGGTGCTGCATGGTACAGGGTCCGCATCCTGCCAGGGAGAGGAGAGGCTACAGCTGTTTCTCTATAATTGACAGCACAGAGTTGTTACCACTTCTTCGAACGCCAGTGTCATTAGCTGAATGCAGACTGGTAGCTGCATTATGGTTTTCATGATGAAAGAAGCTTTGTAAGGGGGGTTTTCTGCATGGGGAGGGGGAGGGAGTCTCTGCCTGATGATGACCCCCACGGTGTTTGACACAACACAAATACATGGTAACAATTTAAAATCTTATAGAACGTATAAACACTGCCATAGTAAGGTTTTCAGTGTAGCACACACGCATTTCCTCCCTTCCCAAACTGTCCTGGGGACCTTGCAGTCAGTCCAAGTTGGATATTCATGAGATACATTTGTAATCACTGGAAAGCCAACGTATGCTTATTTATTCGTTACATATATCCTGAAAATTTGACTGTGCACGATTCTTGCACTGCCTTTCCTTCATTGTTCGCTCTTTCTACTCTCCAGGATAGAGATTGGACTGGTGCAGAAGAAAGAAGTCATTTTTCCTTTCCACATTTACAAAACCCTTCCCAGAATTTAGCTTTGGTCAACAGGCATGTTGTGGTCTCTATTTGGAAACTTATTTACTGCTTCCCTAACACTTAGCAATTCCACCAAATTAAAGATGGAAATGATGTTGGAAATGAGTGTGACAGTAAGTCCTTCCCCAGGATAGGAGACAGAATGTGCTGAAATGAAGTAAATTAAGCCTTTACTCTCGTCACCTGGTCTCCTGCCCCATGGCAAAGTGTGTTCTGCTTTTAATCAGAAAGAGCAAATGAATGAAGTCAAGATAGTGATGGACTTCATGGCAAACTACTGTCTTACCTTCCACTCTTCCCAACATCTACCCTGCCCCCTCCCCCATGTCACTCAGGCTTTTTATACCTACTGAGATCAGAGAAGAAGCCAAAGGGAAAGCAGAATGTGTTCACTGACATACAGGCCCAGAAGCTCTGAAATTGCTGTTAAAATATTGCAGGTTGCTGAAGTGCCAAAAAATTTAACAATTTCAAAATGATGAGCGATGCCCAAAGAACCTCACATGCAAATGAGGTTCACGAAGGTCAACAGAAATCCCATCCGATCGGTGATTGGAGAAAGCGACTGACACGTGCAGAATAATCCATGGAAAAAAAGGCATAAATGTGGGTATGTACCAGGAAATGCTGCACCTTAGCGTCAGTCATAGGCATGCCTTATTGACGATGCTATTGAACTGAGGGTAGGGGAGGGGCAGAGAAATATCAGCAAACCAATGGCAGCTTTCAATAAACGTTCATAATATATGCCTTTAATACATGCACTTGAGATACAGTTTTAACACATGTATATACATATATGGCGGCGCTGTCTGTTGCTCGAAAGCCACAAATGGATTTTTAGGGTCCCAAACCTGGACTGTTTGACAAAACTTAGGACATCTTAGAATCAGGTAAAGTTAGCAATAGCAACAATTCCCATTACTCTTTATTATTGGTTAGGCAATAAAAAAAAGATTCTTCTTCTGTCATCTGCCTAGGTTTTGAACTTCCATATAATGCAATTGTCAACCCCAGCTCCAGACACACGCATCAACACACTTTTAACAGACCAGCACCCCTGACCAGCCAGTAATTTTGGAGAGTTAAAAGTCGGCATTTCAGTTTGTGCATCACCTGGTAATGCTCATGTTAATATTAATGACATCGTTGTACTACATTTACATAGCAAAGTCGAAGGTTGCTACGAAGCACAGAAAAGACTGCAGTGAACCATTGTGTGCATTGGAAGGTAAAATTATTTGATGCTAAACCAGTAAGATCTGGCTTAGTGTCAGTCATTAAAGACACAGTGAGTTTAGAGCATCAGGGCTACAGTTACTTAATTTTAGGGATATGGGAAAATACAGGTCAAAACCTGTGTTGGTTCACTTTGGACAGCTTGTTCTTGCCTCTGACACAGGGCTTTCTAATCTGTCCTGGGGATCCCACAGCAAACCACATAGAGGCTCAGGGGCATAGTAACAGGAGGTGGGGTGGACTGCCCCGAGCGCCATCTTGGTGGGGGAACTGGCACCTTTCCGCCTCCCCCCCCCACCATGCTTATACCCTCCCTTCCCCCTCCCCACATCTCTTTAAATCTTTGTCAGCGCAAGCAACTTCTCTCAGCTGCTGCTCACACTGGCCTGGCTCTCCTCGGAAATATCTTTCTGGTCGCGGGACCAGGAAGTGATGTCAGAGGGAAAGCCAACACCAGTGCAAGCAGCAAGCTAGAGAAGCTGCTCGCAGGAAGGGAGGGCACGAGTGTGGTGTGGGGAGAAGGGAAAGGAGTGGCACACAAAGGAAACTGGTCTCATGTGTCTTCACGCTGTTTTTGCCTCTTTTGCTGACCTGGGAAGAGGACTGGCCTATGCATCAGTGGCAGTAGGAGGTGAAGTGGTGAAGATCACAGGGGGAGCTAGGGAGGCTTAGCTTCCCGAAGCCTTTTATATCAGGTGCCTAAGCTGAAACTTATTATTTGTAGCTATCCTGAATATCTGACTGGATGTGGAATCAACAGGAAGGATATAGGAGTACACGCTCTAGCAATATCCATGTTCTGCTGTAGTGGCAGAATGGTCACTGGAGCTGCTTCACCGACCTGCTGCTCTGGCATAAAGGGATGCTTCAAGAAGGGCAACAGCAGCCTCTGGTGCAGATAAGATACATCAAGAATCACATGCCTGGATGAAAATATTGCCACACTTCTTGCCAGCTGGGCAATGAACCATCTTGAATTTGGGGAATATATGTCACTTTTTCATGGGAGCTCCATTCCCAAAGTCAACTCTGAAGCTGGTCCATGGTATCTGACATCCTGCCAGGTACTTGTGACCTGGATTGGCTACTGTGGAAACAGGACTCTAGGCTAGATGGACTATTGGTCTGACTCTGACCCAGTATAGTTATTCTTATGTGTTAATTGCACCCCCATCCTGCTCAAGCATCTCTCTTTTTCCTTCCTTTCCCCTCCAGATGTCCAGTATCTCTCTCCTTCTATTATCCACAAACTGTCCAGCATCTCCCCGCTCTTCCCTTCTCCTGTCACCACTGCTGCTACCACTGCTGAAGCTAAGCCAAGAGCTGAACCTGCAGCAATGGGCCTTTTAACATCTGTGTATACACGCAGTCAAGGACTGCTAGCTATCACTGCTTCCAACATCCTGTTGAAGGGGCTGGAATGTGGCAGGTTTTGAGTATATAGACTTGTGTGTGAATGCTCAAAGAGCCACCACTGAGAGCAGCTGGAAAGGGCTGTCTATTGCTGTCTTGGCTGGCTGTACTGGTGCTGTATTGCTACCCCCTGAAGTCTGCCACCCTGTATGGATGCCAGTTCTGCCTTGTGATACAGCTGACTGCTCAGGGGGTTTTCAGGATATATCTTGCCAATCTGGGGTTCAATATAGCCACAATGTATATGCATGAGATAGATTTGCATGCACTGCTAAAGGAGGCTAATAAATTCCAATTAATTGATCTGTCTCATGCATATTGATTGTGGTTATCCTGCAAATCTGATTGACTGGCTGTATCCAAAGGATCGGGTTGAAAACCACTGCATTAACTGCTGAATCATTTAAGTGGTAGTGAACTGCTCAGAGCGATGACCAGAATCATAGGTGGAATGATAATGAGATTGTGAAGCTAAAATTCCACATCCCATG
This sequence comes from Geotrypetes seraphini, assembly GCF_902459505.1. NCBI lineage: Eukaryota > Metazoa > Chordata > Amphibia > Gymnophiona > Dermophiidae > Geotrypetes > Geotrypetes seraphini. Next base: position 87,918,541 of record NC_047094.1, on the reverse strand, counting down.
AGAGGAACATTGCAGATTGCAGAAATAAGCAAACAAACCATGAGTTCAAACGCTCAGTACTAATGTTCCCATGCAACTCGGGTGGGATTTTCCCCAGCTTCTAGCACAGGATTTCTAAACAGCTGCTTTTAAAAGGACAGTGTAGTCAAAATGAGGTATTATGAACTCCCCCATTAAGATCTTATAAGATAGAAAATGTTGTTTATTGAAAGTTTTGGATTTCTGCCATGGACCTGCTCCAAGAAAACCAAAGAAAAACTGCAAACAAACGTACAAAGATGCAGGCTAAATTGTTGGTTTTCTTTTTGCTGTTCGTACTGTCCTCTGCTCCTACATAAATCACTGAAACCAATACAAAGCTATGCTAGTCCCCATTCAGCATAGAAAGCAAGTTGGATGCAAAAGGCTGTCATTTGCTTGAAAATGGGCCGCACTTCTAGTGAGCATCTCCTGGAGAAGGCAATGGCCTGTCACAGGCTGTTACTTATATCTATGAAATGTAGCCCAGTGGGAAAGTGTGGTGCAGTGGTTAAAGCTACAGCCTCAGCACCCTGAGGTTGTGGGTTCAGACTAACACTACTCCTTGTGACCCTGGGCAAGTCACTTAATCCCCCCATTGCCCCAGGTACATTAGATAGATTGTGAGCCCACCAGGACAGACAGGTATGCTTGAGTATCTGAATAAATTCATGTAAACTGTTCTGAGCTCCCCTGGGAGAATGGTATAGAAAATTGAATAAATAATAAATAAATAGAAGTCTGTCCCATGCCAGCAAAACAGCATAAGAACCATAAATGTAGTTTGAGGTTGGTATGGGAGGAGTGGTGCCACCCCCTAAATGTACCTGGTACTAATGCCGAATTGGTTCCTGTGTCCCCATCAATATGATTTCTTTACCCTCAACTCCCCCTCCCCCCAAAAAAAAAAAAGATTAAGCTGGCAAACTGCACTGATGATAAGCAGAACTGCCATACTGGACCAAAGGTCTATCTAGCGCAGTATTCTGTTTCCAACAGTGATCAATCCATGTCCAGGCTGGATCTCAAAAAGCAGATAAACTCCTTAGTGCTTATTCCCAGGGATAAGCAGTTGTTTTCCCCAGGTCTGCTGAAATTTTCCACCACAAATTTATCCAAACCTTTTCAAATCCACTTACACAAACTGATTTTATCACATCTTCCAGCAAAGAATTCCAGAGCTTAATGGTGCATTGAGTGGTAAAAATTTTTTTGAAATGTTATTTAGTAAATTCCTATCATGTCTCCAAGTTTTTGTACTTTTTGAATGAATAAACCATCAATTTCACTAGCAAGGATCAAGTTTAAATGAGGCATCTCTGCCTTTAACATCCTGATAGCCAACCTCCCCAACTACCTAACAGATTTGACCATCCTACTCCAGAGCGCCTCCAACAGATATTCCACCAGAAATTGTTCCACTTAAAATTCCCAGCATGCAACAATATAAAGTCTACCAGGCAAAATTACCTTATCCATCCAATATCAATTAGCAAAATTTTGGAACCAACTACCACTTACACTATGATCTTGGTGACCACTATCTCAGGTTCAGAAAACTTTTAAAAACATTTCTGTACCAAGTCAGAGAGCCAACCTTAACTGCAATGGTAATTGTAAAAGCTCATTTCTAAACTGTCCAATGCAACTCCTGGGACATAACGATGAACCAAAGATGACCTACTTAAACTAGTATTTGTAACTATGACCTAACTGTGTTAATAACTGTACTGATCTACCTGTACTAGCAACTCTATTGAATATCCATGTCAAACTAAACCGTCCATTGCAACTTCCCGGGTAACTGACCCAACCTCTTGTAATGTAATCTGTCCTTGAACTGAATAGGTAATGGTGGAATAGAAAACCTGATTAACATAACATAACAACAAAACATAACATAATAATGTTCATTTCCATCATTTCCATTATCATGTTTGCTGTGTAGTCTTGGGAAATCACCCTTTATCTCTGGTTTTGAGAAATAAGGGATGGATCTACTCCATGAGAGCCTGCCATGACTTGTGACCTGGACTGACTATTGTTGGAGACAGGATCCTGGGTTTGATGAATCTTTTGGTCCAACCCATAGTAACATAATAGATGACGGCAGATAAAGACCCGAATGGTCCATCTAGTCTGCCCAACCTGATTCAATCTAAAAATTTGTTTGTTATTTTTCTTCTTCTTAGCTATTTCTGGGCAAGAATCCAAAGCTCTGCCCGATACTGTTCTTAGGTTCCAACTACTGAAAGTCAAAGCTCACTCCAGCCCATCTACACCCTCCCGGCCATTGAAGCCCTCCCCAGCCCATTCTCCACCAAACGGCCATATACAGACACAGACTGTGCAAGTCTGCCCAGTACTGGCCTTAGTTCTTCATTATTTACTATTATTTTCTAATTCTAGATCCTCTGTATTCATCCCATGTATGATAACCCCTCTTCTATTAAATTGCGCTAGCAGTTTTTAGCGCAGAGAGCTGCGCTGAATGGCCCGCGCTGCTCCCGATGCTCATACGAACTCTATGAGCATCGGGAGCAGCGCAGGCCATTCAGCGCAGCTCCCCACGCTAGAAACTGCTAGCGCAGTTTAATAGAAGAGGCCCCTTATGTTCCACTGGGTTTGGCTTTCACTAATACTGCCAAACTATTGCAAATGTGGTATAGAAACACTCGTCTTTTCCACAGAACCCCTGCAAAGTAATGGCAAATACGATACACTTCTACAAAGCCCTGTATGTTTTTTCCCTTTAGATTTTAGGTTTCCTTCATTTAGTGCTGCCACCAAAACAATACAGACTTTTTCTCTCCCTCTTCTATTAAGATTTTTTGTGAGGGGGGAGAAAGGAAAACTCATTAGTGCTTCTCAGTGTGTGACATCATAATAGGCTCCTGTCCCCTGTGAACAAAAGTCCTGGGAAGAGGGAAGGAGACAAGCCCCACTTATGATGTCACAAAGGAGACAGTAGGAAAAATAAAGAGGGAAAAATGATGAGAACAAACATCTGGATAAATGAGAATAACAATAGCACATATTCCTCCTCTATTTGTGAAAATCTGCTTAAATTATGCCCTGTACAGGCAAAACCACACTATTTGTACAGATGGATTCATAAAGTAACCTCATTTAAATGCAAATTTCAGGGCTTCTCCCAAAAAATAGCCTTGAATAACTTAGCAAAAGAATTTTTTTTTTTTTTAAAGCTACTGACTGTTCTAAGGCTGTAAAAGTCTTTTTCGGAAAGACCAATTTCTGCACAAACTCAACATTCAGTTTGATGGTAGATTACTTATGAGACTCTGAGGTTTCTTAAAAGAACTTCTCTGGATTTAATACTTCTCAGGAAATAGCTTTTCAGGATGCCAGGATGTACAGGGAAATCTGATGGGCCAATGTTTTTTCTTGGATTTTGATGGTGGCATATCCAATTCATTTAATAGAAATAGAGAAAATGATGGCAGATAAAAACCATGAGCTGGATTCTGTAAATGGCACCCAGAGACGGGGGCCAAAATAATGCATGCTAAGCTAATATTCTGTAAAGGGCACTCTGCGCAGAACAACATTTACAGAATATTAGCTGATTCAAATCAGATTTTTCAAATGGTGACATAATTGGCCGTCGCCTTAAAAAATGACGCTGGTCATGTGTCAATCACATTAAGAGTGTGATTTATGCTATTCGATGCCCCTCTAATAAAATCTATATAGGGCAGACATCTAGATTATTTAAAACGTGAATAATCGAGCATAGATCATGCCTTACCTGTAATAAAGTTGAAGCACCTATGGTGCAGCATTGCCTAGAACTTAATCATGACTTTACGGAGAAGCGGTGTTGGATTGTGGAACAGCTCTTCCCAACTATGAAAGGAGGGGATTTTAAAACTTTTTTGAGACAACAGGAACAGAGATGGATCTTTGGATTAGATTCATGTATACCAAATGACTTGAACACAAAAATAGAATGGCGTGCTTTTTTTTTTAAGCCAAATCTCTGATAGTTCCTGTTTTCTCATTGGTGGAAGTTGATGCTTATCCCAGGACAAGCAGGCAGGTATTCTCACTAGTGGGTGATGTCATCAGACAGAGCCCCGGTACGGACGTCTCACAAGCACGTGTTGCTTGTAGAAACTTAAAGTTTCTAGATGCCCGCACCGCGCATGCGCCGGTGCCTTCCTACCCGGAGATCCGGGCGTGTCTCCTCAGTTCTTTCTTTTCCGCGGAGCTGAGAAGTTCAACTTCATCATGCGCTAGCTGAATTCAGTTAAATTTGCCTTCCTTGTCCGCGTTTTTCGCTTTCTTTTAATTACAGTTAACAGTTCTTTTCTTTTCGGTAAAAAAAAAAAAAAAAAAAGAAGATTATTTCCTCCGGCGGGTCGAACGGGCCGGCCACGTGGCTCAGGCCCACTGGCTTCGACCTCGCGGCGGAGATTTTCCGGCCTATGTCCCGGCCAATCACCGGGTTTAAAAAGTGCAGCAAGTGCCAACGCGCGATTTCACTCACGGACCCTCACTGGCGCTGTTTGCAGTGTTTGGGCCCTGACCACATTCCGAAATCGTGCAGGCCTTGCTCTACCCTTACGGCACGCTCATTCAAGCGGCGTTGCCTATTGTGGGAATCGATGTTCAAGATGGACGCAGCTAAGGATCCCTCAGCCTCCACTTCATCCGACACCTCCCCGGTTCGGGCAAAACCGGCATCGACCCCTCCTGCATCGAGCGTGGTGAAACCGGCATCGCTCGCCCCGACACCATCCACGAGCTCGACGTCGGTGCCTGCCCCGGTCTCCTCGGTTCAGGTACCTCTTCCTTCCACAGTGCCACCAATGGTCATTAAAGTGCCGAAAGCTACTAAGCAGAAGCACTCGGCCTCGAAGGAGCGCGATGTCCGTGCAGCAGGACCCCCTTTCGGTGCGGATCCCTCCTTATCGGCTTCGCTACGGTCCGTGCTGGAAGCTCAATTCGTTGAGCTCATGCAGACCATCGGACCCGGGCTCATCGCTGCCATACAGGGTGACCTCCCGGTACCGATCCAAAGGGGCGGTCCGCCCCCTCCCCCTCCCCCACACCGTTCGACCTCGACAACCGACGAGGACGAACGGGGAAGGGCGGCGATGCCCACGCGGCAAGCCTCGCTTACCGATATGCCGCCATTAGAACCCATTACGCCTCTGCGCCAACATGGGACCAGACCTCCGATCGATACTCGAAGCCCTGGGCATAGTCAGGAAGAGTTCTTCCGTACTCCTTACCAGACTTGGGTAGCATCGCAAGAACCCGCATCGCAAACCCAGTTACGATCCACCGCTTCCAGCCCTATCCACTTGGGGGCCTCGGGAGACCATGCGATGCACAGACGATCCCGATCCCCGTCCCGCCACCGAGACGGGCACCGATCGAGACACTCATCCTGGCACTCCTCACGCCATTCGGAGGTGTCACCGCAGAAAAAACTGCAACGTAGGGGATACTCCTCATCAGAGGTGTCCCCTCCGAGGGGCCCGGAGTACGAGGAGACACCGGTGCCCGATTCTCCTTGTCACTCCCCGATGTCCACGGACCTGGAGGCCTCATCCTCCTCCAGCCCGTCCCACAGACCGACGCTGGCGGAACAATTGTCCTTCTCATCATTCCTCCGACAAATGGCGGATGATCTGGATGTGACCCTTGACACGGGCTCCAGATACTCCAAAGAGTATCTGGACACCATGCATTTACCTAACCCTCCAACGGAGTCGCTTCGGCTCCCCTTGCATAAATTACTGGACCAGACCTTCATGCAGTGCTTCGAAACGCCGTATTCCATACCGGCGATCCCCAGCAAACTCGATGCTCGATACCGCATCGTGCACCATAAAGGGTTCGAGGGCCCTCAACTCTCCCACCAATCTCTACTGGTCGAGTCCTCCCTTAAACGCTCTCATCCCTCCCAGGTCTACGCCTCTGTACCGCCGGGCCGAGAGGGGAGAACGATGGACAAATTTGGTAGAAAATTCTACCAAAACTCCATGATGGCGTCACGGGTGCTAAACTACAACTTCTTTTTCTCTTCCTATCTGGAGTTCTTCTTGCCGGTGCTCCGCAAGTTCACTCCGTTCATAGACAACCAAGCTCGATTCGAGTTCGAGGAAGTGGTAGCCTCCCTCTCCCAATTACGCCTCCAGCTGATGCAATCCTCCTTCGATGCATTCGAACTCTCGGCACGCGCCGCCGCAAGCGCGGTAGCTATGCGTCGCCTGGCATGGCTCCGTACTATCGATATGGATCCCAACCTACAGGACAGACTCGCCAACGTACCATGTGCTGGAGCTGACCTGTTCGATGAGTCTATCGAAACTGTTACCAAGAAGCTGTCGGATCATGAAAAAATCCTTTCAATCCATCCTACGGCCCAAACCCAAACCTCAACAGTCTCGACCTTCCAGGCCACCCCTGATTTACCAGCGGCGTTACATGCCCAGACAAACGCCTGCTGCGAGACAGCCTGCGAAGAGACAACCTCCCCAGAAGTCTCAGCAAAAACTTCAGCCACCGGCTGTACCTAAGGCTCCCCAGCCCTTTTGACGCCCCTCCCGGGAGCATAACCTCGGCCTCTCCCATAGGGGGCCGCCTCCATCTTTTTTACCACCGATGGGAGGCCATAACCACGGACCTATGGGGCCTCTCCATCATAAGAGAAGGATACTCTCTTCAATTCCACCGGGTCCCCCCGGACCATCCTCCAAGAGAGTATCCTTCAAGCTCGACGCAGACCGCCCTTCTTCTTCAGGAAGTCCAAACCTTACTTCAGCTTCGGGCTGTCGAGCCGGTCCCGTCAGACCAATTGAACCGAGGGTTTTACTCACGGTACTTCCTCGTCCCGAAGAAAACGGGCGACCTGCGACCCATTTTAGACCTTCGGGCCCTCAACAAGTTCCTGGTCAAAGAGAAGTTTCGCATGTTGACTTTGGCTTCTCTATACCCCCTCCTCGAGCAGAACGACTGGTTATGCTCCCTGGATCTCAAGGAGGCCTACACTCACATCCCCATTCACCCGGCCTCCCGAAAGTTCCTCAGATTTCGGGTGGGAAAATCTGCACCTACAGTATCGAGTGCTACCATTCGGCCTATCTTCGTCCCCCAGAGTCTTCACAAAGTGCCTGGTGGTAGTGGCCGCAGCACTCCGGGACAGGGGTCTACAGGTGTTTCCATACCTCGACGACTGGCTCATCAAGGCCCCGTCAGCCCCAGAGGTCACTTCGGCGGCCTTGGCTACAACCTACTTCCTCCAGAATTTGGGCTTCGAGATCAACTTCTCCAAGTCTCATCTACAACCCACCCAGTCCCTCCCCTTCATCGGAGCGGTCCTGGACACCACCCGACTCCGAGCATTCCTGCCCCGGCAACGCATGGAGTCTCTTCTTCATCTCTGCCAGTCGGTGGCTACTCGCCAAACCCTACCGGCGAGACAACTGATGGTGCTCCTGGGCCATATGGCCTCCACAGTACACGTGACACCCTTTGCCAGACTCCACCTCAGGATCCCCCAGTGGACCCTGGCATCACAGTGGAATCAGACATCCGATCCACTATCCAAACGCATCGTAGTCACACCTGCTTTTCGGCAGTCTCTACTTTGGTGGATGACCTCTTCGAATCTATCCAGAGGTTTGCTGATGCACTCTCCCCCCCATCAGAAAGTTCTCACAACCGATTCGTCGAATTACGCATGGGGGGCCCACCTGGAGGGTCTCCGCACCCAAGGATTCTGGACCAGTGCGGAAAGACTACACCAAATCAATCTACTGGAACTCAGAGCCATCTTCAATGCGCTCCAAGCTTTCCAACACCTACTCCACGACATGGTAATCCTCATTCGCACAGACAATCAGGCCGCCATGTATTATATCAACAAGCAAGGAGGCACGGGCTCGGCCCTCCTTTGCCAGGAAGCTCTACGAGTCTGGGACTGGGCGGTGCGCCACAACGCCCTACTCAGAGCAGTATACATCCAGGGGGAGAACAACGTCTTAGCAGACAAACTAAGCCGTCTGCTACAACCGCACGAATGGACTCTCCATTCCAACCCCCTTCACCAAATCTTCACGCAATGGGGGACGCCTCAGATAGACCTCTTTGCGGCTCCCCACAACGCCAAACTGCCTCAGTTTTGCTCCAGGATCTACACTCCTCATCGCCTCGAGGCAGATGCTTTTCTACTGAACTGGGGGAAACGATTTCTATATGCGTTCCCACCATTCCCGCTGATCCAGAAGACTCTGGTCAAGCTGAAACTCGAACGGGCCACCATGATTCTAATAGCTCCTCGGTGGCCCAGACAACCTTGGTTCTCCCTCCTACTTCAACTCAGCAGCAGGGAACCAGTACCACTTCCAGTGTTTCCTTCACTACTTACTCAACATCAAGGATCACTACTTCATCCCAACCTGCAGTCTCTCCACCTGACAGCTTGGTTCCTCTCAACGTAACCCCTCACCAATTCTCACAAGAAGTGAGGGAGGTCTTGGAAGCTTCCAGGAAGCCCGCCACTCGACAATGCTACTCCCAGAAATGGACCAGATTCTCCTCATGGTGTGTTTCTAAGTCAAAGGAACCTCAGCGAGCTTCCTTATCCTCCGTGCTGGACTATCTCCTACACCTATCTCAATCTGGGCTCAAGTCCACATCCATACAAGTCCACCTGAGCGCTATTGCGGCGTTCCACCAGCCTCTACAAGGGAAACCCCTCTCGGCCCATCCGGTGGTCGCCAGATTTATGAAAGGACTCTTCCATGTTAACCCTCCTCTCAAACCACCCCCAGTAGTTTGGGACCTCAATGTAGTCCTTTCCCACCTCATGAAGCCCCCGTTTGAACCACTCAACAGGGCCCCTCTGAAGTATCTCACCTGGAAAGTGCTTTTCCTTGTAGCCCTTACGTCCGCTCGCAGAGTCAGCGAACTCCAGGCATTGATGGCGGACCCACCATTCACAGTATTCCACCATGACAAGGTGGTCCTCCGCACTCACCCGAAATTCCTGCCTAAGGTGGTCTCCGAATTTCATCTCAACCAATCCATTGTACTTCCAGTATTCTTCCCTAAGCCTCATTCTCACCACGGAGAATCGGCCCTTCACACTCTAGACTGTAAACGTGCCTTGGCTTTCTACCTGGATCGCACCAAGCCACACAGAACCACTCCTCAACTTTTTGTCTCCTTCGATCCTAACAAGTTGGGAAGACCCGTATCAAAGCGCACCATCTCTAATTGGATGGCGGCTTGTATCTCTTTCTGCTATGCCCAGGCTGGATTATCACTTCCTTGTAAGGTCACAGCCCATAAGGTCAGAGCAATGGCAGCCTCAGTAGCATTCCTCAGATCAACACCAATCGAGGAAATTTGCAAGGCTGCCACCTGGTCCTCGGTTCACACATTCACCTCACATTATTGTCTGGATACCCTCTCCAGAAGGGATGGACAGTTTGGCCAAACAGTATTGAAAAATTTATTCTCTTAAGTCGCCAACTCCCCCTCCATCCCACTGAGGTTAGCTTGGAGGTCACCCACTAGTGAGAATACCTGCCTGCTTGTCCTGGGATAAAGCAATGTTACTTACCGTAACAGTTGTTATCCAGGGACAGCAGGCAGCTATTCTCACGTCCCACCCACCTCCCCTGGGTTGGCTTCTCAGGCTAGCTACCTGAACTGAGGAGACACGCCCGGATCTCCGGGTAGGAAGGCACCGGCGCATGCGCGGTGCGGGCATCTAGAAACTTTAAGTTTCTACAAGCAACACGTGCTTGTGAGACGTCCGTACCGGGGCTCTGTCTGATGACATCACCCACTAGTGAGAATAGCTGCCTGCTGTCCCTGGATAACAACTGTTACGGTAAGTAACATTGCTTTTTCTGCCTCTATTTGAAGCACAGCCAGAAGCCAAGCCACCATTTTCTAAAGGAGAATCATTGAAGCGGTAGCTTGATTGTTCAATGTAAGTGATATATTGATATGCTATTAGATAAGTATGCAAGAATCCTTACTGGGAATGAATGTGTAAACTACTGTTTTGTGATTTTTTAGAATTTCCCCTGATGCAGCAAGAAGTGCAAAACAGGGCCTGTCGGGAATTCTATATTTTTTTCTCCCACGCAATAGAGTGCCAGCAGTACTGGGAGAATGATTTGGACTGCTAAGATTTAAACCACGTCCTGAGGATAAAGCACATTTGAAAATAAGTTTTCTTATGAACTGTGATTGAATTTTTTAAACAAGCATACTATTTAAAGAATATATTAGTTTTTCATAACGGGTTTTTTATATGGAGTTTTTGTAGACCAAGGATGTATAATACAGCTAACATAGAGTTTTTCCAGATGACAATAATCCCTGGAAAGAACTGAGGTCTTTTCTCCGTTTAAAGAAATAGGAAACTGCCTCGAATTACCTCAGGTATAGTGGGGTTTCTGAATATATTTTGTGTGGTGTATTGAATCACATTAAGGGGCCTTTTGCAGAATCACAGCTTCCATCAAAGGCAGGTGCCATAAATGTAGGCCAAGGTTTTAAAGACCTACATTTCCGGCGCCTACTTTTCATATAGAATCGTGCCTATTGGCACCTAACATCAAAACCACCCATAACCACACCTGCATTGAAGTTAGGCACCACCAGGTACCACCTCTAAATGTGAATCTGGCGCCTAGTATGGTAGGCGCCTTCTGGTACCTACTTTTTTTTAAAAATGAGAGTTTAATGGTTTTTAAACTGCACAGTCAATTACGATGCCAATTAAACCAATTAAGTTAGGTGGCAGTACAGAACCTATCGCTGCCTAACAGCGCCATTTTGAGAATCCGGGCCTTAGTGGGCATTTGGGGGTTCTACAAATGGTGCCTAAAATGTGGGCGCTGAGTAATGTGGTGCTTAGGTGCAATTCTATAAAAGTTAGGTGTGCTTTATAGAATCGTGGTCATAGGTGTCAATAGGTGGTCTAACCTTAGGTGCACTATATTTATGCCAGGGTTTTCTTGGCCTAAATATAAGTGCCTAAGTCCAAAACAGGGACTTACCAGTAAAACAGGCTCCCTAACCAAGCCTACTTTCTGGTTGGCGCCTAACATCCAATTAAGTGCAGTTAATGTCAGTTACGAGTTAATTGCCAATTATCAGTGCCAATTAAAGCTTTTAAATAACTAAGTTTGACGCCTAAATCAGCTAGGCATCATTTATAGAATCTGGGCCTTGGCGCTTAACTTTGGGCGTGAGCATTTACACCTGCCAAAGGCTGGTGTAAAGTTTTGCTCCCAACTGTTGGCAATTAGATGCACATAGGCAGACGTTCTGGGAATACTCCTGGCCTGCCCATGCCCCTCCCAAGGCCACACCCCCTGTAGAGTTGATGCACATGTTATAGAAAAGAGCATAAGGCAGGTCTTTGAGTAACTTTTAATTACTACCAAGTCGTTGTTATTACCATTGTTAACACCATTTGATTGATAGCTAATTTGTGCGGAGATCTGCGATCTATGCCTAAATCTGTGTGCCCAATTCTGGGCAGCCTACACAGAATCTGGTGACATTTGGCTTATCCAGTGTGTCCATCCATACCAACTACTAATGTGTTCTATTCTTTCCTCTCCGCACCCTGTTTCTAATACACTGACATCCTTCCATGTAGTGCTGCATCAATGGTCATCCCATACAGCCTGTGTCTCAGGACTGGTGCAGAACTATCTGTGTCCAAATTATTACTGGAGTGGTATAAAACGTAATCTAGAAGATGTCACCAGAAAAAGATCAAGTAACCCATCACAGTCTGATTTGATTGATTTGATTTTAATGCTTGATATACCACTCAAACTGAAGTGTTAGAGCAGTTTACAATACTAAAAAACATCTCAGCATACAATAAGTGAACCCACACGTCAGTACAACCCACCCCAGAAGTACAATGGAGTACAGAGTGAAATACAAGTTGTTATTGTTGGTCTATTTAAGTGTACATCATTTATCACCAAAATACCTACAGGAATGTGTGATGCCCTATGTGCCCTCACGATCTTTGCACTTTGCTACACATTGTAATTTGGTTATTCCAGCTCATAAGAAATTAAATTTACAGACTATGAGATCTAGTACTTTCCTATGTTTGGAACCTGCTGAGTGGAACAGACTGCCAGAATACATCAAGCAACAAGATTTATGTAAATTTTTTTTTTTAATCATCTTTAATCATTTTCAAAAGAACAGAAACATACAAACATTAGTCAGTAAATACAGCAAGAAGACCACCTGGTCATAAATAACAATACAAACTAAACCAGCTCATAATAAAATCAGTCAAAGAGCATAGTACGTTCATAAGCAAGAATGAAACCTCCCCCCACTCCTAAACAAACCTTCCAAATAATAATAATAATAATAATTTTATTCTTATATACCGCCATACCCAGCGAGTTCTAGGCGGTTTACATCAATTAGAAAATGATCTGCATTGACAAGCAGATTTACAACAATTTACAACAGTCTGCAATGAAGGGTAGATTTACAACAATTTATTAGAATTGCAGCTTTGATCGAACTAGACAAAGGATGTAGAGAGTAGGGAAAAAAGGGAAGGTCTAGTGAAGGAGGAGAGGAGCAGGGGTGGGCGAGGTGTTATTGTGGGATGAGGGGATAATTAAGGGTCGTGTTTGCTGAATAGGTAAGTTTTGAGTAGTTTTCTGAAGGCAAGGTAAGTGGGGGCCTCGAGTATCATTTGGGCTAGCCATGGGTTCAGCTTGGCTGCTTGGAAGGCGAAAGTTTTATCGAGGAATCTTTTGAGATGACAGAGTTTTAGCGAAGGGAAAGCGAACAGCTGAATTCTACGTGATTTCTTGTTGTTGCAATAAAGGTTAAAGTGGGTGTTGATGTAACTTGGTGAAGAACCATTTGCCGATTTGTAGCAGAAGCATGCGAATTTAAAAAGAACTCTAGATTCGAATGGCAGCCAGTGTAGTTGGTGGTAGAAAGGGGTGACGTGTTCCCATTTCTTTAGGCCAAAGATGAGGCGCATGGCGGTATTTTGGATTATTTTTAGTCTCCTGGTAGTTTTCTTTGTGGCGTTAAGGAAAATGATGTTGCAGTAGTCTAGAATGCTGAGGATGGAGGATTGTACAAGTAGGCGGAATGAGGTGTCATTGAAGTATTTTTTTATGGTGCGTAGTTTCTAAAGTACAGAGAAGCTTTTCCTAACGATGAGGTTGGTATGGTTTTCTAGGGTTAGATTTTGTCCAGCGTGACTCCCAGGATTTTTAAGGTCGGTTCGAGGGGGAAGGTCATTCCTTTTAGTTGAATTGTAGTTTCCTTGATTTTATCTTTGGGGGAGGCTAGGAAGAATTTTGATTTGTCGGGGTTTAATCTCCCCTCCCTCCCCAAACCCCCTCCCCCCTCCATGCCAGGTGGGTATTCATAAGAAATAAGGCGCATTCTGTAGAGTGAAACAGCAACACATCAGGCATTCAAGAGTCAACTACGGGCCACCAGTGTTAACGTGGACCAGAAGTGTGAACCACTGACCCAACTTAGAGTCCATGTCTTTTATCGATCTGCGCTCCATTGAAGCTTGCATGATCATCAGAGAATGCCATTGTGATAGAGAAGGCACAGTCAGAGCCACCAAGCATTGAAGTATACACTTTTTCCCCAGAAGAGTCACACGATGAAGAAAATCATGTAGTCCCCTGGTCTGGGGTGTGCCACTTGATAACAGCCAAATAACATCAAAGGTGAACAATGCCCCACACAGCTCCACGAGCGTGACACAAAGGAAATCAAAGAGGACCAAAAAGACAAAACCTGTGGGCAAGTACAAAACATATGACCAAGGGAAACATCCGTACATGAACATTTGGGACACTGGCCAGTTGGACATAATGTTGCAAGATAAGCCCTATGGGGTGAAATATACATAAGCAGTACATATTTATAATGTTGCTCATATTGAGGGGCAGTCATAAAAGAAACTCTGTAAGAGCCCAGGCTCTAACGAAATTTAGCAAGTTTGGGTAAATTAAAAAAATTGTTAAAGCGCCATCTGGTTTGTAAGATGAAATATGATGGTTGATGCCATTTATATGAATTGGCAATTTTGATGTTTTGATATGTTTGTTTTGTTTTGTTATTTTTTAATTGTGTATGTTTAGTTGTAATCCGCCTTGTTTAAAGCTGGAATATAAATAATAAACTATAAACTACAATATAGTAGTCATTCAATTGCAACCTTCATTATCATATCCTCCCATTGACAATATAAAAAGACTCAATAAAAACTATGTTACCATAGCATTCACACTCACATGACTTCCCATGAAATATAATTCACTTCACAATACAAAACTCTCATTGAAAAGCCACATTTTCAATAACTTTTGAAAGCTCAAATAGCTTTGCATGGATTGCAATTCAATTGGCAGTTATTCCTGTCCACACTGTGAAGGATATATCCCAGCTACCAGGCATTTTGCTTGTTTAGTTACGTTTTAGATACAAGCCTTTCAGTGTGTTAAAATAATAACTTATTTAGAATATCTCTTCCATATCCCAATAACCCCGACCCATTCTCTCCCCATTGCCTTAACCAAAAAAATAACAAACAATCCAGTCAAAATAAAGTGAGGAAATAGCATAAGAACATAAAAATTGCCGCTGCTGGGTCAGATCAGTGGTCCATTGTGCCCAGCAGTCCGCTCCCACGGCGGCCCCTAGGTCTAAGACCAGTGCCCTAACTGAGACCAGCCCTACCTGTGTACGTTCCGGTTCAGCAGGAACTTGTCTAACTTTGTATTGAATCCCTGGAGGGTGTTTCCCCCTATAAGAGCCTCCGGAAGAGCGTTCCAGTTTTCCACCACTCTCTGGGTGAAGAAGAACGTCCTTACGTTTGTACGGAATCTATCCCCTTTTAACTTTAGAGAGTGCCCTCTCGTTCTCTCTACCTTGGAGAGGGTGAACAACCTGTCTTTATCTATTAAGTCTGTTCCCTTCAGTAACCAATAACCAATTTTAACCAAATGCACAATATCCCCCACCCCATAAGAACATAAGAGTTGCCATAATGGGACAGATTAAAGGTCCATCAAGCCCAGTATCCTGTTTCCAACAGTGGTCAACCCAGGTCACAAGTACCTGGCAAGATCCCAAGGAGTAAAACAGATTTTATAGTGCTTATCCTAGGAATAAACAGTGGATTTCCCCATCTTAATAATGGCTCGTAGACTTCTGTTTTAGGAAATTATCCAAATCTTTTTAAACCCTGCTAAGCTAACTGCTTTTACCACATTCTCCAGCAATGAATTTTCCAGAGTTTGATTACACATCAAGTGAAGAAATATTTTCTCTGGTTTGTTTTAAATTTACTACCTAGTAGCTTCATCGCATGCCCCCTAGTCCTAATATCTTTGGAAAGAGTAAACAAGCGATTCATATTCACTCATTCCACTCTACTCAGTATTTTATAGACTTCTATAATATCTTCCCTGAGTCATCTCTTCTCCAGGCTGAAAAGCCTTAGTCACACACAGTATATGAGGTGTGGCCGCACCAAGGAGCGATACAAGGACATTATAATATTCTCATCCCCATTTCCCCTATAATTAAACAATCATTCTTCTCTCCTACACACACACGCACACACATACTTACAGTTTCCACTTGTAGGATACTACATGTTATCCAAAATCAATTTTGTTACTATCCACCTTTGTGCTACACAATCTCTTTGGTAGATGAATCTGCAAGACCCCTTATTTCAGTGGTTCTCAAACAAGTCCTTCGGGAACAAAAGTCAGTTGGGATTTCAAGCTATCCATGCCTATGGAGGATCTGGATTTGCATACACTGCCTTCATTGCATGCAAATTTATCTCATGCATATTCATTACTGATATGCTAAAAACCCAAGTGGTTGGTGGTACTCCACCAGAACTAGTTTGAGAACCATTGCCCTATTTGGTAAAACCTCCTGCACCATCCCTTGCCATCAGAGGAGCCAGCTCTGTGGTCACTGTGGATGCTCAAGCACTGCCAATATTGAGCAAACGTCTTTACTGTGTCCAAGGAGGGGTTATTTCCTTTGGGTATAGCACCCCTAATCATGTTAAAAAGTTTACTTCTATGTTTGCCATATATATCCACAAAGCTTTCTAATAATTGAAATAGCCACCAATTAGAGTGTGACTATTGCTTCGACAGATCTGCTTGTATCCCATGACCTTTGCTTCCCAATCCTATCTTGCAAGCACACTCTTGAATCATAAAATGTAGAGTTTGGTTCCAATTTGTTAATCTCTTCATTTCCTATTCTATTTTCTTTTGGGTACACTGGAGGTTTTTTGGGAGGACAGTGTCTCCATATGGGTTAGTAAGATAAGATATTGCAGAGGCTGGATATGCAAAGAGTTTTACTTCACTACCTGGAAAGGTCCAATGATTCTTGACTTTCCAACCATCTTTTTGTTCTAACCAGTCAGTCAAGATGAGGCAGACCAGTCTCCAAGGCTTCTATCGCCAGATGGATTCGCATGGCAATTTCGTCGATGTACATTGGCTATGGTAAACAGTCACCTATTTCTCTTAAATCTCATTCAACCAGAAGTGTGGCGTCTTCATGGGTTTTATCTTGGGCAGTTCCACCCAAAGAGATCTGTAGACCAACTATTTGGTCTATTCTCCATGCCTTTACAAGGTTCTACAGCAGTGTATCACAAACTGTTTGCCACCTGAGATTTCAAGTGTGCTGCGAGACGCCAGAGAGGAGGAGAGGCTGACTGCCTACTGGACGTGTCTCTTGTGGCAAGAGGCACATTCTGTAGGCAGTCAGCTGCCACCAATGCCTCTCCTTCTCCCTGGCATCTTTCCTCTTCTCTACACATTTTCTTTTACAGCACCCCACACTGGCAGCTCAGGAACCCATCTGGAGGGCCTCTGCGCATGTGTGGATATCGACACGGTGACATCATCGCATCAAAGTCCACGCACTTTCAGGTGCCCTTGAGCTGCGGCTGCTGGTTTAGTATGCTGTGGCTTGCAAAGTTTGCTAGACACTGTTCTACAGAGGGAATGTGGTGGCTCGAGAGGACGTCACTTTGGGGTCCTTGGTTTTGCAGGCAGGGTCATCTGTCCCACTGTAGACATCTGACGTTGCTTTGGTATGCCACCTAATGTACAGACTCCTGTGTTTATGTAACAGAATGAAAGATTAGGTTCTTACTTTGATCATTTTCTTTCTGTTAATACACACAGGAGACTGCATGGCCTGCCCTATGGGTTTTGCAATTCACCTGCTTTCTGCCTTGGATTACCCTATAGTCCAGAACTTGGAGTTCTTCTCTTGTCAGTTGATTGCCCATGTATAAATAAATTACTAATAAAGTACTGAGTTTGTTGAGCTATGGAGTGCCTTATGTGTTAGTGCTATTTGCATAAAGCAGATTGGTTCATTGATACATCTATGTTGTATGTTCATGATAATTATTGTCTTTTTCATGAGTTACAAAGCAGAACAAAAATGTATGATATCTTTGGGGAAGTTCCCCGTGCCCCTCCTTCTCTCTTCTGTTACAACTGAAGAGGGCACTATACTCCACTGGTGAAGGAAGAGAAGCTGAAAGATGTGACTGACATTCTTCTGCAAGCAGTTTGCGAGCATGGATCGATCACCTAATATACAGAGTCCTGTGTGTATTAACAGAAAGATTATTCAGGTATGAACCTAATCTTTCATTGTCAAAAGCATGTTGTAACAGAGATTCACACAGCAGTAGTGAGTACATAGAGAATGACACAGTGACAGAATTTGTTACCGTCTCTGTTCCCGCAGATAACCGCGGGAAAACGTGACTCAAACTTAATGAACTGGAAACCGATGAAATGGCCACTGGATCCTCTTCTTAATGCCCCCACCAAGCTAAGGGGTAGCCTAGTGCAGTGTTTTCCGGAAGGCACATCTTGCAATTTGGGTTTTCAGTATAGCCATAGAGATAAAATTGCATGCAAAGGATGTTCAATGTATGCGGATCTGTCTTGTGCACATTCATTATGGCCTTTGCTTAGGTGTGTCCCCAGAACAGGTTTGTGCAGTGTTTGAGAATCAGGGAAACCACAGTTCAGATTTCATTTCCGTTGATGATCCTTGTGACTCTTGGCATTTAATGCAGCTCTGCATGGTAAACTACACGTTAAGTAGGTAAGGCAGTTTAGTAAAAGGGCCCCTAAGTTTGTATTTGAGGCAGTGGAGGGTGAAGTGACTTATCCGAGATTACTTTTCATCCAGTAAGGTTGTCTAAAAAATCCAGGATTAGCAACTAGATCATTTTGCCCTACTAGGTTGGACTACATCTCCATGCATGCAGTCAGATAAAACCATAAGAACATAAGAATTGCCGCTGCTTGGCAGACCAGTGGTCCATCGTGCCCGGAAGTCCGCTCAATCGCTGGCCCTTAGATCAAGAACCAGTGCCCTACTTGAGTCTAGCCTTACTTGCATACGTTCTGTATCACTCTGGAGGGTGCTTTCCCCTATAACAGCCTCTGGAAGAGCATTCCAGAGTTCTACCACTCTCTGGGTGAAGAAGAACTTCCTTACGTTTGTACGGAATCTGTCCCCTTTTAACTTTAGAGAGTGCCCTCTCGTTCTCTCCACCTTGGAGAGGGTGAACAATCTCTCTTTCTCTACTAAGTCTATTCCCTTCATTATCTTGAATCAGGACTGAATTAACTTGTCAGAGAAAGGGCTATTGAAAACAAGAAAATTGACCCAATGATCTCCACAGACAAATTCAAGAAGAAACAAAAAACAATGTGGAGAAATGATGTTCCTGAGATGGACTTTATTAATATTAAAATAATATTAAAACTTGGCAAAAAACCATAAAAACCTCTAGGGCACAGTCCGCTGAAAAGCTTTGGACCCTGGAACCCAACACTGTCCATTTTTTGACAGAATGTCTTCTTCAGGGGTCCTATGAAAAATATTATAATGAGTTTCATGCCGTAGTATCCTGTGAGGAAGGGCAATGCCAGCTGACAATCTTACTAATTGGCGAGCAGAACACAATCTTGAATGTTTTACTAATGTACCTGTGGCAATGGAGAATGTTTTAAAACATTACTAAAAACGTTTCTGTTTACAGACACATATAACCAATGAAACTATAAGGATGCAGGAAATAGTTCAGACTGATCAGAAACAACAAGCATAAAGTCAGCATTTAATTATAAAAAATTCTTAATTCTCTTTCTTTTACTATTGAATATATAATTCCTCCTTTTAATTATGGTATTTTTATATAGTCATTTTATGTAAACTGCATAGATGTTCTCCGATTACAGTATATCAAGTATAAAATAAACTTGGACCTGCTGACCACATGCTTGTTGGCCATTTAATTTCTTTATAGGTGTGGTTTTCTTTCATTAGTAGGCTAGAGAGTCACTTGGGAAAATTCCAACCCTTTTGAGCAATGGCTGCACTAACTCGGGTTAATCCCCTACAAACCCACATGTGGGTTGGGCAGTTCTTGTTTGCACTGTGGTCTGGCTAGAAAGAATTGTTTTGTAATCCCACAGTTGCTCATTTAACAGCTATTTCAGCAGTTATATACTATAACCACACAGCATACTTCCAGAATCCAGCATCTAAAGAGTTAAATTTCACTTTTTTGCCTCCTCCTTCCCACTTGTACTAAATAAATAGCAAGTGGGAAAGAGAGAGGCATTCACCACCATTTAATCACTGGAATTAGGCGTTAACCAGTGGATTTAATCAACTATTTGAAATCAGCAGGGCAAAGCTGGTTATCAGCATAGCCATCCTAAGCAGGTGGCCAGATTGCTGGGGGAGGGGGATCATGGGAGGTGGGGGCGGAAATACAATGCCTGGAATAATGTGCTGAGGCCAGAGAGGTAATTACGCAGCCATGAACCCTTCATGGATTCAGCAGTTGATTTGCTATGCGCGCAGAAGCTGAAACCAGCACTTAAAGAGGGGCTCTGATATTTCCCAGTGCAATGCATTCTCTCTGTTAAAAAATAAAACAAATATTTCAGTTGCCTGCCTCTATATTTTTGGGGAATATTAACCATTTGCCACTTTGCTGAACCATGGGAGGCAAGAACACCTGGAGATCAGCTGGACACTTATTATTCACTCCAGCACTTGGGCTGAGGTAGCAAGTTTGGGGGGGCTGTGGCTCCAATACACTGAATTTCCTTCAGACTTAAACAAAGGAAGCCAATATGTGGTGTTGAAGGAGAATAGATTTTCTGTGGGAAAAAGTTAAAGCTTAGAGAAGGGCTCCATCTTGCAAGGCCTGGAGTTTCCAGTGTTAGGAAAGGTAGAACCACGGGGGTGTCAATTCCTTTCCTATTACATAAGATTGAATTTTCAAGAATAATAGGTCATCTCCCAGTGTGTTTTTTTAGGTTCTGTTGATTTACGATCAGGACTAAATGGAATATTTTTAATAGCTTAACAAAATAATGAAGGATTCATTTTCTAATATTACAGATACTCATCTCATGTTTAAGGGGGGTTTTACTTTTCAGTAAGTTAAAGATACTCTAGGAGTTTGTTAGGAAAGCAATTCACAAATATTGATCGAACTCTCTTGTGTGATTTGAACTACTACTGAATATACTGCCTTCAGAAAACAACTAAAAACATGGCTCTTCACAAAGCTCAATGAGGGATGCTGCTTAAATTAGACTCCACCAAAGGTCTACCCTATAAAACTGAAAATATCTTGTAACCCCACCCCACTGTCTATGAATACAATATTGTAACTTTATGAACCTAAGGTTGCTAAAACAGCAACCTGATCATTATAATTATGTATGTATTACGTATTGATCATTATCGTACAAATAGTCTCACGTAATACAACTAATATCTGTAACCTACCTAGATAGGGTAACCAGACGTCTGGGAAAACCTGGACATGTCCTCTTCTTAGAGGACTGTCCGGGTACCCGGAGGGATTTCCAAAACCCGGCAGTTTGTCTGGGTTTTGGAAGTCCCCAGCTTGGAGCTGCGTCTGGAGGCCCTCTTTGTATGTGCGGACGTTGACGTGATGACATCATATGCACGCGCACGTGACTTCATCGCATCAACATTCAATGGCGATCGCTCTGAGAAAAGGGATGTGCCTCAAAGTTCTGTTCTTTTTAATATTTTTATAAACTATATTGCTGAAGGATTATTGGGTAAGATTTGCCTCTCTGCGGATGATACCAAAATTTGCAATAGAGTAGACATGCTGGATGGTGTGAATAACATGAAGAAAGACCTGGTGAAGCTTGAAGAATGGTCTGAAATATGGCAGCTAAAATTTAATGCCATGAAATGCATTTGGGCTGCAAAAACCCGAGGGAATGGCACAGTTTAGGGGTGAAAAACTTATGTGCATGACAGAGGAGCGGGCCTTGGGTGTGATTGTATGTGATGATTTTAAGGTGGCCAAAGAGGTTGAAAAGGTGACGGCGAAAGCTAGAAGGATGTTAGGGTGCATAGGGAGAAGTATGGACACTTTTCTTTGGGACCAAAAAGTAAATAGAATAATGCCCCAGACTCTTTGTGAAGCAATGGCTCAACAGCCCCTAGCTCCAGGAAATGAAGAAAAAGGGCAGTAGCCTGTCGCTTTGCTCCAAGCCAGCTGTTTAGGAAGCCAAGGAAGTGTCAGGGACTTATAGAGAATGACATGGGGACAGAATTTGTCCCTATCCCTGTGGTTAAATGTAGGAAATCATCTCAGTGTCATTCTTTAAGGAGAGAGGGAAGAATCAGAGTATGAATGGGCACAGCCACTGACCTTCAAGCCTTGCATTGAAGAATGCTGGTATAGAAGGACTGAGGTTGAGATAGACACTAAAGAATGATATGGGATGGTTTCCTGTGGTTATCCATGCGAACAGGGACAAATTCTGTCCCTGTGTCATTCTCTAGTCAGGAGTGGGCAGATAAGCTGCAGGAGTAATGTATTGTGTGTGAATGTCTAATATAACTGACTGTGTGTGTCTACTGTACTTTTGTAACCCGCTCTGAGCTCACGGGAGGCCATGTTGGTAGAGGCACTCCCTTAAATATTTGAACATAAACATTAAGATAAGTACTATTTAAATTAAATTATTATGAATGATATTTATTGAAGAATCTATACAAAGAAAATATTAAAACAATATTAAAAAATAACAAAAGTTGCGGAGGGTGGGGTAAATTTTCCCAATTTTTATAGGTATCATCAAGCCTATATAATACATTAAGGTATGTACTGGATCCTCCCTGAGCTCTTGGAACATCAGCGAGATTGGTTATATCTTGAATGGAAAATCATGTCCCCGATGAGACTTTCTCATATATTAAATATAAGATTACCTAGTTATGCTAAGGACAATGTGATTTTATTGGACACATGGAAAATAATTAAATTTATTGATAAATTAAAAGATGCTCCCATAATGAAATCTACTTTGCAATCCTTATGGTTAAACTCCAAGATTCAAATAGGCGGTGCTGGGATTGCTTGGAAGAATTGGATGTAGGCAGGAATTCGGACATTAGATGATGTTATATCTAATGGAAATCTGCTTGATTTTTCACAACTGCAACAATCATTTGGAATTTTAAAATCTCAACAATATAGGTGGTTGCAGTTGAAGCAGGCCATTCAGAGTGGGTTCCCTGAATGGAAAAATTAAAAAACTTATTTTAGCCTGCAGATCCTTTGCTACCAAACTGATCAAGTAGGACATCAGGCTGCCCAGTGGTACAAATTGATTTCTGGATTTTTGACTAAGAAGCCAAAAAATAGTCTTAGAGACATCTGGAGTTTCGAGATAAAACAGTATATTTCTGTATCTCATTGGCCACGAATTTGGACTTGGAGATTGAAATGCACAACATCAGCAACTATGAGACAAACATGGTTATTTTTGTTACATAGGATTTTCTGGACCCCCAGTTCAGTTAAATAAAATAGATAGTTCTAAGTCTAATCGATGCTGGCATTGTCATATTGATATAGGGACTCTTGAGCATCTGTTGTTTTTATGTCATTTTATATTTATATTTTGGAAGTCAATCTGGGGACAAATAAATCTGATTCAAGATTCAAATGTTCCACTGTCATATGAAGCTATAATATGTGGAACGATACTACATGTGAAACCCACTTTAGATAAATATAAGAACCGTCTTTTTATGATCCAGCCGTTCAATTGATCATGAGTAATTGGAAAAATCATGACAGAATAAGTTACACTTTTTGGTGGGTGAATGTGTGTACTACGTACAGATATGAAAGAATTAATGCAGAGTGTAGGGAATTTAGTAATGTATTTAATAAAGTTTGGAGCCCATTGACTAACTTTGTGAAATTATAATAATGTTTATTTATCTTCTCTCTTTTCTTCTGTTCATTTACCTTTACGAATCCATGGGGGGGGGGGGAATAAATATTGATGGTTACATTGGGTAACTCTATTTTCTTCATTTATATCATATACTATGTTATGTTACTATTAAATATATGAATTCTGGAAAATTTTGATTGATATATATGTTACCCATACTGTTAATAGTGCAATGCATGTAATAATTATTGTTCTTTTATTTGTATGACACTGTTCTAGATTAAAAATCAATAAAGATTTTAAAAAAATAATAATAACAAAAGATTAGTTGATCCCATGAAGATCGGGATTTTTGTGATCTGTTTCACAGTAACCATTGGGTCATCTGAGGATCATAATCAACAAATGAAGATTTAAATATTTCAAG